>NC_142502.1:52212500-52532500 GCF_057876585.1 Rhinolophus sinicus
TGTTAGTCAGTATATAATTTAGGAGAGAAAATAAGATCAATGTAAATATTTGCTTAGAAAAATCTTATATAAAAAATAGTAATATATTTATATAACACAACCCAGTATTGGTAAGTGAAATGTACATTCCTGTGTATTCTGAGGTATGAACTACTACAACCTTTATGGTAATCTGGCAATGTGAATCAGAAGCCTTAAAAACATTCCTAACTTTTTATTAAATAATACTACATTAAAATATTTGTAATAACAAAATAATATAAAATCTGTATGTGCCCAAGAATTCAAATGTCTTGAGGAAGGTCAATGAACTTTCCATAATGCGTAGGAAGCATTCCAATTTTACCTGTATCTTAAAGGCTGAATGACACAGTTGATAAGTCAGAATTTAGATAAATAGGTAGATAGGTAGGTAGGTAGGTAGATGGTAAATACATAGATAATAGATTATACAACATACAGTGTATACAAATATATTAATATATGTTTATATGTTGCATATAATGTTAATATATAAAACAGAAAAATGTCTGAAGAGGGTGCATAATAAATTGACAATCTCTAAATGAAGAAATTACAGATAATTTTACACAATATAGAATATTATTTGTAAATGAATGAAGATGTATATTTATTGTGAGGTATATAATTTGGTATTCCAAATTCTCTGTAATGAATACTTACTAGCTTTATAAACAGTATAATCAATACAAGCAAATACCTTTTAAAGTTTTTAAACATCACGGGTTCTAATATGTGAAGAATGCTCTCACACAAGCAAGGACTGCCACCTATTCAAGCTCCTTGGCTGGATTTCGGCTTGCCCCTTCAGATCTACTCGGCCCATTGCCCCCGATATAATGGACTTTGCCATGTACAATGCACACTTTTTTGCCCAAATTCGTGAGGGAAAAATAAGGACATGCATTATACATAGGTAGTACTAATTCTGTATCTATATAAATGTTTCTAATTTTTTTATTTATGCTTATGAGTTAAAAGTATAACTCTAGAAATCAATAACAATATCCATATACAAAATAATACACTGGAATATGATAATCGGTTTTGTTGAACTTATGATGAACTTGCAACAATGAAAAGTTCTTGGCCTTCTATGATGCATAAATATCATAAATTTGTTACCAGTACATAAAATTTCCTGTACCTTGTATCCGTTCTTGTATTTTGTAATTGTTAGATAAAATGTCTTGTACCATAATATGTTAAAAAATAAATGCTAAAATTTCCTTATAATCCAAATGCAACCAATTTCCTTATAAACCAAATTACCTAATGCAAACAAATAAAAATTTGAATTAAAAAATTAAAACAAAAGATTTTTTCCCTGAAAGTTTGGGCCAAAAACATGGGTGTGCATTATACATGGCAAAATATGGTACTTATTTCTCTTCTTTTCTTGGTGTACCCTAGAATTTAGAGAATATACATTTCACTTAGCATAATCTAATCAAAAGAATGAAAAGGTAACAAAACGCTTTAATTCCAATCACTATCCTTCAGATCTATTTGCTACTTTTGTCTAGTACCGTGTTTCCCTGAAAATAAGACCTACTCCAAAAATAAGCCCCAGTTAAGATCTCAACCAGACAGACGCATTTAGTACTTTATGAAGATTTCCAGAAGACGACATGACTGTATTTGAATAAATGTAGATTACTGTACATGAAAAAATAAGACATCTGCTGAAAATAAGCCCAATTGGAGCAAAAATTAATATAAGACCCAGTCATTTTTGGGAAAACACACTATTATAGCTTCTGTTCATAACTTTACATATCTATCACTATTATTTTATACAATGCATGATTATTTCCTTACACATGTTGATCATTTTCTTTGATAATTTATTTTTGCATCCCTGACCTCACTTCAAGTCTCTTTTTTTTTCCTAAATTACATTCATTAATGTGATGATTAAATTAATTTAGTGATGATTCATTGATTTGTAGACATTCCGTGATTTTTGTGGTCTGAGAATGTATTTTTTGCCCATGTTTTTGAAAACTAATATTTCTGTGTATATAATTCTATATTGATAGTTAATCTCTTAGAAGTTTGATGATATCATTTCACTAACTTCTGGTTTCCATTGTTTCTATTAAGTAATTAGTGATCAGTCCAATTGTGCGCCTTTGTAGGCAATCGATTTTCTTAGGTTGACCCTAAGATTATTGTCTGTTCTTGATATTGTGAAGTTTTGTTGCAATGTGCAGGTATGAATTTCTAAGTAGATTTGTTGGATTTCCTGAATCTGAGGATTCGTGTCTTTAATATTTCCAGAAATCTCTTAGCCATTACCTCTTTTACTATTGCTTTTCTTCTATTCTCTCTAATCTCACCTTCTAATAGCTGCTAATCTCACTCTATCTTTTTTATCTAAAACTTTTCTCTCTCTTTCACATCTGTGCTATATTCTGGATAATTCCACAAATCTTTTAGTTCACTAATTCTTTTAGCTATATTTAATCTCCTACTACTGTACTTCTAATTTCTGTACTTCTAATCATCTACTGTACTTCTAATTTCAATAATTACATATACACGTGTATATAATTATATACACGTGTATATAAATATATTTTTACTTCAAATAAACATGTATTTTATTTCAAGAAGTTTTAATTCTTTTTCACATCTGATAGGTTATTTTTGATAGTCTTATTTATTTTTTGTTCCTTTGCTAAACCACTATCCCCCTCTTTTTTCCTATTAATATTATAGTAAACATAATCATTTTTTTGAATATGATCATTGTAATATTCCTAGTCTTTGAAAGTCTGATTCTAGAATTTGTTTTCTCTGCTGTCCCCAGTGATACTGTCTTACCATATATTTTAGGTGTTTTTGTGTGTGTGAGAGTTATCTGGTAAAGTTATCCAAGGGAATTATCTGTCTTTAAAGTACGTTACTCTGGGGTTCGTTGGAGATTATCTAATTCCAGGTCTGGGGCAGGGAAAGTACAAGTAGAGCTAGGGCATCTTGTGCTATACAGAAAGGAAGCCCTGAAAAACAAATGAGGGCATGTCAACAAGATACAAGAGACAGCTTAGGACAATATGGCCTTCAAATGAATAATAACACTTTGTAAGCGGGCATTTTCCCGCCAAATTGCGTAGTAACGCGGGGCTTTTTTGACATTTTCTCACCAAAATTAGACTTTCCGTAAAATATTCATATCTTTCGATCTATTTGATATTTTTCTATGAAACTTTCAATGTTGTAGTTTAAAAAGAGGTCTCTATTTATTTACTTTGCAAAATTTTTGCCGGTTCCAACTAGAGGTGATATGACGAGTTTACTCGTTTCCCACAATGTGATAACTGTAATTTATTATAACCCATTTGATATTCTTTTTTTAATGAGTCCATAGTGATACTCAGGATAGAGAAAAAAGGAAGGTGAAGAGACTCATCCGCCATTATTGGAAGTGACTGTTATGCCAATAACTTTCTCTGAGAATTGACAATTGATGGAAAAAATAATCATTTACCCTTTAGGAGGAACTACAGTTCATTCCCAGTTGAAGGAAAAGTCATCATTACAGAAAAACATCAGCTAATAAATGTGGAAGATCAGCTAATATACAGAGGGTGCCAAAAAATGTATACACATTTTAAGAAAGGAAAAAAAAACCTATTAAAATTATGCTGGTGGTAACCACTGTGAGCACCTTTTGTAATTGCAGAAGTTAAATGTGATTTGTATTCATTTTTTGTTATCGGTATATATTGAGTATTACAATTTTAATGCAGTGTTTTCCTTTTTTAAAATGTGTATACATTTTTTTGTCACCTTCTGTATATCAACTCTGAAAGTAATGATTCAGCTAGTATCGTTACAGGATGCTGCAACTAACAGGTGGAAAGTTATCTGGAAGCAAGATATTCAATGAAGGGCAAAGTATCACCCAAAGGATAATTTGCTAATGGCAAAGGAAAAAATAAGTACATTTATGAGAATATCTGGTAATCACTACTTTAACCAAGTAATCAACCTTAGCCTCACTAACAGTGCTACGTCCTAACTTCCTGTACCTCCTGTGAGATGCAATGTAAAGTATGAAGTACATAATAGAAACAATTATTGCCAAGAAAGGTTCAACTTTACCTAAAAAGCATTTAAAACATTTAATTAATACATATATATGCATATATAGTACATTTATATACATATATATGTATGTGTAGATATACATATATATATATGTATGTATGGTAGAACCCTAGTTAGGGAAAATAACAACTATAAAAGATGATTTAGCATCACCTGTGGAAATCTGAATAAAGACTAGGCATGAGATGATAGTAGGAATTATTCATTTTCTAGAAGTAATGAAGATAATAGTGCTGTATCTAAGCAAGTATTTCTCGAGATATGTGCTAAAATAACTATGGATAAGGCAGTGTGTTCCCAGCAACTTACATTCAAATGGTTCAATAAAGAGATAAAAGATGGAAAGGTAGAGACAGAGCTAAGAGACAGATATAAAGTAAATTTGGCAAAATGCTGACAATTGTTGAATCTAAGAGGTGGGTTTATGGTTTTCACTGTACTACTCTTTCATTATTTATATGTTTGAATTTTTCATAATCAAAACATTTGGAAACATTTGAAAAATTGAAATGCATCCCTCTAGAACAGGTTTGTGTTTACTTCTGTTATAGGCCTGGGGACCAACCTAAGATAATTTGACTGTTTTTTGACTTGGCATTTTTTAGGTCACCCACACTGGCAGTATAAATCACAGGCCCAAATGGGTGTACGAGTTTTCCTTTTTCCTTTCATCTAGAAACAAGGTCTAGTATGACAAACAAATACATTCTGTATTTTGACAGTTTATTTTTTTCCTTCTTATTGTTCTTTTTCCTAATGAACTCACTGAGAGAGTAGTCACTTGGGGGTCACATTTTCCATCCAACCTCCATCTTGCCAAGGCCCAGCTCTGCCCCTGACCTTAACATGTGACTCATTGAAGTTAAAGAGTCACCAGACCTCTCTGGATGCCAACTTTCTTAGTTTCTGTTCTCGAAGAGTTCTCTCACTCTTGCACAAGATCAGTTGTCATTTTTAAAATATATGTATTTGGGGTATGTATATGTATAGCTAATATTTTCTCCATTAGCCAGTTTACTATATCACAAGAAATGGAAATGAGGATTCAATTAACTTTTTATGAGACGCACTTATCACAGTGCCTATATTATGGTAAAAATGTTCTTGTCGTTGTTGTATTTGTCATTGTGATCACTCTCCTAAGGCTGCTGTGCTATAGTTTCATTATTCTCCTTGGTGGAAAAGTTGTTTCATGAGCAGGCAAATATCAACAAGGAGAAGTAGTAACCTCAAAAACAAATTGTTAAAATAAATGTGACCATGCTCTCCTTTATCAACATTTATAGTAATACCTCTATTCAGGACCAGCTGAAGCCTCCCCCCATTCATACGTTGAAGCTCGAATCCCCAATATGATGACATCTGGCTATATGATATGGGACCTTGGGGAGACAATTATGTTTCAGATGAGGCCATGAGGGTAGGTCTCCATTATGGGATCAGTGCCCTCATAAAAAGAGCAAGGGAGATCAGAACACTCTCTCCCCAGCCTTTCATGTGAGGATACAGTGGGAAGGTGGCTGTCTATAAGCCAGGAAAGGAACCAACTCTGCCTTAATCTTGGCCTTCTCAGCCTACAGAACTGTGAGAAATACATATCTGTTGTTTAAGCCACCCAATCTGTGGTATTTTGTTTTGGTGGCCTGAACCGACAAATACAAGATACTAATTTGCTGAGCACACTAAAGTCCCTTTCCTCCATGATGCCTTCCTTAACCATCACTGCCTCCTTTGAACCCCCATAGCCATCCTTCTCTGTACACTACCCCTTCATGAGTTCACATTATTGCAGATGTTTAGAGCACAGACTGTGTAGTGAGATTGCCTGGGGTTTGAGTCCTCCACCAACACGTGTGGGACATATGACTTTGGAGATGTTTCTTAAATTTTCTAATCTGTGTTTTCTCATGTGCAAATTAGAGGTATCATTAGTCTCACTTCATAGAACTCTTTTGATTACTGAATGAGATGACCCATTAAATATGTTTCGTACAACACACAGCATGGAGGATGTTCTAACTGCATTATTATCTGATGCTTATTTTTGTTAGTTATCTCTGTAAACATCCATGTTTCATCTTTCCACGCTGAGCAGAAGTTCCTTGTGAATAAAGACCATGCTGCTACTGCTCCATGCCACTTCATGGGACTGGCAGGTTGCCGAGAATACTCTTAATCAGATTAGGACATATTTGTATTCAGGTAACAGCTATAGTCATTTAAGAACATCACAACCATTTTATCATTTTTCTTTCCCTAATAACTATATTATAATTCTTTCAGATAAAAAATGTATTTTCAAAATTGATAAAATATACTTCTGGTAGCACCTTCATTTAGAAAACAAACTATCTAATGATGGGATTTCATAATCCATAACACCTGTCAGAGAAGTATTGATGGATATTGCAGCTTATCTGGAGTCTTATAAATCGCATCACACACTTAGAAAATGAGAATTCTGTAGAAGAGTACCATATAGCTGGAGAAACCTAGCTAGTTATTTGAACATCCCATCCCCTAAGAAGACTTCTTTGACTTCAACAGTTTAATTACAAAAAAGAATAAATTGCTAAGTTTACCCAAAAAAAATCAAACCCTATGTTATCAAAACAGGCAAGATGGCAACTTCACAAATTCAGCTTCTACAGAAGTCCTTCAGAATACCACCATATTTTTAAAAAAAAGGAAAAAGAAAAAAAAAAAGGAACAAATAAGAATTGGGGAAATAAGAATGCCAATTGGAATTATTTATGTTTTAAATAAATGGGTTTCTACAGAAGAACAATCAACTGGCCTCCAGGTTCTTCTTAGACAGTTCCCATGGAACATAAAGTGTCCTACTTCCACTTTTCATGGTTCTCCAGCCACAATAACTTAATGGAAAATAGTGTCTATCAGGGATGACTGCCATAGTGATCTTTACTCCTGAAACAAAAGCTAATCGTGTATCACCTCCGTATGTAAATAGGGCACACTCTTCTTAGTATTTATGACTTTTTGGTAATACACATTTGGAACCACAGTCGAATGGGATATTCTATATGTAAGTTTATGTTCAAATTAAATCTAGTGGTCATAGTGTTCAAAAGAGTAAAAGTTTTTGAATTCTAATTAAAATACAGATGCTTAACTCTACCATTATTTAAAACAAATGTATTTTAAGCAGAATTGAATTTATTTTCTAAAAAAAATAATCACCTCTTGAAATACTATTTAGCTTCTTTCCTATAGCTTTCTAGTTCTTCCTCTAACTCTCAGCATATAAAGAAAACTGCAATAATTATATTTACATGTGCTCTATACATATATATTCAAGGCCACCTATTATCAGGAATACAATATCAAGAAAATCATCCTTACAACTAATCAAAAGCATCACCAAAAACAAAAAGGTGTTTGTGTGCATGAATGTAAGAACTGAAATAAAATAATTTAGACATCATTTGTTCTGATCACTTTTGGATGAGGAAAGATGAGCTCAGAGAAGAAAAGTAGCTTGTAAGTTGCATATGGTAAAACCAAAATTAGAACACAGGTTCCCCCAAACTAATAGATATATTCATTCAACAACAAAAATATTAACAAAATAAGCCCCAAATTGAAAAGGATGATTCTCTCAACAATCTCACAGATTATTCTCACACCAAAATCACCTCTGCCACCTGTGTGAGAACATAGAAAAAGTAGTTCATACTATAACAACAGGTACTGTTTTCTTCTGTTGATAAAAGTATTTTCCCCACAGAACTAAATCAAAAGCTTTCTAAAAATCACAACCCATCACCTTTTTCACATTCTCTACCCACCTGGCCTGTTCACAGACTTCATCAACTCTGAGGCTCACAGACTATGGAAGTTATACTTCTACCATTGGAGGGAACTGTTAAGCTTCTCATAAACACTCTTCCCATTCTTCAGTAACATTTAAGTCAGAATACTTTGGTTAAATACAGGGCAGGATGATTATTATAAGGAGAATAGAAGATATTAAAACATATTATTAGACTCACTAATGATGCTTAAAACATTTTAAGACTCATGTCTATTTAGATCTTCCTTATATTAAGTTTTAAAATACAGTCTAAACGAAAGAGGAAAATGTATACCTTTATAACTGACATCTATTTTAGTCACAAATCAAAAAGATTATAGTTTGTATGTTTTAACTTTAGGGAGATTAGAATGTTTATATAGTTCTCGGTGATGAAAAGACAAAAATACAAATTTTCCTCTTAACAGACAGTGTTTTTCTACTGACTAATGAAACTAAAACATAACACTTATTCAGTGTTAATGTGTCATCTCCTACATAACTCTGAAAAAAGTTCTCCCTAATTTTGTTATTCCTGTACCGTAAGGCCAGTTCCATAAAAACAAAGATTTTTGTCTTTCTGATTTATTGCTGTCTCCTTGGCACATAGAGCATCATATAGTATAATCATCATATAGTATTAGTAAATATTTGTTGAGTAAACAAATGAATGATGCAAAACAGAGGGGCTATATATGTAAGTTACATGACATTGTTCCTATATGTAAGTCACATTATGTCTATTACTATTGTAGGTCACATTGTATTTTTTCAGCAGTTTGTTTTACATGTCGACGATTTTTCTTATTTTATAAGATGACCGTCAAAGCTCTTTGTCAGAAGATTATAAAACAACAATGTTCCCACACAAGTGAAAAAGAGTGACAATTTTCATTCACATACACCATCTCCTTTTATTTTTATAATGTTATGGTCAAGGTAGGACTGCTATTATTACCGCCAGTTTATAATGAAGAACTTAGGCTTGGGAGAAAGGAAAGACGTCTGCACAGTTGTAAGGTTGACCAGAAGCAGCATCAGTGCCAGAATGGTTGGTGTCTTGGATCTTTTAGACCAGTGTTCATTTCCATGAAATACTCTGGCTCTTTCCCCAGTTCATAGTTAAAAATGATCTGGGATATGTTAACTCCATTTTAACTAAAACATTGCTGAACATTATACACCATGACATTATTATTGTAGTAATATAATAAACATCACTTACAATGCTTTAATTACATTAAAACACTACTAAACATCTGGGAAAAAATGACTTTATCGGAACATAAGACTGACTCTACACAAAGGCAGGGTAAGCAGTTTTCTGTGTGGCACAAATTGAGGAACAGGATCAGCTGTTCTTCCCCGAAAATTCTCCCTCATCTATGAAACTCCTTGAAGAAAAGAGATGGTATCAGTTAAAGACAAAATTTGCCTGCTCAGTAATGCTGTCCAGGGTGCCTGATTTCAAAGTCTAGTGCACTATAACCAAATAGCTTCACAGAATACTTAGAGACTTAATCTAGTTCCATATAACGACATCCTCCTCAGGACTCTGTGGTATTGCATATACCTGTTCATATACCTGAGCGAGACATCAGTAAATTAAAATACCTCATGATTACTAAAAAGAATCTCATGCATGCAAGAATTAAAAGTAGATCACCTAAACGTAAACTCTGTCTCCTATTCTTTTTGATTGTTGCATATCTGCCAGACGAAGCTCCACTCTAATTTACTATTATCAAAACATGGAAATAGATTTGATGGAACACATTTCTGAAGACTGCTTTTAGATTCAATAAACGAAGGTACAAGCAAAGAGCTAAGAGATCTCTGAGATCCTTTCCCAATCTGGTCTTCCTTGACTCACGAAAGAGTTAGTCAAGATGGCTCAATGTTTAAAGTAAATAAACACAAAAGTATATTCTAGGTACTCTACCTCATGGCAGTTCCTTCCTTAAATGCCTTAGTGACTTCTTATCTGTAGCTTGGAGTGAAACCCTTTAATTTGTTATAGGCTTTCCACAATCTGCTTGTTTAATTGCCACTTGTCAAAACTCTATTGCCATCATGCTGATCCAACAGTAATCCTATGGACAGCCCACAGGAAGCCAGCCTCATAAACACTCAGTCACTACTGAGCCACAGACTTCTTTCCCCCACACCCACTCAAACTGAAAATTTCCCTTGGTGGCTTAACTTTTCCTTCTACTTCAAGGCTACTTTTTTTTTTAAATTTACCTAAATTTTACATGTTTAAAAATTCTAGGGAGAAGAAGACTAAAACCACTAGGGCATGGTTTTCCCCAGGCAACATTTCTCCCAAGGGAAAACCTTGATACAATATGAGGCCCACCAATGGTCACCAATTTCATTACTAAAAGGCTCATAGACTTTGTTTCATATCATCATAAAACAGCATAACTAAAAATCCTAACTGGAAATCAATGAATTTACAATGCTTTATATTCATGTCACCAGCCCCCTCCCAAAAAGTAAAGCTATTTTGCTAAATACAAAAGTATATTTTCTACCAATGAGAAAAAATGGCAGCATAAATTGAAAATATAAAGCTCCTTTGGATCATATAACATAGTTTGAGAGAGCTATAGCTTTTCTTTGCCTATTATGTAGAAATGTAGCAGCAATTGTGTTCTTTTTCTAAAACAAATATTCACATTAAAGACTTTCATTTTATATTCATGTTTTGTCATCTAAGTATATTTCAATGTAATTGTCCTTATCCTTATAAAACCTCCCTGACTGTTATAATCAAATCTACTGATATTTATCGTGCAAATCCTTCTCTAAATTCTGTAAGAATTACTTTTCAGAATTAATGACTAAAACAAAATGATTAACATACAAGGTTATCACAATATTTCATATAAATATCACAGAGCAAGTTCCCCCAAAATGTCACAAGTGTATTTTGTACCTAATGATTTAGATTTTTAAAGTGACACGAAGTTCTCATAAAAGGAAAATATTTATGCTTGGAAGGTTAAAAGAAAAAATACCAATCATTCAAATTAGTTTGTTATGCCTAAAAATAATTAAATATAAGGCAATGCGAAAAGAATACCAGACTGGCTGAGGTCATGCATCTTGCATTACATCCCTACTCAACCACTAACCAGCTGTGGATCACAGGAAAATCATTTAACCTCTAAGGGACTCAAATGTTCTCATCTATAAAATAAAGAAACTGAATTATCTCATTGCTAGGGTACCTTCAAAATACATGATTCTAAAACTATAAGTTGTTTATATAATTTGGAGTAAGATACAGGATTTAGTACATGGATATTTAGACCTATTCATTTTGCTGAAGCAAATGATCTGTGCTTAGTCAAGGTAGTTGTTATCACACTATGTAAAGTCAAGGGTATTTGATGCTAGTTTTCGTGATAGGAGAAATGTGTTTCAATTGAATTATGACATGCTTCTGCAGCCTGATTCCTGCAAGACAGCAGCAGTCTGCTGTCTGTAAGCTATGCCAATAAAGTGATAAATGTTTCCAGTGATTAAGTTAGTAGTCAATAATAGAAGAAGCATTTTGAACTCATAAATTCTGCACCTATATCTCACTTGTTTAAAAATATATAATCTACTTAAGCATTGAAATATAACAGAAGTAGCTGAGAAAAACCAGTCGCACACTTTCTAGGTTAAAGAAATACATTTTACCTCAGACTTCTCTGATGCCTGAGAAAAGTGCCAATAATAAATAATCATATTAATAATAATAATTGTTCACTGTCCCTTTGAGACAGTTGCATGAATATCATCTTAATGTTACCTAACTAGACATCATTTTCATTTCTCACATCAAAGGCATAAATGTCAACTTATCATATCTCATACATTTATTTACATACATATATACACACATATATATACATTTTTAAATGTTATAGCAATACAGTGTAAGAATCAGCAAACTTTCAAAATAGAATGTATTTAAAATTATTTTTAAAATCTGACAGGATTTCCAAGGCAATCTTTTTAGAAAATACAATGGAGGATAATATGCTAAAGTAGTAATATTCATTCCGTAGTAGGTCTTTGGAGAAATATTCAATGTTCTCTTCAGCTTCCATTGAAAAATGAAATAAACAAACCACAAGCAGCAGGATAGTTTCCCCTCTGGAAGTGGATGGTTATAGATGTATTAAGGAGTATAACATATGCTATTAAATATGGATGCTGAATAATTCATATGCTCTATCAAAAGAGCCAAGCAACTGGGATTAATATCTGCTCTGCTAAAATTCTCATTTCATTCTTTGTTGTCTTTTGCAATCAGTAGACTAACAGAATATCTGGAGTAAATTAAAATAAAGTTGACTGCAAAGTTACAAAAAATAAACAAATTAAACTCAGGTTATAAGCCAATGCTGACACATTTCTCTTTACTTGAAAAAGTCTACAAAACACTCTAAATAGCTGCTCAGTATCTCTCATTATAATATAAGTAATGTGTTGGCAAAATGTTCATATTCATTTCCTATTTTAAATAACTCTGGTTGAGAGAGAGGGAAAGTAGACTAATAAAATAAACACAAAGAAGTAGTAGAAGAAACAGTCATATATATTATACCAATTACACAGGATTTTTAAAGATGATTATTGAAAGGTGACATTCTGTTTAAAACACATATCTGGATAAGCAAGACTGTGGTTCAGAAAAACATCTAGACTGGTATAAACTCAAGAGGGTCAGAAGTGCCCAGTACTAATAGCATAGCGAAGATCTGAAAGAGGCAGAAGTTGCTTGTTTAATAAACATACTCTGATAGTAAAAATCACTATAAGTTATGACATTGCCCTTTGCCCAGCATAACCTTTATCACAATGAAAACCCTGAGGAGGACAGGTCTCAAAGAGTAGAATTCCACACAAAAAAGAAAAAATAATAACTGAATGCCCACTAGAAACTGCAACATTTTAAGATCTATGGAAAAACAACATGAAATGTAAAAAGTATGACTACCGCTTTAGAAAGACACACATAAAAGAATACTATAAGATAGCTAGGATGCATTTGTGAGCGTATTTTTACATTTTTAAATCACACAGCTAATATATGAAAAATTACACATTGGATGCAAATAGCTGTTTATTAAAACTACCAAATACAAAATTAGTATTGGTTTCACACTATACAATTTGTTAAAATAACAAGCAAAAACATCCTTCCATGGACATTGAAAAATAGCTTCATACAGTTGTAAATAATGATGGAGATGATTATAAAGTTCTGCTATCCCATTATCACTTCTCACTTCCACTGGGTCCCTAAGTCATATTGAGTTAACCATCCCATTCATCACTTCTCCATTCCCACTCCCACTACTTTATCCAGGCCTCCTATTTATTATCTGGATTTATTATCATGTTAAGAGACATCTTAACATGTCTCTCACTGTTTCTGTATTTCAAATCTACTGAAGCCCACCTAGCCTCACTCCTACACACACACCTCTCACATTCCCATTCTTCCAGAGTGATCCTGCTAAAATGCAAATCTGATGCCATTCCTTTGCTCAAAATCTTTCAGAAATTTTCCATGACTTTTCTGTTGCCATTCACAGTCTTTGGTTTAAATCATAAAGCCTTTCCTCATCTTATGCCGGCCTTTCTCTGCAACCTCATCTTTAGCTCTGGCCCCATATATTTTGTTTTCTCTAGGCAAACTGAATTACTTAATGTTCCCTGAAAATGCAAGTCTGTGTCCCACACTATGGCCAAAGTAATTTCTCTGAACAAAAATGCATTTTCCCCTTGTCCCACTCACAACAGCATGTCCTTTAATTTTTCAGCTGGCATCACCTGCTTTGGGAAACCTGAACTGCCCAGTCTGTTGTGGATTTCCATCTTTTGCACCGTATTTCACACAGGGCAGCATATCCCAATCAGAGATGTATCACGGATAACCCCTGTCTTCCCTATTGATAAAGTTGGGAAATCCACTAAGAAGAAGGAGCATGATTCATTTTATTTTTCCAGTGTTAAGCACAGGCCTGAAAATAGTAGGCACTCAATAAATGTTTGTTACATGAATGAATCTGAAGGAGAAAGTTTAATTTACTGAGGGGAACAAAAATACTAGTACTATGGCTTCACTAGTGTACATAATAATAGATGACATATGTCTGTACTCATTCACTAAGTCCAAAACCAAGGATTTCTACATGAGAAAATGTTTTAGAAATATTTTTTGGGTTAATGTTGGTCACTTTAATTCAAAGAAATAAAATTGTATTTATCTGAAAATATTACATATTTAATACTCAAAAATAATCTGGGATTGTTTTCCCAATTGGTACAAGTAATTACAAATTTTAAATGAACAGTAAGTAATTTATAAATAAATTATAACAAAGGAGTTTTATGAATGTTGTATTCTTGTAAATAATGCCTTATATAGTTTTACAAGCCAGAGACTTATCTCTATATCTCCAAGGATACACTTCAAGCTTCCACAGGTGGGATGAAAACTAATTAATTATTACCTGGTAATTATGAGTCTAATGATAGCAAAATATGAAAACTCCCCTGAGACTTGCGCAGAGTGTGCTGACTGGCTACAACAGCTAAAATAGCCTTCTGCATTGATTCCAAATAGCAAAAACAGCCCATGCACGCCCTTTTCAAAAAAACACACAAGGTTTCAAAAATTATGCTATTAGCTTCTAGTCCCAACTAAAGAGAGTCCCTGAAAAATATAACAATATATTTCCTCAGTTAAAGAAAAATAACATGTCACTAAATTTATTTTTTAATTACATGGACTTTAGAGTAAAATGAATCAGGTACACAGTTATTTTGACATCAAAATTATCCTCGGGATTAAAAATAGGCTTATTTTCTGATTTCCAAAATACATTTCCATAGAAAGTAATTTAAGTTTACCTATGTCATTCCTATTTGTCAACATACTATTCATAGTCTGCTTTCCTTACATGACATAATTACGTTCTGCTCAGGCTTTTAACTGCTTTCAAGTTTTCAAGAATTGCCCCTATTCATTTACTAATCTGTAATTAAAGAACACTTCTACTTTTTTTAATAGGCTAATATTTTTAAGAACAAAGCAAGAAGTAGGGACCACCTACCAGGGCACTTTGCATTAATTCCAGTATTTTTTTAACCATCTAGTATGATCGATTTGGCAATCTGCAAAGAAAATTCTTAGTAATAAAAATAAATAAATAAATAAATAGCATGCTATTTTAACAGCTGGCACAAAAATTTCCACTAGGGAGGAAACTTTTTTTGGGAAAATGCCTTACCAAGTAGAAAGCAATACTTTGGCAGAGGTGGAAGCCAAAGCAACACAGCAACAGTGAGTCTTTGTAGGAAGTAGGAAAATGAGATTTATTTTCCTCTTGGCAAAGGAGAAAGAGAACATTAGATAGGGTGATAAGAGACGGAGAGGAAAGGGGAACAGAGAAATGCTACGAAGTCGAAGCCAAGTAAAATTCCTGAGAGATCTATCAATAACAAGGTTGAATTAAGTTTCAATGCAAAGTTATTTGCATTGATGTGATATACCTCCTCCCCACCTTACTCCCCTAAAATCATCAGCAAAGTTTATTGCTCTTGAGAATAATTGGTTTAAATGGTTGTTTTGTGGACGTTGATAAAGAGACTTGGTTTCCCCTGTCAGTTGATGCCTTTCAGAACAGAAACTTCTCCAGAATAAGCAGAAATCCTTCAGTGGGATGACTTTGAGCATACAGCCTTTCCTACTCACTACAAGCCTTTGTAAATTTTCAAAAACCTGCCTGGGGCCTGGTAGGGGAGGATGAAGCCAATGTTACTGCCACTACCTGTGTTGCTCTTATGAGTGTATGAGATTTGGCACGTTCCCAGCAGCCTTCTCTCTCTTGAATACAGTATGATTTGGCTTCCCCAAATTGGAATATTTTGAAATTAAAAGCTTCAGAATGTACAACTAAAGCTACTGCCCTAATAAAATAGACCAAAATGTCTAAGTGCTGACATTTGTCATTGGGGTGTACAAAGCACCAATAACAAAACCTAAATAGGTTACTTACATATCCATGTTAATAATCCATTTATTATTCTAACAGGCAAGAAAAAAATTAAATTTAGCCAAAGATAAAATATGCTGAAATTAAGAAATAATAAGACATTCATCAGTAAAAGGTTTTAAAAACCTCGGAATTCAAGCATTAATTTTTTTCACCTAATTTTTAACATCATTGTTTTGAAGACTTCAAATCAAACTTTTTGTCTCCCAATTTTCATGTAGGTCGTTGTACAAACACACATGGTAAATAGTCATGATGCTAAATGATGGAGTGGTTTTTCAACTATGCCAAAATAATACACATCTTTAAAAAAAATTCTCCCTGAGAATGGAATACTTATATGATATAACCATCCATCCAACAAATATCACTTACAGCACTTTTCAAACAGCCTCAGGTTCATTCCTAATAAAATTAGAATAAGTGGTATGACTGCTAAGAAGTAAAGGTTATTACAGAGAAAAATAAGGTCAAAGAAATGAGATTAGTGACCATAGCAATAGGAATTAGAGCTTGGATCTGTCTAGACATTTTCTCTCTAATTTGTGTTATTGTGTAAGACCAAATTTTTAAAACCAAAATAAAATGAGGACAAGTTACTGTCAATTTCCTGGTTCATGATTACACATTATTTTTGTTTGTTGTTATTCACATGTCTGCTGCATCTCAGTTGTTTTTCTCAATTGAAAAAGTCTGTCGATTTTGTAGCTTATGAACAGCATGATCTATTTCAATAAAAATGCCAATATATGTCTGAAAATTGAGGGTATACTGCTACAAGTAACATAAGAAAGGCTAAATGTAACCTAATAAGGTAAAGGAGGTGGAATGAGACAAAATGGATGTTACATTCATTAATAGTAGACTCAGGCTTCAAATTTTAACACTCGCTTTTAAAGCAGATGTTATAAAACACAAAAAGAACAAGTTCATTCCTTTGTACATAATGTAATTTTTTTTAAATCTCAATATTGTGATTTTATTTAAAACCAGTTTTAAGCAGTCATCCATCTAGCCACCTTTAATTGTGACCTATTATCAAAATATACTGAACAAAGAAAAGTAAGCATTCACTATAACACATAGGATATAAAGATATAACAACAAAACGTTATTTAAATATTTTACCTATCCCCTCACAATTAAATTCTGATGATAGAAGTAGATTTTTGGGTACCTATTAATTTTCAAGGACTCAAAAACCCACTCATATGAAAATTTGGGTTTAAAGACTATACTCATTAACCTTTCCTAGCTTTTAATGAATTTATTAATCATAAAATCCCATTCACATTATACACCCCCATTTAATAATATACTTTTTTAGTAAAGATAGTTCATAGTCCATAATCTATATAAATCTTGTCATAAAAAAATCAAAGATGCTTGGTCACCCATCTCAGCTTAAGTTTCAAGTAGTATCTGGCACAGACAGTATGTTTGATTTTAAAGACATTCATATTTTAAAAGCTACCTGTAGTGCCATTTCTAGTAACAGCAAGCATGATACACTGATAGATTCCACAGCTATTACAACACAACTGACAATATAAAATGTAAATTACAGTCTAAACTAGTGAAGAGGAGAATCAATTAGTGTTTAACCTATTTGAAGTTCTTTTTAAAAGTCGTAAGAATGAAAGACAACTTCTTCCTGTTGCTCACTTAATATTGGCATTTCTATGTGGCAGATGGTGACCTTATCCCTGTGCTTCAGCTAAAAAGATTTTTATTAAGGCTAAACAAGTGTGAACAGTGTTAATTTCTTGCAGCAGGCTGATACGAATAAACCAGTAGAATGAATGTAAGTGGCCGGCCTCACCATATGGTTAAGGTCCACATCCTGCCAAGAGAATGGACTGAAAAGTAGCCAACATGCTTGAATCCTGCCCTGAGTACCATGATTCTTCATTAACCACCCAATCAAAGAGCAGCTACAGAGGAAGGGAGATTATAATGGATGAAAAATATAATTCGATGAACTGTTAGGTGGCTAAGATCTGAAGGAGGGTCATGTGGGTAAATTCTGAAATATGAAACATTTGCCTTTCAGTAGGCCTCACCATTCTTGCCATGTTCTTGCCTCTTTTCTCCTAATACCAACCTACTATCCGTCCTCCTGCTGTCAACCCAGAGCCTAATGATACCTGATACTTAATCATTGTCCTGATCATACCACCCTAAACTGCCCAAGTAAGTGTGTGTCCCACACTCTCAAGGTGTGTCTCAAACTAAGGACTGTATCTATCTCCTTTAAAGGACATATATTTTCACAGCCCCCTATTCTTAACTCACTTTACAAGGTTTCTCAGACATATACAAACACAAACTATGTAGAATCTTAGTATACTTTTAGTCCATAGAGAGTTTGAAAATTTACAAAATAACATTTTAAAACTTCTACTATTAATATATTTGAATTAACCACACACAGTTTGCTGCTTTATTATGATAAATTCCTTAAAATATGAATATGGTATAGTTTTTTCTAGGTTGGCTATCCTACTGTACCTTGGTGATGATCTAAGATCCCATCACTTTGTCTTCCTGGACCCATTGAAAGCCTTCATTCACAGAGCCTTGGCTGAACATCACCTGGTTTGAATATAGTGTAAATGTGATAATACACGCTTAACATCTGATCATGTCTGGTTAACCAGGTGAGGCAGAATAATTTTTTACAGGTGATGAAAATTAACATTAAAAATATAAATTATCATGAGGGATGCAAGGAGTAGTTTAAGAACCACCCCTCTAAAATTTCACCTCTTCTTTCCCCTACCATAATTACCACAGGTAAGACGCCGTGAATTCTTTCCAAGGGCCAAATTCTTTATATGGCTCATCTCCAGAGATCTTACCAACAGTTCTACAAAATAGATACTATAATCATCCAAATTTTATAGATTTAAAAACTAAGATTATACAATAGGATGGATGCAAATCAAGTCTTAGTGGACTCCAGAACCTTTTCCCTTAATTACTACAATACAACACCTACCAACTTGTCCTGCTAAAAGGTTCCTACCAATTAACTCTCCTTAAAGATGTAACTACCTTGCCTGAGAATATTTGCATTTTTCCACTTCTTATCCCTCCAAGATTAATAAAAGTAAAAATAAAAAATATCAAAATATTGAGGAAGAAATAATTCCATAATAATGGAATATTTCAAATGGAAGATGGGTGAAGATAGTATAATTATATAGAAAATACATTTTCCAATAGTTGGATCTAACTACACTAGAGAACACATAATAGCTAAATCCATTATCAATTATGTTCTAAATTAATTGTATGGTATTCCTGGGGTTAGTTGTGTATTTGTGAATTAAAGAAAAAGATGGCACAACCTTCTTAATTAATATTTTTGAATGTCGCACAACAAAGAAAATGTAAATGTTTAACTTTACGACATGTTGCATGCATTTTGTCCTTTCACAGAATCTTCCTAGATCAAGCAGATCAAAGGTGGTATTTTCCTGACTCTTTTCCATATATTTCACTCTGCATCTAAAAGCATTTATCCTTTACATGCTCCTTTAATATTCAACCACTCTTCTACTTTTAATATGTCCAGATTATAAAATTTCAGTCTATTTGTGTAGGTATCAATGATCTTCATTCCCTTATATCTTCTTCTTACAGTAGACTCATCCACATAAATACGGCATTTTTAGATTTAAATTCCAAGGCTGTATAAACTTTATGTCATTAAGATCTTTCTTATCAACCAAATAGTACTATACGACAAAAGAGGATTACTAATACTTCATGCAATTCTTTCCTTCCTTTTGCATATGGAAAGAGAGAAGAACTGGAGCATATGCTGAACTCTTGTTCAAAAAGTACAACATGAAATCGAACAGAAACAAAACAAACCAAAAACAGAACTAAAGTTCTCATTAAAAAAAGACATCAAAATGATAAAATAACTCTTTATTATTTATACATTTCTTATATCTGACCCAACTTTTAAAGTGATGGATGTTCAGAGTCTACTATACATTTTTTTTACTAAAATAATTCCTTCTAACCACATTTGCCATAACACATTTTGCATATAATTTTATGTCATTTTGACGGACTCAAATATAATATTTGTGATGTAAGAAAATAACAAATTCAATTATGCATTTGCTTATAAAATTGACTTTTTAAAATTCATTAGACACAAGAGAATGACAGAATTCTAGTCAGTGAAAGAAAGCATCAGATCTCTAGAGCACAACACACCTTCACTAAACGTGTCAGTTTCTAACACATATTTGCCTTTAGATGTGTTATCAGTCATCAAAGAGAGTCAGGCAAAACAGATAAAAATTTCTTTCAAAAATTCTTTTTTCTAAGGCCTCAAGGGAAGTCTCCTATAATTGATCAACATAAGAGTTACACCTTCTGGTTATCTAGACGCACAAATGATCCGTGTAATGAAGCAGTCAAGTGTTTGTTTGCATTGGAGGATGGGAAGAAAAATCTGTGAGCTGCAGGAGTAAAAAAGAAATTACTGATGTAAAAATTTACATAAAGATTTGCTAAAAATTTATAATTGTAAATATTGTGATAAGCAATATTATGTGAGCTTTCTTTTAAACAGTATCTATAGTATATAATCAAATAATTACCTATAAAAGTTTATAATATTCAATTTGTACAACGTGATTTGGGTAGCAGAAGTACAAACTAAAGCAACATGCCAGTCTTTCATTTTTCTCATGTGGAATTTTAATTTATTTCCCTGAGTTAGAGATATGTAACAGCTTAGTAGGGATATATAATAGAGGGTAAGGATCTTAGAATATGATTATCATAGAAATAAGATTTTTAGAGTCATAGTACCTTTATATTATATTACTAGAAAAATCCACAGCAAAAATGTGAAGTACAATATTCAGATCTGAACTTCTCATAATAATCCAAATATTTTAATTGACTAGATAAATCTTCAGGACACTTATTACATTAAAACTGACACTACGTAAGATATATGTGCTAAAAGTTTCCCTATGTACTGGACATCTTTGTCTTCCTCAAACAAGCATACAACTTAATACTCTGTGTAGATTAAGAAATAAAGTGCTTGCAATTTTTAAATCCTTAATTCCAAAATGATTGGTACATTTCCTTTCTAATTGTAAAGAAATATTAAAGGTATTTATGTCAAGCTTTTTTTAATTAATATTTACTCAATTCGATTATTTAAATGAAGAGACCAATAGTAACATTTGATTCAGACTGAAATGACTGAAGTTCTTTTTGGGGTAGAATTGGCTCAGCACAGGAGACTTTTGCTGCTTCTTCACTACTCCTCATCTCAAACCCACACTTCAACCACCTTCGTTGAAAGCACCCCATACAGGATTCATTAGTAAGACACTGTTGGGAGAGGAGGCATTGAAAGAACTGGAAATTCGCCATGTGGCTAATAAGTTAAAAAGAACTCAGCAGCAGGGTGTTTTTTGTTTTGTTTTCACTATCTAACAGTGAGAGTGTACACTGTCCAATATTCCTACAAAATTTTATATGAATTTAATTTGTGATATGGAAAAGAAGGCAAAATAAGAAAAGCAACATCTGCTGCTCATTTTTGTGCTTTCCATTCAGTGATCGATCATCACATCTATTCCTCAAAGCTATGAATGCTAAGTGTTTTATTTTATGACAGAGCAGATAAATAAAACATGTTACAAACCTAAGGGCATCCAGTATGTAGAAAATATGGTCAAAAACAGACCCATAACTAGTAATAGAATCAATTTATTTAGTTGTTATTTGTTTCTGGAACAAAAATACAAGCTATTCTAAAGGAGGGAAGTATAACCTATCAAAGCTACTCATTGGAAAATTTTAGTTCCTTTCCAATTCCTATTTTGGAATTGGAAGAAAATATTTGTTTTCTAATAAATAGTGTCAGACTAACTGAAGCACAAACTACTAGCACTGTAAATTAAGTCCAATGAACATTTTTACATGACTGCTATCTATGTTGTTCAGTAACAAAGAATGGCATTCTAATTGGTTACAAAATTCATGTTGTGCATAGAGAAACATACTCATATACACAAAGAAAAACTGGGGTTCCTCTTGCTCTAAAAGGCTTTATACTACTAAACTTCTTTTAAAAAGTGATGAGTGAATGAAACCTCAAGGCTGAAATAAAGTATTTAATCCACCTTTCTGAAGTATTATATCAGATTCTGAATTAAACACAAATAAACACAAAGAGCTTTAAAAAAACATTTTTTTTCTGCCTGAAACTCAAAAAAAAAAAAAGAAAAGAAAAGAAAAAGCATTCTCTTACTGTAGGGCTGAAGTCTCAGAAATAAAAGAAAAAAACATGTTGTAAAAAATCATACAGAAATGAAAGAATTTCCTTTAAATAACTGAAAAAACATAAGATATGATCAATTAGTGGCAATTTCAGTTTTAGTTATTAAAACTCTTTTTTCTTCCCTCTTCACACCTATTATGAAGTTTCTATTAAACTAAAAAATTAAAAATGAATACAATTTGTTGCTTTCCAATTCTGAATATATAAGATTTCTCATTCTAAAATGAATATGATTCTTTAAAATTAGCAATCAAAGAACTTTGAAAGCGGACAGTGCAACAAAACTGCATAATGATTTTAAATCACTAGAAGGAATAGCTGCCAATCAGCTAATTGTAATCACGTATTGTGCCTGCTCAAAAAGAACCTGAAATGGAAATTGTTTCTTATTCATACACTTAAAATAAATATCCGTCTGCACAAACTTCATGAATTTTGAATAGTCTTTAGGCTATATACATTTTTATCTGTCAAGCCATGAGAGGCTTTCCTGATTTAAAAAATAAATAATTATAAAACAACAACAACAACAAAAAAAATAGTACCTTTATATTTTGCCAACATGTTGTGGATATTTATTTTAAGTGCATATATTCAGTATGGGGAATCTAAGATGCGTCTCTTAGGACTCTATATTGAATACTGAAGTCAAAATAAATAACCCTGGATATTTTGAAAAATACCAGAACAAAAGATAATCTTCAGTATCACTGTTTCTAAACTATTATATCTCTACAGAGAAAACAAATTCAAACAAAAAATAAGGCACAAAGGAAAGGATGTCTTTGAAAAGGCAATCTTTTGGTGCTGAAATTTCCAAAAGGGAAGCTATCCCAAAATAGAAGTCTTATGAGAAATTCAGATACCATCTGTCACAAATACACCATTTAAAAAAAAAAAAAAAAGATAATTTATGAAGACACATTTTTTTAGAAAGGTTATTGCTGTAATGCAAACAAAGGCAGAGACTAAATAATCTGAGCTAGATAAGAGTAAAAATGATTAACAATACATATCCAACAATGAAGTATCTTGAGAGAAAAACTGTATTTCCAATGTGGTAGGACAATAGGAAAACATTCCTTGTTAAAGAAAATTTCTTTATGGACACCATTACTCTGTGGAGCATATAGCTCATCTTGAGTGCTTAAAATAATCACATCTTTTCTAGCCATGTATATACATAATAAACTAAACATGTTATTAATGAAAGAGAAGGATACTAATCAAAAAGAATTTCTCTCAAACGAATACCAACTTGCAGATATGCTTATGCTTTGGATACAAGGGCATGCTTAAAGATTTAATGATCTTTAAGCCATTCAATTAATGAATTAGGAAACTAAATATTTTAAAGCTAAATATTATCAATAATAATATATATTATTTCTCAAATAATAAATGCAAGACTGAAACAAACATTAATCTCAACCTTAATTTTGAAGAGAGACAGGTCATGCCCCAAAATCGAAGCATCTCAGTTTCACATTAACTATTACTTACAATGTTGAAAGTCATTTTTATGACTCTGGTAAGATAGGTTTACCTTTAAGATATGTTTACTACTCTATCTCTAAATTGTTACATGACAGTAATCAAAATAATTATCTCAAAAACGTCTAAAGGTCTACTTTAACAGGACTGTGTACAAGTTATAGACACCAAAACATTATGGAATGCCATGCTACTTTGGACATAGTTAAATTAGGTGACATTAGGCAAACATTGAGGAAACGCATTAACATTATTGATTCAATAGTGTTTTCTAAATAATTAGAATTAGTACTAGGCATAATATGAGAGATCATGTAATCTATCAAAGTGTGATACATAAGGCTACCAAATATTAAAGCCCAGTGAAGGTCAGGGGGATTGCCTAAAGTCATACAGCAATGCAGTCACCCAGAGGAGGCTAGATTTGAACTCAGGTTTCCTGACGTCAGCAAAAGGACTCTTTCCAGTGGACATGCAAATAGAAAATGCACGTTAAGAGAAAAAAGTGAAAATATGGAACTTGATGTAACCATAGCTATCACTCTGCATAACGACACAAAAAGAATGTATCAAAAGGTAACATTTATATTTTCAAGTTATTGTAGTCACCTTAATCATGTTTCCCCACATGTATCCTGGTGTTTATCGTATCACGGTTATACTGTAAGTCATGCAGTACACAATGTTTTCACACGTGTGAAATATCCGATGGACAAACTATGTAGAATATTGGCTATTATACTATAAAAAGTTAGCTAAGAATTTATTAGGTTATTTTCTTCCTGTTTCCTTGTACAGTCTAATATCAGTGTGTGGGAGAATAGTGAATATGGACTTTCCTGGTACTCAGAAATTGGTGACTGAGCTCACAGACTGTGGACAAACACTAAGTCTGAAGATAATAACCCCCCTGTTGGTCTTGAGCCCACCCTTCCAAGATAGACCATTCCCCTGCCTTTCACGCGTTCCCAGAATGTAAGTTTCTCCACTTGGGAAGAAGAGAGAGGGTTATCTGAATGAGCCCCATGAGAGGACGTCTAAGGGAACGGAGGAGAATTTCCCTCCCACAGCACAGTTCTTGTGTAGATGAGGGGCGGTTTAAAAAAGAATGACATCTAAAAACTGAAGGCTCCTCCAAGAAGGGGAGACTGGCATTTTGTCCCTCACTTAGAGATCTGCTTGGACAACAAACTTTCTGATTGTCCCCATACATAACTGAGCAAGGAAAAGAGAAATGGAGAGATCAGAGAGGGAAGAGAGAGGGGCTATAAGCAGCTTTCATTCCACGGACTGTCATGCCAGGATGTAAGAGTGTCCTTCAGGTCAGGAGAAGACAGTCACATTCAACTCATTGGGCTGGTACTCTGTCCCAGAAAGTTATCCCCTAGTAAGGAGACCCACAGACAAGCTGCTGAACTGCCTGAGGCAGAGCTAAAGGGAGATAGCGGAAAGAAGAAGTCAAGTGTCCCTCGTCAAGAGCCTGTCCAGTGGGAAAGGCCCACAGAGCCTCTGAGAACTTGCATGTGTCCACACTGGCTACAGGAGGGCATGAACACCCAGGCGGTATTAGCCAGAGAATCACTGACCACCAACAGAAAGAAATACAACAGCAGTGATGGAAGTTGAGAGTGCTCATCCTTTGTCCTTTGCTCCTACATCCCTAAGGAGCCAGGTCCTGAGGATATGGAAAGAGGAGGTGTCTAGTGCCAAATGATAACCGAGACCTGCACCACTCCAAGAAATCATGCCTTCCCCCCCCTCAGGTGTACAGCTGGAAGACAGCCTGGGATGAAATGAAAGCAAAGTATTAAACTGGATTGACTCTAAGAATTAAAGTAACTGGAAATGTATAGGATCCATTCAAGGTATCATTTAAGGACAGGAAGGGAAACTCAATACAGCATGGTTAAAACACTGATTGGAGAGAAACAGGAACACTTATTGAATTCAGAGTTAAATGTGTAACCCATTGGTGCTTACTTATCAATGATGTCAGTTCTTCATTGGTAATAATAGAAATTATATTTGTACATCTATTAACCTAAATAGGGTCAGTGGATTAACATCCTTTAGAAGAAAGAAGAAAAGGAATAATACCATCTATTTTGAATAATTTCATTTGACTGGCTTGGGTCTTGCATTAAGGAGTGTGGGGAAGATAGCTGTCTTGTCTTGCATGCCAGTAACAGTTCTCCCTGTTTTCATTTGCACGTTTTTTCAATTTTATAAAAATGATAAATAGTATCCCAGGTGTTAAAATAGTGTAGGTCATTCATCAAGAAATCCAACAGTATTGAATAAAACCCAATTATTTTCTCTAGTATGGGGTCACAACCATAGGACATAGTTCTAGTTGGTGGATGGTTAGAGAACACATAGTAAACTTCTTACTCAATCTGAGATCTTCCCTTCAGAATCACTAAAAGATAACCATTCAAGCTCTTTAAAATATTTCTCCCGAGACTTTACTGGAACTGGAGCAGGCCTCTGGGTTACTCACTCCTCACCCTGTGGGTCTGCATTCAGCACTGTCCAACAAAATGAATGTAAATGATTTGTGTTGGACAAGTGAGGAGAGAGAAGGAGCACGTGAGAAAAGATGGGGTTATTACACTATGGCACCTTATAAAAGATGGAGAAGCTTCATATCTCTTAATCAGATTTGGAAGAGGATAGTACCTAATTCTGTGGTTTATTGGATTACTATGGTTCAAGAAGTCTCTTAAAATTCTACCTGCCAAAGGTCTCCACCTTCTCCATTTCCTGTTAAGTTATATCAGGATCCAGTTGGCAGTTGTACAGCAGAATGTATCCTAGGACCTGTTTCAAAGGGAATAGATTCTCATAGCTGTTTCCAAAACAAACTGAGAACCACAGAGGCAGCCAACCACCTTTCACAAGTGTTTTGTCTGCAACATCACATATATCTATATATAGAGATAGAGATAGAGACACAGACACAGATACAGATACAGATATAGATGGAGACAGAGATAGAGCTATAGATATATCTGAACTAAAATCTACCTGGAATTTCCATTGTAGTTCACATAGATAGCAACTGAAGCTTTTGGTCCATGCCAAAGTGAAAGCATACTGTAAAAAGATATGAAGTAAAAATACTATAGAAAAAGTATCTGGAATTGGAACTTAGATTTCAATTCGATCTATTCCTCCAATATAGACAGACACTCAAAAACTGAATGGTTTCATGCAAAGTTAAGTTTTAGTAGAGGAATAGAAAGTGAAATTGAACTATGGAAGGAGTCTAGAAAAAAAATGAGTAAGGACTTTGGGAGCAGCATATCCTGGGTGCCTACGTATGAAATAATCTAGATTACTTTTCACTGTAGGAGGTTTCATTATGTGTACTCAGCATGTAAACTAAAGTATAGCATGAGGTTTATATGTTGATATTTTACTGGGTTGATAAACTTGGATGATCCAAGAAGGTAGGAATAGACTAAATAGGTATTTTTAAGTCACCCAGGGTAAAATATTTCCCTATCAGTGTCCTACCAGGAATTTTTCCTCCCTCTTTCTTCCCACTGCATCAGATAAGGGTAATGGGAGCTAGAGCCCTAATTTTGTCAACTAGAAAAAATAAGGATGAAAGGCTTTATTATAGCTTGCCCTACTCTGCGTTTGAATCACTATGCATTTTCACCAGGATATATAGAGGCACTGAAAACTTTGTCTCTGTTCCAAACCTTGAAAGCCTTTTATATTTTATAAAATCTCTGATCATGTTAATGAAACACAATTCATAACTGGCATATCTATGTTACTTTAGCATCTGGCAGTTTTACAGATTTGACTGAAAATATATGTTTAAAGCCCACTACTGTATAATTAAATGAAAGTTTGGCTTTATTCAAAAATGCAAATTAATTCTTGGCTTTTTGTTCTTATACACTTTTCAATTATTTATGTGTTCCCCATTCACAGTGCTTTCTCTGGTCCAGAAACAATTCTATTTCAGCAGATTTCCAATGTTTAAATTTTTACAATAGAAAATGGCTTTAAATTATACAGCAAAAGCATATTTCTTGCTGGAAAGGGTATGAAGTGTATCTTGTGATATGCAACTTGCTAAATCAGAAATGAATGGACATTTCATTTTCTTGTGTCCTCTGACACAGTTACTACTTATGTATATTAGCAGGTGCTGAGATCAAATCTCAGAAGAAATAATATTATTTTTATAAGTTATTTGAAAGCAATAAATGAACACCTTTGAATTTTATCTATCCTTTGAAATATAATCAGTCCAGAAGTAAATGATTCTAATTCAATAGTCAACAGCAACTATTTCTAGATTTCCACCTTCCTCATCTGCAAGTTTCCTGCTCAGCCTCCTGAAAGCACATTGACTCTTTCAAAGTACACAGAGGTCATTGTAGTTGCTTGAAATAACTGGTGCCTCCTTTGCTCTCCATAAAGGTTGACACCTTGAGTTATTTACATCATGGAAAATGGATGAATGAAAAACGATATATGTGTCATGACAACCTGAAGTAGTGCGACAACTTTTATTTTTAAAATATGAATATTTCAAAGTAACCAACAAACATGATTTTACTAACTCAAATGGTTTTATTTACACAGCAACTGACTACTAATTGTGAAGTGAAGTCTCCTAAAATTCTACCTGCCAAAGGTCTCCACCTTCTCCATTTCCTGTTAAGTTATATCAGGATCCAGTCGGCAGTTGCACAGCAGAATATATCCTAGGACCTGTTTCAAAGGGAATAGATTCTCATAGCTGTTTCCAAAACAAACTGAGAACCACAGAGGCAGCCAACCACCTTTCACAAGTGTTTTGTCTGTGATATCATATATATATATGTACGCTACAAGCTGTAGCACACAAAGAACTTCCTATTGAGTTTTGGGCATTTTTAGGGCTGTTCAATTCATTGAAATGTTACTAAAACCAGGAATATACTAATATTAATCACAAAAAAAATAGCACAAATGGCATATTGTTTTTCTTTATATATAAAATTTATAAAATAGCATATTAATGAACATTGTATCATATCTTATACATTCATAAACTACAACTATGCATCTCTAAGGTAAATAAAAATTAATGTAATAATAGGACAATTTAGTTTCAATGAATGAAGTTTGAAGAGTTTCAAGGTGATGAAACCATGATCCAGAAAGATATAAGTTGACAAATTAAGAACACTGGCAATGACAGGAAAAAAAAATATTTTGGAAACAACTGAATAAGTGGGAAGCATAACTGCTTAGGGTGGCAATGACAACAACACTGACTGGAGGCCAAGATTTAAATAAACCTGTCTTTGATTTATTGTTGTTCCTGTTCTTGTTTTTGAGCTCATTTGGGAAGACAATCATACCTCATGCTTTTAGACACTGCCTCCCTCTAGTCAAAACAGCACTCAACCTCCACAAGACTTGAATTAATCTAATCTTATTCTCCAAATTGAGGATAATTTTCTTTCTGAGAAATACTTGACCTGACCAGAATCTTAATACATCTGAATTCTTTTGATTTAAATAACACAAGGATCCTCCCTGATATTCCCCAGCTAGATAAGGAGGGATAGCTTTGCTGCTACAAAGATTTCAGGACAGTTTTCTCAGCCTAGCGCCTGGACCTCCTACCTCAGAATTATATACGCAGATCATCAAAAACTGGAGAGCGCAGGATCCCACTGCAGAATGCATTGCTGGGTTAGACTGTCTAAACCTGGGTCTGAGAATATGCTTTTATATTAAGTTCTCCAAGGGAAGTCAAGATCCATTGCTCTCAGATGTCATCTCCTTGGCTATATCGTATTTTAGGACTATTAAAGTGCTACAGATAATGAAATAGTGGAGGAAGAATTTAGGAGTCCTGTTTTAAAGATTGGCTAACAAAGAACTATTGATCTAATACCCCCACATACTCCACCTCAGCCAGATACAAGCCCTTTAAAAAGGCTTACATCATTCTGCCTTGGAGAACCCACCACAAAGTCTTTTTATAAGAAGGTGCAGTAAAAATTATAATAAAGTTCCACATGCAATTGCTTTTAACCACAGGCAAGGTTTATACCTGTTCCACTGAGACTGGCTCCTGCCCAAGAGGAACCACCAATAATGTCTGAAATCTGGAGTCAGATTTGCTTCATTAATCACATTTGCTTCACCCTGTGCTGTACATCATTTACTGAGTGTTATCATTGCCAAGGACACGGACTCTCTCTTTAGGCTGACTTGATCTTGAGTAGGACATCCCATCTTCCTGATGTTTTTGTTGCCAGCTTCCAAACCTGTGCTGATGCTCTGTGCCAAATGAACTCCTTGGCTAATCTACCCAAAAACACCTCACCTTAGTGGGATCCCAGTAATAAAGAAAATGTGTCACAAAGAAGAGGGGGTAGAATAATCAAGTACTTTTGGAAAAGTCCGTACACCTTATGTTTTACCTTCGCTTACAGATTTACTATACACAGCAGTGCATTGATGGAGCGGAGCATTCTTGCAGTCAGGAAAAGTCTACCACATATTCTAATCCTGCATTCCAAGTGGACCCTTTTTTGGATTAACACATCCATATTTACTGGTACCCGTGCCCCTCAGGACCAACTTTAGGAAATGCTGTTCTTTATACATGTTGGAGTCCCTTTGTTATGTGCCCATGACCTGATTCTATCTGTGTGGCGGAGGTCAGAAGCATGGTGTTGTCCTTGGAGAGAGAGGCAAAGCCCTAGAGGGGCCTGCAAGAAAAGAACCTTATCTCATATGCACGTGAAGTGGTTCCCTGAGAACGAGTGACGGTAGTTTAAACAATCCTCTTGAAATTGATTTTAAGGATAACTTCAAAAGACCAGGTAGTATATTCCCAGTTGAAACTGAGTTTTCTAATTTGATAGAAAGACACACAATATATTACATGAAATAGAATTTATATTCTTCCTATTTCAGTCCATCCCAACCATTATGTCTGGCATCAAGAGAGTCTTTAGCTCTCTTGACTGGGAAAACAAAATTACATTTTCACCACAAATTTATTTTAAAAATAGTAACAACCTTCACAATGATAAGAAGACATTTATTAAGTAATAATACCATGATGAATAAATACTACCCAAAGATATTTAGGAATAGATTATAGTTTGTTTTTTTAACTCATACATTTTGTGTGGATTCTTGGACACTTTGTCACTAAAATACTTCCTGTAAAATGTCATTATTTAAACTATTAGATTATTTAAATACAATATTCTTGAAATGATAATTTGAATGATTTGAATGATTATTGAAATAATTTGAAATGATAATTTTGAAATGATATTTCTGTACTTCATTAAAATTTCAAACAAAATATTTTGATAATTTATCAAAACTGTCTCAAAAATTTAAGATGTCTAATAACTAATTTATGGCATTTTAATTGATCAATAAAAAGGAAGATATTTGCTTTCTTTAACACAATAATCTTCAACATTACAAACCATGCTTATATTAATGTAATTCAGATGTCCCAAGTTGCTAGAAGTCTTGTTCTCTATACGACCCACTCAGCAGTCATCTGAGCCCATCCTCACCTTTCAGTGACTATGCACCCCCCACCCTCCCCATCATTTGGGAATCCTTGTGGGATGTGTGCATTGATGATAAATCAGGGCTGAATATTAACTGTCCCCTTGGCCAGAAGCCCAGTCCTATCCCCTGCCCTGCTCCTTCGCATACCACCTTTCATTTATCCATTCTGTCTTCACTTGGACTATACCAACTGACTTCCTCTTTGTAAATTCCTTACAAACACTGACACAGGCCTGACATTCACTCCCAGAGAACGGATAAAAGCAAATGACAGTGTGTAATGAGATATTTCTGTAGGCTTTGGGAAATGTTATATCACAAGCAAAGATTAAACATGGACTCTAGAAATGAATGTCCCCAAGATCTACAGACTAAGCCTTCTGGCCATCTCCTTAGTCCCACCTGCCATGATGATGCACAGTCTGGCTATTCCCCATGCACATCCTGTCCCCATCCAAGTCACAGCTCCTTCATCATGGCTTTCCCTTCCTGACTCCTGGCTCCCATTCACCAGAGTCCAAGAAAAGAAAATCTTTTTATTTCAACAGAAAATATAATTTATAATATGCACCTGTACCTACAATTAAAATATATATATATATATATATATGTATATGTATATATACACACACATACTGTAAAGCAGAGAAATTTTGTTCCTCAAAGTCTTAAAGATCTCTATTTGAGAATAACATTTCAATTTTCCTTTTGCTGAAATAAAAAGCCCTGTTGACCTTTTCTTTCGCGGAAACAAAGGGATATTCTGCCCTCTTAGGGAAGTTAAATCTTCTCCTGAGAAACAGAAAACATGCTGTCAACCTTAAAACAACAATTTCTCATACCCCTCCCCCCATCAGCCATCAATTAAACACTTGGGACCAGTTTCATATGGAACACACTGTTATATTAGGAAAAGATTTATTAAGTGAAGAGCATTGAGGGTACTTAGTAGCAATGTATGGTTCTACAATAATTGTACGTAACTCTTATGTAGTGCTAATAATTTTAATTGAAAAATATATTAACATTTAACATCCTGCAATGGATACTATTAGTACCTCTATTTTACCTAATCACAGTTAGGCACAAAAAGGATACATGGTTTTCCCAAGATCACACAGCCAGTATGTCAGAACTGAGATTCAAAACCAGCCAGCCTTGTGAAGCAATCCTCAACTTCATGTGTCTTAAAATAGCTAAGAATGTCAGGGGATATAACACTCTAATAACCTGGTTCTATGGAAAAACTATTGGAAGTCAAAAGACTTGGGCTTTAAAACTTGTAAAACTATGTTTTTACTCAGTTCTTTTCTTTAGCCCAATTTAACCCAAACTGATATTCTCCTGGTCATCCCTAATTGCTAGATGTTTTTGGCAACTGAGAATTATTAAGATCATTTTCTTCAACATTGTGGTAGACAGCAAAATGGTCTCCCAAAGATGTCCCAGTCATCATGCCGGGAACCTGTGACTATGTTATGTTACATGGCAAAAGGGACTTTGAAGACGGGATTAAGACTGAGGACCAGAAGATGTGGAGAGCATACCGTCCTGGGCCCAGTCTGATCACACGAATCCTGAAAAGTGGAGAACTTTGCAGGGCTGTCAGAAAAACGCAATCTGAGGACTCGATCCGCCATTATTAGGGCCATGAGACAAGGAACGTAGTAGCATCTAGAACCTGAGAACTGCCATAACTAACAGCCAGCAAGTAAGCAGGATATCAGTCTTACACCCACAAGGAACAGCATGCTACCAACAACTGGATAAGCAGGAGAAGGATTCTCTCCTAGAGCTTTGAGAAGAAATCTGGCCCTGCTGACACCTCGATTGTAGTCTGCTGAGACTCATAGCAGACTTCTAACTTACAGAAGTGTAAGATAATAAAATTGTGTTGTTTTAAGCAATGAAGTTTATGGCAATTTGTTATGTCAGCAATAGAAAACTAATATAAGCACCCAGAGCCAACATGTATAAGTGTCCACATGGCTTCATCTCCGGCATTTTTAAAGAATATTAATGGAGCTATCACCTTATCTCCACATTGTCTCACCCTGTACAGGGTGATGCCACACATACTGGGCACACACACACTGGTACTAAAATTACTGCTATTAAAAATAGTTATATGTCACCTCTAACTCTCACCATAAAATGACTACCTACATAAACTTCATTACAAGGAGTCAATTTGTGGTAAAATCCAAATAAAAAAGACAGATGACTTTCCATCAAAGTAAAAAAAAAAAAAAAAATGACTGTCGGAATGTCATTCTTCTTTCCCCCAGGCTCTTAAGGACACAAACTTGATGTTAGAGAAAACACGTTTAATTTTTCCAGGTGTCCTTTCAGAAAAAATAAAGGAACTGCATAGTGAAAATTGAAGATTCTCTATATGGAGATAACCTCCTGTAGTTAAAAGATTAAACGCTACTTTCTGCAGGATGATATTGTAAATATCTATATGAAATAGGCCGATGTGTTAATGTGCTGCATCATTCTTACTATTAAAAAAGTAATCCAAACTGCAAAGGACTATTCTAGTTTATTTGCAACAGTTCCTGTCAGTGTTAAGAATGAATGTTGCTACAAATTAGTTTTTAAACTGGTGTTATATTACTAATACAATAAGTCTATTTTAGGAGCTATTCTTCTGGTTGAGAAAAAAGAACTTCCAGTTGAGAAGTAACACTTATTCCCCACATTAATTTCATCAGAATGTTCTATACTGGCTCTTAGGTCTATAAAATGGTTACTCTGGAGGAACTCGTTACCTCCTCTGAACATCTGTTTATGTATAAACAGACCTAAATGGCCCCAGGGAAAGCACAGTGACACACTGCTTGAGAGATGGAAAGCTGGAAAAGCCAGGAAAGGCTTCACAGAGGAGGTGATATTTCAACTGTGGTGTCACAATTGCCATGGCATATCTAGAAATAATGAGAATAAGAGAGAGAGAGAGAGAGAGAGAGAGAGAGAGAGAGAGAGAGAGAGAGAGAGGGAGAGGGAGAGGGAGAGGGAGAGGGAGAGGGAGAAGGAGAAGGAGAGAGAGAGAGAGAGAGAGAGAGAGAGAGAGAGAGAGAGAGAGAGAGAGAGAGAGAGGTACAGGCAGAATTTGGAGGACACTGCTGAGGATAGAGCCTCATACGCAGTTTCTATGGTCCAAAGCAGAATACCTCCTATAATACCAGAATATAACAGGCATGTATCGAGAATGCCCTACACTGAGTTTACATATTTTGGGATTGATCACTGACCACCATGAGTAGTAGTCCAATACAGTTGAAAAAACATTAATCTGAAATTTCCCATCAAGTTTCTTTCTTGCATAGTAAAAATTCACTTTTAGGAAAAATCATCACTGCCACGTCCAAATAAGTTGTGCAATCTAAAAAAGTCTTTACCTCTGTATGTCTATGAATGAAACTATTTCGTACTAACAAAGACTAGGAAAGTTATTTCAGTAAGAATATGTCATGATGGATTTTCTTCATATGCCTAGCAGATGTGTGCCTTCTAAATGGGAAACTAAATGGTTTCTTCCACGTCAACAGAAATTGGTAATATATGGCTATTACTCTTATCCTCTCTGGACTGAGTTTCACATGCTTTAAAATGACAACATTTCTAAGGTCCAATTCAATTTAGGTAATCATCAGAAATGTCAGCTGCCTTTCAAAGGACCCTTGGAGTCTGCCAAATTGGGCTAGAAATCATGCATGGATAATTTTCATTACATGTGAGCTGACAGTTCCTGCTTCTAATAAAGAAAAATACATTCCTGCAAAGAAGGTGTGCTAAGTATCTTAGGCCCGGCCCAGGAATAGCACAGAAGCAGAGGGTAGGTGATCAGTAAGGTGTTGTTTTTCCTGTTATTAGAACTCCAACTTTGAAAAAATAAGAATTTCAATACTTTGTACGTTTATACTTTCTGAAAATATTAAAGTAAAAATTTGGGGTCATAATTCTCCAAAAAAAAAAAAAAATGCAATTTGATTTTTAAGCAATAATCGGCCATATTCTCTTAGATTAAAAATTAAGTTCAAATCAAGAAATCTTTGGCCATCTGGAATGAGAAGATCAAAGTTTTGAAATAAATTTAATGTGATAATACTCTATGCTGATAAATGAGCCTCTTCGAGAGGAGCCCCCACAGAAAATGGCAAAGGTGCTGCTCCCTTTTTGCTAAAAGGCTACCTACCTTCCACGGGGCTGTGCATACCTGCAGAACAGAGATGGACCAGGTTTCACCAACTGAACACCTACCTCTGCAGCAGGCCCACGATACAGAGAAGGTCCTGACCCTCCTGACTGAGCTTTGTACCCACTGTACCTAGAGCTGAGGTTGTCAGTATTCAGTGACTCAGTTACATCAGAGCCTCTCAAACACGCAAGACGGGGGATGCACTGCAGCTGGCTGGGGGCAGCTCTAGCTCTGGGCCAGCAACCTCCAGCTGCCAGCGTCTCATCTTTCCCTTTAGCCCGCTCAGTCGTAGATAGCCGATTATTTTCTATTTGTGCCAAAATCTGAAAAATATTGGGAACACTGAATTGAATGAATATCTCCATCAAGGAAGTAGCTAACAAACCTGGTCCAAAAGAAATCGGTTCACCACTTTTCACAAACATTATGATGAAATTAGTCAGTGGCATAAAATTCTTGGGATAACAATTTGGACAATATATATTTTATTTATGTTAAGACCTTTCCGAAAATTTGATTTAAAAAAAATTACATCTCCTCACAGAGGGGAAAATTCATAGATTACAAAACAAAAATTTAATCAGATAGCATAGTGATAATATTATAATACTATCCAATTTAAAGAAAAAATTTAATGTTTTCAAAATATAATACACAGTGTGGTTTTATGGAACACTTATTTTTTTTAAAAAAAGAGTCTTAAAACGATAGGTTAAGGAATATTGTTCTTTTCTTTTCAAAATAAATTACTTTCGAGGTCTAAATATGATTTTCTTTATTTAAAATCAAAGCATAGAAAGATTTAGTGGTTTTAAATTTATTAAAAACATTTTGCTTTTGTACGAAATACTCTTTACCTTTGCTCTCAGAGTAGTAGCCACAGGATTCTGACATCCCGGCAATGATGTTTAGTAAGCAAAGCTGGTTATAATTTCGTATTCCAGGTCAACCTTGTCGTGTAGGAGAAAACACTCAAAGGAATAACTTCCTGTGAAGCACTTAAAACCCTAAATGTTAATGTAGTTGAAATTTCTAATTCTATAAAAAGGATGAAAGAACCTACTGGAGCATGTAACTATATTAGCAAGTAACTATAACTTGGCTGTGTTCAGAGACAAAAGATTGTGTTTAGAGACCAAAATGGGCATTTATTTGTAAAAGTGGAAAAGTCAAAATGTTAATTAAGGCAGGATTAAATTTGAAAAAAATAACAATCCCACAAGACCAAAATGTGGGTAGACTATCTTGGCTAATAAAGATTATAAACAGATGTAGAAAAACAATTTTTGAAATCTCAGGGGTGCTAACTGTCATACTGCCACACTGCCATACTGTTAACTTATACTTGGTACCACCCTGTCAGAACTTCCAAAAGCATTTACTCCATTAAATGCACATTAAATATATCAAGATTTGTTTGTAAGCAGTAAGTGACCTCAAAAGGTACAAACTGATTAACACATGCTTATGCCTCACCAAGTTTCCCATACCTGTTATGATTACCTAGATTATAATATGCTGAAATTTAAATTATGTACACAAGGAGAAAACCGACATATACTCAGAATTTGCTCATGAGTTCCTATGCAATGGTTTGATTACTCAGTTACATAATTACAGCTTAGTAAGTATGTCGTTTTTACTCACTCATACTCTCAGCCTTACCTAAGCATGTGTACATAAGCAAAACACTACAGTGTTTCCTTTAGAATTGTTCGGCAATCAGTCCAATAATTCAACTAAACCAAATATCGCATTTATAGCATAACTTTTTTCAATCAGATGATTAACTTCACTTTGTTTTAGCTAACACCCATATAGCATTGTGCTTGTTTTGGTATATTTTTATCTATGAAAGTTATATGTTTTTCTTGTCTGATTGAAAAATATGAAAAGATTACAAACTTTTAAGATTTAGATATAAAAATGTACATAGCTGAAACCGAAAAGTCTTATTAATGTAAGAACCCAAAAGTTATAAAACAAGAACTATAGTAAATAGCTTACTTTCATCTTTAACCTTTTTTTCTAAAGATGTATTCACACACAAATGCTCACATGCACATACCAAATATATATTTTAACCTGAATTAAAATAATGCTATTTTCTTTCTTTCAACAAAATTATTTGAGCATTTACTACTTGAGTATGCCAAATATTGTTCTCTATATGCAGTGGATACAGAAAATGTATATTTCAGAAAATTACTCATTATTTCACTAAATTTAACCATGCTTTTTAGAATTTGATTTTCAGAACAACTCTAACTAGTAGATGGCATGTGTCTCTCCCCACCACCCCCAGCCTGGCCCCACTGCCATGTAGTGGAAGCTACTGAACAATATTAAATCTAGGCAAGTTTAAGTATAAATTATTCCAAGGAAAACATCCCACCTCAAATTGAAAATATTTCAGTATCTAATTCTGCATTCTACTAAAGCATTTCTGGGTCCTAGGAGTTCATAATATATTTTCCTATCAATTCAAGGCCATATGCAGTCAAAATTATAATGTTAGTGAAGTTTTTTTTTTAGTGTCTTCTCATATGCACATGCCCCTTTCAACATTTTTCTTTTGTTTTTCAAAAATCTGTCCCTATTACTGCCAGTGCCCAAAACTTAAAGATATCTAAGGCCCACAAGACCTGCCCTATATTAGAAGTATTTCATACTCCAGATGAAGTTCATGAATCAAATATACCAGAGTACCTCCTCTTTCAAATAATATGAGTGTTTATTGTGGACCTTCTCTGGACCCCTTTGGGCATCTTCTCTGATGAAACTGGTGGCAGCTCATCTAATGAGCCAAGCAAATGTGTTACTGGGTCCTACTGGGATAATGAATTACTTCCACAGTAATATGTGGTATATTAATAAGAGCTTCTTGGAGATAATGCCTTCCTCTGTAAAAATGACTGGAGTAGTTGGAATTTAAGGTACCAGGACAAGCCTATATTCAAAAGTCATTTCAGCTCTGGAATGGACTTTGAAGGCCGTGTAGTCGAACTCCATTTACAGAAACCCAAAAGTGATAATGGTCTGGCTAAAATCTTACACCTGGTTCCTAGAAAAACCAACTTTTAAGTTCCAGCTTTCTTTTACTCCAGCCTTTTGAGTTTTCACTTCTCAACTCAGGATAAACTACTAACTATTTAATTCAAGGAGCAGACCCTGTTCTTGTGGAGCTGAAATTCTCATGCTGGAGACTTCCACCATCAGGAGTAGTGCAAGCAGATCACACACAGAAATACAACAAATAGCTCCACCAAGTCATAAATAATATTCTTGTCTCTCCTACTAAAACCTTAATGTATTTTAATGAGCCACAAGATTAATGTGTGCTTACCTCATGTTTATAAAATGATTTCCAAATCTTTTTCATTATCCAGATAGGTGGACCACTAAATAAGAAATCAAGAAAATTATTGAAACTTCAATTTATAAGAACTCCCAAAAATGTCCATGTTCCATTGAAATTAACTTGGCAAGTATGAATGTAACCTATGTCTAATGATTACATTAACCTATGTTAACCTATGTCCTATAACACTGCTAGAATAATGTAGAGTGGTCCATGACATGTTAGAGGCAGGGAGACAGAAACAATTCAGCAGAGATTTGGGTAACCAAAAAATAAGTTAGAAAAGAATGAATTACCACTCCCAAACCCAATTTTTTTTTGAGATTTTTTTTTCTTCCTCCATGCCAGTCACATTGTAAGCACTGCCCTGAACTATGGAATATTATTTGAAGAAAGAGGATTAGCATATATAATACATCACTAAAATTATTGTAACTAAATAGAATCAACATTTCTAAACACATTATCCACCTTTTCTTTTTTTCTTATTTTTTTGACATACAAAATAAGCAAATCAACCTACATTGCCAGAAAAAGTCACTGCCCATTTTCCATATCCTAGCCTGGCATACCCCATGAACCCCTGTGCCCCACACAAAATTTCCCAACATCTAAATCCATTAGATAAAATATAAAGAATTTTTAAAATTAATGAGTCTTATGAAATTATTTCAAACAGTAGTTAAAATTCAGAATTATATGAAAAAATTGACATTAATGAAAAATCACTGTTAAAAGTAACACATTTACTGCACATAAAACTTTGTGAATGTTCAGGTATGTGTGAAGAAATTCCAGGATCCTTGACATAATTTGAAGGTTTTGTAAGAAAAGAATCTCCACATGTTTGATCTGTGGAAAAGTCTAACAGACTATAACTGAACATAAAACAAACCATTTAATTAGTCAGACATCCTGGAAATCCAGTGAATCCAATAACTCTAGTAGGAAGAAAAAAAAAAAACCTTAACATTAAAATATCGATGTCGATTATCACTGGCACCTGCTTACTGATGCACTGACATCTTGGACTGCTTTGTTTTATTTAATAGCTTTCTGTCAGCTGTATGGCCAGCTTCCTTCCTCATTCATTTTCTATGAGAAAAAAGAGGCTCCACAGCTAGAGCTAAATCCTAACTTGGGAACTGAAACTGGACTTCTGATCAGTTGGAACTGACCACAAATTAAAGACAATGACAGTATTTTTAACCTAAAAAATAAAAACAAAAACCTAATGGTTACAAAATCTTGTAGCAGCATGGGAAAATGTGTACAATTTAATCTTTCATGAAGAAGCCAAATAAAAAAAATTATTTATGAAAAATAAATGCATAAAAAACTGAAAGAAAATAAACTAAATTGTTAATTATGTTAAGGACATAAGGTTATAAGTGAGATTTTTTTGTTTTCCAGATTTTCTGTGATATCATTGTTTAACTTCTATAACGAAAATGTTTACCTAGAAAATAAACTAAATTATTAGTGTGTTATTAAAACCAAAACTTTCTTTAGGCTTCCTTTAAGTGAACATTATGTTTTACCACCAACATACTACAGAGTATTTTCATTCTGATTTAGCAATGTCACCATGTTGTTCTAGGAACAGACAGATCATTCACTCTCTTTCATAGATGGTGTACGAGTCCATGCCTTAAGAACAGATCACTATTTAATTGAAAAGGTGGGAAATAGTTCTGATGATTGTGCATTGTTGATCTGATTTACAATCCTAAATAGGAGCAAAAAATGAATGTCAATGAAATATAGTTATTGTCATACAAAAAATTATACAACCATTCATTCATGATCAATGTCTGAAAATCTTGAGAACTCACCAATTTTACACCAATATGATTAAATCCCTCTCCTGCACAGGGCACTAAAGCGGATGCTCCTGTAATCCTCGCAAGCTCCGCCCAGTACGTTTATGCCTCACTGAAGCAAAACCCCACCTGTAGTTTCCCCACAGAGAAATGTATTGGAACTTCTCTCTAATACTACCACATAAAGAGTAAAATTCACTAAAAGTTATTAGTTGGATTGGATTTTCCATGGGTTTAGGTTAAGAAATTCTACAAAGAGCTCCGTATAGGGCATGTTACATACCAAGCGGCCTCCTGGCCAGGCCTACTGCTATAACTGGTCAGTCTCTGTTGAAATCTGAACATTGAAACAACAGGCATAAAACAGCACCAGTGGCTTGTCTGGGACAGCTGCACCAGCTTTCCAGGTTCTTCCCCAGCTCGGAAAGTCTTGCATGCTTGCCCATATTCACATGAGGGCTGGAGGTTCGACAGTGGCAATTCTTACTGGCATCTCATGAATTTATATTGAATTTTGTAGAATGCTTTAAAAACACTCCATCCCATAAATCACAGATCATTCTACTGTCATTAGAATCTATGATTACAAACAAATAGCTTTTGGTATTCTGGAATTTTAAAATTCTGAATAGTTTCTTTGTCTTAAATGGTTTCTTTGTCTTTTTAAAGGAAAATTAAAAAACAAACAAACAAAAACAACTATTTTATACAAAATCAGATAGTTTAAATCTGCAATGGTAATGCTACCAACCTAAGAAGACTAAGGAAGAGGAGAAGGGGCAGTGGGAGGAGGGAGCAGGGAAATAGGCCTGCTTGCTTCAGTCTGCAGTAGGGATAACTCAGTTTTGCCTCTTACACAAAGATGTGAGTTCAGCTTCTCCTTCTACGCTTCCTTTATTGTTTCATGTAATGATTTTTTTGTGTTTAGCATTTCTTTTTTTTCAATTAAAGTTTATTGGGCTGACAATTGTTAGTAAAGTTATATAAATTTCAGGTGTATAATTCTGTACTACATCATCTATAAATCCCATTGTGTGTTCACCACTCAGAGTCAGTTCTCCTTCCATCACCATATATTTAATCCCCTTTACCCTCATCTACCACCCCCTTCCCCCCTTACCCTCTTGATTACAGTAGTACCCCCCTTATCTACCATTTAGCTTTCTGTGGTTTAAGTTACCTGCGGTCAGCCATGGTCTGAAAATACTAAATGGAAAATTTCAGAAATAAACAATTCATAAGTTTGAAATTACACTATTCTGGGTAGTGTGATAAATTTTGACTTGGTACTATCTGCGATTTCAGGTATCCACTGGGGGTCCTGAAACATATCCCCGACGACGGAAAAGGGGGACTACTGTTTTTCCCTTTCTATATCTTATGCTTTGTTCAAACAATTGGGAACCCTCAAAGCCTATCACTGGAAAGTAAATTAATGTTTTACATAATCTTTTGAAATTGTACATTTTTGAGGGAACATACCAATAAAGCAAGAAGGGAAGATTAATAGAATAAAATGTAATGTGTATGTACTAAAGGGGTGCTTATAAAATTAAAGTATAGACATAAAGCACATAGAATGCAAGAGTCTATACATGTAATAACATCACATTCTGAGAGTCATTTTCTATAGATATTTCAGGAGAAAAATATTACATGTATATTGCTCTAGTGACTGGAAAATCATAAACAAATTAGACAATTTCAATTCATCACAACTAATTAACTATGGAAACTTTTCCTTATTAAACTAGGTTACCATTATCAATTTCAAGGATATATCTGACAGTTCAAATATATTTTGTGGCCATGTAACAGGTTTGCAAATCTTAAATGGTTTCACATTTTTCTGAACCATTATAAGAGCATAACATGAATATTCAAGCAGCTTAGCTTTGATTTAAATATATTTGCTCAGGATATGCTGGCAGCAACCCAAAATATAGTGTAATACCCTCAAAGTTGGCAATTCCAAACTCATTTAAGAAAGCAGATAATATGGGCTGGCAGCATTAAAGCAAATAAAGTCAATTATTTTTTTCTTAATTTGTTTCTTCTAGCTTGAAATTGCCATGGATAGATAAATCTGAAGATGAAAAAAAAAGAAAGAAATTATTGGGAGGAGAAAACAAAACAAAGATGAAAGAAAATCTAAAGCTGCTATTTCCTATTCTGATCTTAATAGCGGGTTACAGTTGAATAATAACATTATCTATTGGAGGTCATTGAAATGTAGAGAGGGAAATCCATATTGAAAACTTTAATATGTGTAAAGTCAGTACATCATTTCACAAGCAATACTCCAAAGTTTTTTTAGCATATTACATTACAGAAAACTGCATTTTATAGTAATTGAAAGATGCAAACTTTTAAAAATAAAACTATCATTTGCTGTTATTACCATTAATCATATGGTTTGAATTTTGATCCCTTGTTGAAGATGAGACTATTAAATGGTGAGATATTTCCACAGACCACATTCAGATAGTATTCTCAATGTTTCACTACCCTTTTTCAACGCATTTCGGTTTACTTTGGTACTGTAAGACTGTTTTTTTTTTAAGATGCGAAAGTAATAAAGAAGCACATTGAAATGGAATCCTAACCTGCTCTCCAATAAAAATACAGTTTGTATTATTTAGTTTTTGCTTGAAGGCGCTTCAATTTTTGATGGCTAGAACTGGCTCAACTTAAGTATGGAGCAAACATATCTTTCATACTATCCTTGTCATCATTTCGGGGGGAAAATCATAGAGAGTGAAGTAGTTTTAAAAGAACTTAAAAGCAGGTTCTTATTTACTTCCAGAGCAACAGTTCTCAGCTTTGGCTACACACTGGAGAACTTCAAAACAAAACAAAACAAAACAAAACAAAACAAAAACACACGCTTGCACTGTAACCCCAAATCAATTACTTAACAAATCTTTGGGTGAGTCCTCAGGTATGTTTTTAAAAGTTCCCCAAGCGATTCTCATATTCAGCCAGGCTTAAGAACCACTACTTTAAGGTTGTTATTCTTAAAATGTGAGTGAGGTTTTATACTATGGTTAAATAAAGGAGTCTAATCTTCAATAAAACCAGGACATCACACCATGCTGACGACCAATACTGTAGTCACATATCTTGAAGAAAGTCTTTTAACATGAAGAGCCATATACTTCACTTACATATCCACATTCTCTGCTTGTATGTGTTTTTCAAAATGTTATTTTAGCCTCTGTGTCACTTTCATAAGAAATGTGCCCTCCTTATTTTATGAATTGATTAATAGAGGGGTATATATATATATGTATATATATGTATATATATGATGATTTAAATTGATGAAAATATTACTTCAAGCTATAATTCATGAAAAACTATTGGGATGAAGTATTGGATATTAGTGGATACTTTTTTATACTTTAATAGATAATACTAGCTATCAAGAGTGTCTCCATAAGAAGGTTGAAATAACATAAAACAAAAGTAATATAAGAGAAACTTTCAATATTTACTAAAAGAGTAATAAAAAAGGAAATTGAGATTTAGAAGACAAATACTCTGGCCAGTCACATTAAATATATTATTTCAACTTTCTTAAAACAAAACAAAACGAAAAACTGAGAGGTAGGTAGCACCCACCATCAGAATTGAATAATGTGTTCTCAGAAAAAACAATAATTTGTCCAAGTTCACACAATAATTAAGTTAAAAGATAGAGTGCAAATTCACATTTTATTCTGTATTTTTTTCCTACCACTCCATGCTACCTCCAAGAAAGGGGGCTTTTGTATAATTCACTGCCAAAAGACAACAGAAACAAATAATCTTGAAAGAAATGCCATAAGTAACCCAATTCCATTCAACTAATTTACTGACTGCCTAATATAATCAACGGCTAAGAAAGATACAGGATTGAAACCCATTTGATACCTGTCTTCAAGGATATTATTATATACATAAGAGTTGATTATAAAATATATTAAGGGCTATAAGAGAGGCATAAACCAAGAAATACTATAGTAGTACAGAGGGATGAGGAATTAATTTCAGCATCAGGAATCAAAGAGGCTTTGGGGATGACAATTGAGCTTCACCATGATTATGCAGAATTTCTGCAGGACAAGGGATATGAGAAAACTGTGCAATGATTAGTGTACAACATGGAGAAAGAACGGTTTAGAGACTGGTAAGAAGTAGTGAGATCTGGCTGAAGTACAGAACACATGCAAAGATAGAGTAGGAAAGGAGACTCAGACATTGTCATAGGATCAAAACCAAAAGACCAGAAAGCTACTTTAAAGATTATCAAGTAGTAGTCTCTTTTTACATTGAGAAAACTGAGGTCCAGAGATCTTTAAAGTTTCACCAAGTATTACACCAGGAATAACGAGCAGAACTAGACACACAAAAAAATGAATCTCTTACTCCCCTTCTCTCTGTTCTTTCCCCCATGTCTTCCTGCTTTCCCCTCCCCTCCTTTCTCCCTTCCCCTCCCTCTTTCTTTTCTTCTTTATTTTACATTTTTATTTCTCTCCCATTTCATTCATTTATTTTTCTTTCTTTGGGGGTTATTTTTAAAACACCATATATAAATATAGTAAACAGCATAATTAAAAGGTTGAATTAAATTAAGTGGGCAATGATAAAATGCACTGTGTAGTTACTGCCACACTCATGGGTGCCATTTACTTACAGGCAAAATAGTGTTTTCTCTTGTGTATACCACATTTTAAGCAGTTGGGATCTGGACCAGAAACTCTGAAGCTGATCCTGAAATTGCCCTGGACCAGAATCACATCCTTGAGGTGGTTTTTAAACCCTAAAATCTCTGGTGTATTCATTGGCTTTCAATCTGCCACATTTCTAAAACTCCATAGAATCAATAACAGCAACAAAGAGGACAATGTAACAAATAATATATTACCACATTTTAATAAGGTTAAATCCAAAACTTATTGAAAATTCATGTAAACAAAGACTCCATGATGCCTCGTCTTTTTTTTTTTTTGCATTCACTCTCTTCATCTATTGTTACTGAGCTACAAGAAGTTATGCCATCTGTATAGGACTTGTGATTTCCCAGATTTATCTTGTTTTCCACATTACAAGGCCATGAACTCTTCAGGTTGTTACAAACCTTACCTGAGATGCAGTATGGCTTTCAATAGACTCAGTAATATTTGGAGTCTATTAGTCAATGTAGTGAACAGCAAATTTATCAGAGCAACTTATTAAGAACAGATTAAAACAATTATACTTTAGGAAATCATGATGTGATTTCCCTCACATTTTTCCAAACTGGGAAAGGTTCCCATTTTCAGCTTTTTTCCAAAGTTTATCTTTCTATTGTTAGTTTCTGTACTTCAAGAAAATCGTATTCAAAGTCTTCCTATTAGATAGTTATTTTTTATGTATTTTTGAAATATATAAAATATATTTCAAACATTGAAATGCTTTGAAAGGATTATTTGGTTAACACATATATTCAAAGTATTCTATCATTGATACTAAACAATATAAATATTCCAACAAAAATACTTTAAAAGCCTCTCTGTAAACAATTTAACTTAAGAACTTATTTTCTTTTACTAACAATTGTCACCCCAATAAATTTTTTTTAAAAAAAGAAATTATTTTCTTAGATTAATTGTACTTTGCAGAAAATATAATAGATACTTAGATTCATTCTAAAAATGTTGATTACAATGATTTATTCTAAATCCAAATATAAGTTGTAATAAATATTAATCAATAACACAATTTTCTCACTTTGGCATTGTTGGTGTGGCAAACATCCAAATAAAAAAACAGAAATTCAACTACCTAAGGACCTCAAATTATTCAAATGTGAAAAATCATGTTGACAAAATATTTGCATATACCGTGTTTCCACGAAAATAAGACCTAGCCGGACAATCAGCTCTAATGCGCATTTTGGAGCAAGAATTAATATAAGACCCAGTATTATTATATGATTTATATTATATTATATTATATTATATTATATTATATTATATTATATATTATATTAAAGACCCAGTCTTATATTATATTAAAATAAGACTGGGTCTTATATTAATTCTTGCTCCAAAAGGCTCATTAGAGCTGATTGTCTAGCTAGGTATTATTTTGGGGGAAACAGGGTAGTAAACCTATTATTGGCATAAGCATTGAATTAAAAATCAAGAAATTTTGAATATTTCCTACATAACTCAAATACACACACATTCAGTATATAATTTCAAAATTCTAATTAAGTTAATTTCCATTATATTCTTAGGAAATACATTTATGCATGACTGAATACAAATTCATAATGTAGGACTTGACAGGATATGTCAGCCCTTTCATAATCATAAAAGAATTAAACCCCCTTCATTCTGCTCAAGCAAATTGATCTTCAGTATCAAAACATCTACATTCAAGGCACTCACCAGTCGATTTACCCCTAAACTGATTATTACCCAATCTTTGTCAAAAGTGCAGCTGAAACAGTAGTCGTGTCAAAGGGGTGGGCCAGCCATCTTTTGATAATTAGCATTATATTGTCAGATAATTAATATTGCTCTCACAAAAGCCCAACCACATTATATTTTAATATTAAGGCCTTGAATTATTAAAGGGAAAGATCTAGAAATAACCAAAAGTGTTCCTAATATAACCATTGTTAAGGCCATTATCCATTCGGCTGTTACTGTTTCTTATGTACCCTCTTTATACAAGTATGTATATACAAAAAAAAAAAAAAAAAAGACATCTTCATGTATCACATTGTTATATATAGTGCTGTTTCATATTGCTCTGGTTTCCAGCATGCCTAGAGATAAATTACATTTTATGCTGATTTCAATTATAAAGTAATATATTAAACAAAATTAACAATATAGAGCAATATAAATTAAAAGGTAAAAATGATTTTGTACTCTTAGAAATAAGGAATATATTCATTACCAGTTTGTTAAATAACTGTATTTTATTTTTTATTGGCATTTTTTATTACTAGTAAGATTTAAAATATTGTAGTAAACCAATTTCATTTTTTATTTCTTATTAAGAGAATTTGTATTTCTTTGTATGTGACTTTTCTTTCCTCATGTCCTTTAATAATTTTTCTATTAATAGTTAAGTATTTTCCTTATAAATCCACAGAGCTCTACATATAATAATGGCATTTGATATATTTATTTGCAATATTTTCTGTGCTTACATTTTATCTTTTAATAGAATTCAATGTCCCAATAATAATTATTGAATAAGCAAGCCTCCTTATTCTCCCTAAATGAATGATACAACCTGTCTTATATATTATTTGTTTTCTAAAACTAAGATCAGTTTTGACTTTCTATTCAGTTATATTGACTTAGCAGTAAATCAAACGTTTAATTACCATAACTATGTGAGCATGGATGGTTAGAATACTTATTCCTTTTATTTTCTAGATAATTTTAATGTTTATTTTTATTTTAAAAACATTATTATAAGAAAGCCATTTAGGTAATTCAAATAATAAATTCATATTAAAATATTCTATTAAGACATCTAATGGGGAGAGGGGTGGTAGAAGAGGGAAAGAGGGATCAAATATATGGTGATGTATATAGAAATATACACTTGAAAACTACATAATTTTACTCACCAATGTCACCTCAATAAATTTAATTTTAAAAAGATACAAATATTTTAATACATTTATTGCTGTTACCATTGCTATTGGTGTTGTCAAATCTTAGGTATTTTTTTGCCAAGAAGTTTATAGACATTTGTTTCTAATTAGTTATTTCTAAAATTACTCTCTCATGTTGGAATCTTGAGATTGTGACTACATTAATGCATGAAACACAAATAATAATCCAGCAAGTTAATGAAAAGACTTAATATACATAACCTTCTTTTTCTATAAATCGACCTGCTGTTTCAGTCTTTTACCCTCTTATATCATGTACCTGAGTAAAAACTGAGTATTTTAAAACTGAAAGGACTTTAAATCATTTGCTCAAACTACCATTTTCTGATGAGCACTTAGAAATGCTAGGGTTGAAATGGCCACTCGGGTAGAATCATCACAGAACCAGAACCCACATTTACTTTGGTCCCCACTCTACCATGAGCCCTTGCGATGTCACTTCATAGACTGTGTAGATATCTGACCAATGTGCTATATACCTGAAGGTGAAATAGAATAATACTGAATGTCAGCTATAACTAAATATATAGGTATATATAGTAGTCACAGGATGCTGAGTATACCATACCTAGTAAGATAGTAGATAGCATTATAATAGCTATATAAGATGTCAGAGGGGTAGTAATTTGAGGGGTGGGTTATCACTTTATGAGGGGTTTAAATATCTAACTATTATGTTGCTTTGTACACCTGAAACTAATTTTTTTTAAAAGTGAAAAATAAATAAATAAATAAATAAATAAATAAATCCTAGTTCACACATTCTATGGAAAAAAGTAAATAACACTTTATTACATGTGTCAAATTCCTGATTCATTGGAGTTATTTCATGATTTCTCTAACTGCTGATGTTGTATGAATTGTGATTAAAATTACTAATGAAAAATCTTATCTTTCTGAACAAATAAATGAGTCTTTGCATATTAAGAATGATATTTATTTCTACCACAGTAAAAAATATTAGTGTATCAGCAAATTATCCTGTCTTGGGGAATATATCAATTCCAGGTTCATTCAGGTGGACCCTGATTGTTAATGTCATATATACAATATGCAGTAACATATATACATAATCAAAAAGATGTTAATAACTAAATAGATACGAATATATGTTAAGTTAAGCATATTACTTAGCTAACAGATGGACATACCAATTATATACAGTGAAGTTAATGAAACATAGTTTTCCTGACTAAATAACATATACCAGCACATATAAACTACAGAATTTTATTTAAAACACAATTGCATAGAAGAGCAAGCAAAGATTTAGAATAATCACATCCTATACACTGACAAGTTAAAAAAACATAAATAAGATTTTTTTTAAAAACCTAAAATATGAGAAAAAGCATTGGTGCAATCTTCTTCATTTTTCACTAATATAGACTAATTCCCGTTCCCATCATTTCTTACTTAGGTCTAGTTTCTCAAGTAATCTCAAGTAAACTACATACTCCCACTCTATCCTTTTCTCAAGTAATCTAGTTTCTCAAGTAATCTACACATTCCCAGGATCTATTCTTTATACAACAAATAGAGTGACGTTTTTAACACAAATCAGTTCATGTAACTCTGTTCAAAATCTTTCAGTAACTTCCCACTTCCTTTAGAACAGTACCAAAAATGTTTTCCAAATTTCTATATGGCCTTGTTCCTGACTATTTCTCCTATCTCTTCTACTAATCTACTCCTTGTTCAATAAATTTTAGTCACAATGCCGTCCCTAAAATTCTTCAAACACCGGAGCTCCTTCCAGGTTCCAAGTCCTTGCACTTGATCCCTGTGCCGGGAATGATCTTGCCCTTGTATTCACCATGACTTTACCCTCATTCATTTGGGTCTCTGTTCGAATGCCATCTCCTCAGAGAAGCCTGTGCTGACAACCCTAAGTAGAAAAGCCTAACCTGCCAACAGTGAAACCAGCCCAGCTTTCTCCTTCCCCTTTTCCTGCCTGCCTCATTTTTCTTGATAGACAGAACTTATCCAAAATTGACATTATATTATAATTCAATTATTTTCATTCTGTCTCCACCACTAGAAAGTAAATTATATGAAAGTAGGGAATCGGAGCATATCTGACTTGTTTTCTCCTATATTCTGAATAACTAGAATAGTACATGGCACATAGAAGGTGCTCACTATTTATTAAATAGTTAGTACTTTGATTTTTACATAAACATCTATTTTTCTCTATAAAAATAATTTAATATATAATTTTATCAGTTGCCTTAAAAATCATTCATTTTTCTATATAGTCTGGACCTTATGAAATTATATTTTTGTATGTCAAAAATAGCTAAATGTATTGGTAATTACACATGATTCAGCCTAACATAAATAAATAATGAAAAATTGGTTAAAAGTTTTGGTACTCTTTAAGTAAGCAAATATATACTTATTTGTCAGGTATTTGGGGAATCAAACATTTTCAAATTCTGTTTTTTGGTTGGTTGGTTTTGCTTTTGGCGAGAGAGAGAGAGAGAGAGAGAGAGAGAGAGAGAGAGAGAGAGAGAGAAATAATCAGGGTTCAGTTATCTCTAAGACTACCAAAATGCTCTGAAGGAAATCTTTCCACAATGTATTTTCCACTTTCCACTGCACCTCAATAATCTATTGGGCCTACCTTACCTTTCCTGCTTATTTGAAGCACTCATGAGAAACCTATATAGTTGGCCCATACTATAACCCAGGATGTTAGGAAAAATTTTGCATGCCTTTGAAATCTGGAGAGGTTTATCACAGCTATATTAGTGAATGAGTCAATTAGAGGTGGGAAAACTGGCCCTGACCCAGTTGCTGTGAAATTGCAAGAATTTGTTGTAGAATTAATTAGCCAGCACTCATTTAATTCCATAGTCCACAACAACTAAACTTTTTGGCCCATTACAAAAGAGAAAACAGACACAGGAGAATAACTAGGGCTATGGAAGGATGAAAGGAAACTGGTAAACAACAAAAGGGACAATGGATTCTAAAGTGATAGCAAGTGCACATTTGAAATTGTAGATCCTAGTACAAGCTGAACATCTAAGCAGATGAACCAGAATAAATAAGATGTGGAGAGCAGATGAGAAGGACAAAAGGACTCAGAAGAGGGGATAAATATAAAGCTTGTTATGGAGGTGGAGCAGAAAGTGAAGAATGGAAAAGAGGATGGGATAAGATGTAGAGTTCACAGAAAGTACATTCAGAGTTAGAAATCTACTTTCAAGTAATGATAGATTCTAATAGCAATGGTTGGTAGCTCAGTTTGGCTGGGATGGAATAGAAACAAACACTACTAGGTTTTAGGAGGTGGAAACAATGAAAGACTGAGGTGGTCAATTGTCATCAACATGAGTACTGTCTCCAAATACAATGGCAAGAGCAAGCCATTAAGGCAGACTGATCCAAATCCTTAAGTTACTGAGGAAAAGAAGAGGAAAATAGTGCAGACCGAGGAGCACGCTGAACCTGCTTCTTGGTTCCAAGATTTTTAGGGAAGCCTACAGTGGAAAGGAAGCCCCAGGATGTTGTCACATTTTGAGTAATATAAGAAGGACGAGGAAGAAATATTTGAGAAGAAGTTCAAGTTTGAAGGTTAGTTTATTCCCAACAGAATGAGACATGCATACAACAAAGTAGAGGTAACTGATGAATAGCAGATGGGGTGGACGGGTCCTGAGGGCGTACATTGCAGAGCTGGTAGGAGTAAGAAAACAAGAGAATGTGGTAGTAAAACAGAGAAGCTTTTCTGCAACAGGGTAAATGCTCGGGGTTCAGTAATGATACCAGTACGAGGAGCAGTGGGTAGACTGAAGGTAGTTAATGAAGAAGCCTTTAGTATGATCAACCATGAGGGTCAAATCGGTACCTTATTTTTTAATCTTAAAATGTACGGATTTTCAATAAGAGGAAAGGACTAAAATTGTCAAATTGGAAATTCTTACGTAGTGAGCAAATTGTGTGGTTCCATAACAAAAAGCAATTAAAGTAAACTTGGCCTACAAATTGAAGGGATTTTGTAAGTTAGGATTATTACCACCTTTAAAAGAAAATTAGAACCTGAAAATCACCACAGGCTAGTATAAAGCAATGTTTTCTTTTCTAATTCAGAAATCTTAATACAGTTTACAAACAGTATTTTCAACATCATAGTGTCAAATTGCCAAAGCTCAGAGATGAAAGACTTTGACTAAATTGAATATATTATTTAATATAAAACTAAAATATTTCTAAAGACTATTAAAGTAACAATTATTTAATAAAGTTCATTTAAATAAACACAAGTAAAACTTTCATCTAGACTTTACCTCAGCATATAGGATATGTTCTTCCTTGAGAAGGAAAGAAAATAATTTAAAATGAATATAGCCCCAGGCTGAGATACTGCAAGTTACACTTAATACAGTGCAAATGGTTTCAGGTAGTAATCATATTTCTAGAGTAAGTAATCAAGAAAAAGAAAAAAGTACTATCTGGCCTTAGTTTGGAATCTGCAAAGTATAATCACATATTCAAAAGATCTATCCTATTAAAAGTTTCAGAAATAATTCTCATTGGCATATGTGATAAATAATCACTTCTAAAGTGATTTTAAAAAAACATTTCCTTGCAGCCAAAATTTACTTGCCCACTTTAGCTTTACTGATGTCTCAGAAGACAAATAAGGCTGAACAAAATTGAATTCTCTGATTAACACTCAGAAACATGTATCCACTCATTGTCTTGAGGAATAATCTCAATACAACCACATAATTTATTTTGACATTTAATGTATTCTGATTTTTCTATCAATCACTAGATATTTTTAGTACATTCTATGAGTATTCCTCTATGTAAATTTTAATTATTTAGTTTGTGAGATATGTATTTAGAGATACACTTAAAAATATTTAGAGATATTTTCCTCCTTTCATTTTCTCTCAAGTGAGCTCTTGCACTCTTGAAGAAAAAAAGCAATACTGTATGTCACTCACTTTTTTACCTCCATATAAGATGTTATTGGTGCCTCTTATTCCTTAAGTATTTCTGTAACTTTTCTTGAAGACCCCTTTCCTACTTTAGCTATTCAGAAATTGGAATCAGTCAATCTCAGTGATCACTCTGTGATGCATTCTATTACATTAAAAGGAGTGATGAAAATTATTTAGTATAATGCAAAGAGAAGTAGTAGCAAAATCAAAAGCACTCATGTCCAATTCTATTGCAAACATTGCAAGAAAAAATTAAAACTGGAAATATATTGTATACTGTTTCTTTACCAGTTCACTCATGACTTGCTAACATGAGGCATAGTAAATATTCTGATTCACAGAAATCTGGGAAAACAGTCTAGAGGGGGGGAGGTGTAAAAACTACTACCCTCAGGCCAAATTCATCCACTACCTGCTTTTGTATATTAAATTTTATTGAAACTCAGTTATGCCTACAAAGGTAGGATTGAGTGGTTGCTACAGAAACTTTAGGTTCTATAAAGTAGAAAATATTTACTATATGGTCCTTTATAGAAAAAGTTTGCCAACCTGAGGTTTGGGTTCAAAGGTCTTCTCCATACGTTTGTCCTATCATCACTCTCTGTGTCTTATCCTTCCTTCTAAACCCTATGTCAGCACACAGCAACAGAAGTTTCTGGTGCAGCTTTCAAAGAATGTGACAGCATGCCATGCAATTATCAAGCTTCAGGACACAACTGTGGCCACAGCCCATACTCCATGCTGTCTTTTCCTGCCATCTAACAAACCTTAAATTCTCAGCCAGTGTTTCTTCCCTCTTTGAAAGTATCCTTACCCACTCTTCTCCCCTGAAATTCTTCTTCTCCTAAGAGGTACAAAAACTGTGCTCTGCTTATCCTTTTCTTGTATCTCCCAAAAGATAAGTACACATATCCTTTCACTGTAAGTTTCCTAAACCACTTTCTTGCATTCTGTAGCTTCAGCAACAAAATAAGTCCATATAGACTCTTTACTTCATAAAGCTTTTCCCAGACCTTAAAGCCAATCGAGACAGAATTATTGGTGATCCAGGGTCACAAGGGGGTAAATCGCCTCCTAAAGTGGGTTACACCACATTCTGGGTAGAACAGTTATTTCCAAACAGACCAAAAACCCTGTTCTCTCACTAGAAAACAACTTGCGGACCTTCTAGAAAAATAGAAAACTGCCACAACTTTTTTTTTCTCCTAATCTTTTGGTATTAGAATAGAACTGATTCGCCAGCATTCCAGGAGGTGCGGACTGGTCTGGCAGGGCCAATTTCCTCAAAAGCAGGGATCTTGTGATGACAAAAGACAGATACGGGACTACATAGAAAGTATCACTCAGTAAGAAGTGATATGTGTAGGAATACTGGCTTTTGGAAAGCATTGAGCTTGGAGACACTATAAAGGTATTAAGGCCCACAAGATGGAAGAGAGCTGCAAGTCCTTTAATCTAACTGCCTTCCCTCTGTGAATCTTCAGTAAAATTGAAACAAACAAACAAATAGAAACAGGATCTCTTGTGAAATCTGGAAAAGAGGATGAGTCTTTAGCTCTGAGTCTGATGAGAACTGGGTCCTGATGTTCCTTCCAGATTTACCAGGGGTGGGGAAAGCAGTGACACACAACAGGACGAAGAAATATGATGAAAAGGAAAAGGGCTCTGAGCTGTTCTAGGCCCTTAAATGGAAATATGAGTCAATGTGTCAATATGTCCAAGGGCAGAGAGGAGTTGGAATCTAATCATCATTTTTAATTTCTTAAACTGAAAAGAACTAGAAAATATAGTTGTTGGTCAGTCTGCACGGGTTCAGGTTCTATTATTACACAGGCAGGAAGATGTATAGTTTTGAGTTCCTCAGTCCAGTTATTTCCAACTGGGCATAATAATCTTCCTCAAATGATTTTCTTTTAAAATTGACTGGTCTTAGAATTGGCTGATTAACCAAATCAACCATGTAAGGATTTTTCCTAGGGTCCTGATGGCTCCAAACCATTGGGTAAAGAAATAGAGATTCAAGTACCTCAGCAGGATTATCTTAATTACTGATTAACTTAATGCACTGAGCCATATTGCAACTTTGTTCATTTCTTCATAAAGTCTAATAATTCCCTCTAGTTTTTGATGACATCAACTGACCCTTGTCAAATGAGATTTGGTCCATGCTGTGCCTTATACCTAATATTGTTGAATTTCTAATTTTGCCTTGATTATTTCCTAGTCTTTTATTGTTTTAATAGACTCTTTTTCAAGGACTCTTCCAGAAAAGGTTATTTTCATTTGATATGCCATCATTTTTTCTGTACCTGTGTGTGGGTAATGTTGAACATATTTCTTGGAAATTATTTTTTCCACTGGTACCGACTAACATTTGTTTATTCCATAGCTTTTTCATAATTACACAGAGTTGGTCATCTGCCAATAGAAACATTATTGCCATAATTACAGTTTTTAATCCCAGATTCTCACTAATTGCCATGAACAAGATAAATATTCCCTCAGGAATCTTTTCAAGTGTCTTCTTTTCACAAGACTCTACTAAGGCAAAATATTGCTTTTCTTTACAAACTGTATTTAAGTTCAAGGTAACTAGGTAGACCTATATAACTCAAAATTCTAAACCAAATGGCCGTGCTAACTTAATATCCAATAGATGAAATAAGTACTATAATAACTACACCTCAGAGATATTATCTTGTCTTTTTTTTATTTCAACTACAGTGTATTTCATGTCCATCTTTAAATTAACATTCAATACACATATTCACATGTACAATGATGACTTTAACAAGGAAGTTAAAAAGGAGTTTACTGAGATCAGTAGAGTATAATGGAAAAACTCCGTATCTTTAGAAATCAGAAAACCCTTGTTTCAAATGCCTATTTATGTGAACTCGGATCACTTAGCTTTAAAATTTAGTTTCTTCATCTAAAAGATGAGATTTGGGCAAAATGTTCTTATAGGGCTGATGTGATGATTAAATGAGATAATTTATGTGTAATGGAGTCTATGAAGCATTAAGTAGCTGCCAGAACTACGCCTTCCTTCTTAGGCAGAAGTCCCAAGATGTTCTTTCTGCACAAAGTCGTTCCTTTGATCCACTGGCATCCAGTGAAACTATCACTGCTTTCTGGAACAAAATGAAGAGGGCAAGGGATTGGTAGCAAAACTACAAACAAATGTTAGTAAACTTACCTCGGAGGTGGGTTCCATGGAACCATGAAAAGGAGCAATGATGCATATGATGTAAACATATATGGACCTCATGGTACCCACTTTCAGAAAGTAAGAACGCTCAGTGTACCTCACAAAATGGTTACCAAGCTCTTCGTGCATACTGAAAGCAGCTAGCAATTGTTTAAGACATATATGACCTTCTTTACATCCCAGACTTAGAAATTCCGAGATGAAATCAAGACTCAAGATGACATAAAATATGCCAAACTTCCTTAATTTTATATTACTTATCAACAACCCCTCTGGTCATTGTTATTATAGTCATAAAAATCAGTAGAGCAAAAAGGTGCATGTCGCCTTGTAAACATAGATGTGTCCTATCTAGGGAATCTAATCTGTTACTAGGAATGCGATTGCCATCTGTATGGTGACTTCTCTCAAATCCTCTTATTTGTGACTTTCTTTTAAAGCACACTGTTCTCTGTAAGTTTACTGAGAAAAATATTGATCATGCTTGACATGTCACTTTTAAATGCTACTTTATATACATTTACTGGAAAGTAATGATGTCATACATTTATTAATTACAAATATGGATTTAATGAAAGAGTATGCCAGGGACAAAAAAAAATATTGAGCACATGTTTGTTCATAGTGACCTCACATTGCAGCTGCATTATTCTGGTCTTTCCAGAGGACCCTGCGTTGGAAAGATCCATGTTTCATTCAGGAGTTCCTCAGAAACATTTATTTATAAGTGCAATAATGGAGCTATTGACAGGATTCTTTGTCCTTTGTACTTTTAAATCTCTCAAATAAAACTTATCTAAACTAGAGCAATTAAATTAATGGCTAGTGTCACTTCAGAACAAATTATTCTGGTCAATTATGTCATTCTGTGAAAAATTAAACATTTCAGTTGGTTAAGGTCAAAACAACAACAAATGAATACTTTCACTTGAACTAACCAAATGATAATCAACTTCTAAAGTCCACACCATATCCCACTTCTTTCATGATACCTTCCTAATCACTTACTTCAATCTATAAGAACCACTAACTGAGATTTAGAGTAAGCCTTACTACCTGTATAACAAATTTGGCATTTAATCAAAGCATACTCAGTTAAACCTTTATCTGATGGGTAAATAGAGACATAGACTTTGTGATCAAACCAAGGTCTTATAAACAGCTATATACCATGTCAGAGGGGTAGCAGGTGGGGGTGGGGAGTGTCACTTTGTGAGGGGTGAAAAGGCTATTACATTGCATTATATACCTGAAACAAACAAAAAGAAGTGCAGAAGCAGGACCCAGGCTAGGCGCCTGGTGTGTAGGGAGGCGCCACCTGCTGTGTAGGGAGGGCAGGGATCGGGGGTTTCTGCCTTCCAGGTGGGAGAGGGGTGGTGGGAGGCTAGCCCAGGCAAGTAGGAGGGCACTGGAAGGAGACAGGACCCTGCTCCCTAGGAAGGAAATGGAAGATGGACAAGATTCTTCAAAAGCAAGAAATGGAAACAAGAAAATTAACCCAGTACCTGGCTAATATTTCCTAATTTTTTGTTGTTGTTTTCATCTTGGTTACGGTGATAGCCATAGACTATACTACAAGTCACATTTTTCTGGGAAATAGACTTTAACACAGGGGTTTATTGGGGAGTGGTCTCAGGATCAGGAACTCAGAGGAGGAGGGAAACAGAATTGGGCAGAGGGGAGAGTCAAAGTGTAATTCATTTGCAGCAGAGGCCTTAGCCAATCCCACAAGTATCTCTGCAGCTGGGGGGGAAGGGAGGGCCTTAAGAGGTGTCCCAAACTGAGACAAGGCTGGGTACCTGGACTTCCACTTAGTACCTGTCACCTTCATTTTTGCTGAAATTAATATTACAACCTGTGATTTTGTTCCGCTCATTTAATCAAAGAAAAATATTTATTCATATCAAAAAACAAAAACAAAACTAAGGTCTTATTTTGGTGGCAAAATCAGGACTACTGGAGTTTAGGGGGTTTCCTGCCAAGTTTTTTTTCCATTACACTTGATGTTCTCTGCCCATTGTTTATGTTTTCTTCCTTTTATGTATGTTTTTGTCATTCACAATGAAAACCTAAGACCTTTGAGGGGAAAAAGGATGGAGTGTGAAGGTGAACTGGGAAGGAGATACAGCAGAAAGTATCAGGTACCTTGCTAGCTTCTTTATCTATATCATTTATTCTACTCATTACAATAGCCCTGTAAGTACCTCTCCCTATTTTACAGATGAGGGTTGGAGGCTCAGAGAGATTATGTTAGTTGCCCTAGGCTACTCAGATGGCAAGTTGGACAGTTTGGCCACTTTGAGAAAGCGATTAATATTATACTGTATTACTGTTAGGAAATCAGTATGTTTCTCTTTCCCTTAGTCTCTCAGATGTTAAGAATGGGTCCCCATTTATATACAACATCCTCTTGTTCCTAAGAAATGCCCTATAAAATTACAAATTCTTAAAGGCATAATAACAGAGAAACAGAGGAGGAAATTTTTGATGATCATATTTACTGTATAGCAACAAAGAACATAAAAAGGGTCTTTGAGATAAATGGAAATGGAGCAATTCTTTTTGTTCTAATTGGCACCATTTTGGGCAGTTGTGAAGTACATTAGATGCTCGACACATTATGCTTCTATTATGTAGCTAGACCATTATCAATAAAAGAAAAATAGCATATCTGCTTAGATTTCCATTAAGTAAATAGGCCTCATGAAGGAATGCAAAGGGACATTTTTGCTAATGTCTTTCCCTTTGTGAGCATAGAAAACTGAAGGTGTTTTCTGAGTATGTAAATAAACCAGCAATGTGGTCCGTTGATTGCTTACTAGCATCAGGAGACATCATGTGTCTCCTTCAGTCCTTCAGTCCTTGGTGAGTTTAAGTTTCATTTGTTTGTGTTTATAAAATTATATATATATATATATATATATATATATATATATATATCCACCCATATAAGTTTTTAAATCTGCAATTATTTTAATAACTGCGTGCAATATATTACACAATTATAAATTTAACCAAAATTTCTAAAACTATGATATAGGCAATTTCTAGTGTTAATTTAGAAGACATTTACAATTAATTTTAAATCATCTAGGACTTTTTGTTTTTACTTTAAATCATTATTGATTTTTACACACACACACATACACACACACACACACACACACACACACACACACACAAAAGCCCATAATTATAAAAGAAGAAAACTGCAGAATCTTAAATCTGGAGATTTAGTTCTAGAAAAAGATTATACATGATGAACCAAAAAGAATTTGGAAATTTGCAGAAGATACTAATTCAAGTTACATATTCTTTATCCAGACTAATACTTGCTCCCACATGAAAATCGTGCTCCAGTAAGAGCAAGGGTAACATAAATCATAAGATCTAAATATGGCAGAAACCTAATTATTCACCACACCCCCACTCTATTCAAGCTCTGCCACAGAACATTTTCCTCACAAGGCAAATGCTAAGTATCTCAGTACATAACCATGAAGCTAGGGGAAAAAAAAAAATGAATCAGTGTCACTAAGAGTTCAGTACAGGGAAAAAAAATCATCATCATCTCAGTCAATCTTTCTGTTTTGTGGAATATTCTGATACTCAAAAAATATGTAGGAATATAACATACATGAAAATAAACAGTTTGAAAAAACTATTTATCTTGTAAACACTAATTAGCAAAGTGTAGCTATATAAATATTTAAGTATATATAAATACATCACCTTGTTCAAAAGTTTTACTCCTGAAGAATTCTGGATATAATTTATTAACCAAATCTTTGAAATGTACTAAGAAAGATTACACTTATGAAGAACCTTAAGTTGAATTTTGAAAAGGATAAATAATGAGTCCTAACTTTAAAAAATGATGTGCATATTTTAATATTTCCATATGAAGTAAAAGAAGGGCAGAATGGAGATAAACAAATTAGGAGGCTGTTGCAATCATCCATGTGAAAAAATAATGAGTACCTAGCTCTGAATGCAAGGATACGCCATATCCAGGAGGCACTGAGAATGAAGTCTTCAAGGCTTAGAAAATGTTTAGCCGTGAGAGTAGGGAGAGAAAAAAAAAAAAGATAAAAATGAATCTGAATCCAAGCTGAGTCCAGTTAACTGGAGAATGTTAAGTGGCATTAATAAGGTGAAGAATGTGGTCTCTGGGAAGAATACAAGTGCTGTTTGGGCACACGACTCACATGCTGTTTGGCCACATGAAATTTGATGGCATGAAAAGAAGATAGGACTAGAGACAGAGATTTAGAAATCATGGGTATAAAGGAAATTGCTTGAGCCATTGGTATAGAGGCAATAGAAAAGGGAGAGAGTAGAAAGAGGCCTAGTGGTGTCTCCAGCAAACTGGGAGAGAAATGGTTTCCAGAATGCAAGGAGAAAACTGGGGCAGTGGTTTATTTGGGGTAAGGGAGAGAGGACCATAGCTACATCCTGCTTTAATATGTCTGTTTTAAACATGCTCCAGTTGAACAAAATAAAATAACTTGTGAGTAGTCATACTGTCGTTGGGAATTGTCTAATTCTTAGCACAGTTCAAGCAGGGTAGGGGGAGATTCAGTCTTAAGGGAAATGATCTCTGCTCTGAACAGCAGAAAGTGCCAGCATCAGACACAGGTAAGAGTTATCCCCCGGCTCCCAACAACTACTGGGGAGTCATCCCTAAGACATCCCTAAGACATGCTGCGAGTCATACTATACTAATAAAAGAAGAATAGAAAAGTACATCCATGGTTCTGGATGAAAACACTCAAAAATCTGATCTAGAAACCGTTATATAGTAAAAAAAAAAAAAGAAAAAGAAAAAAGTGCCAATGAAAAAGAAAAAGAAAAGGGACTGTGTTATCTATTTTTTTCTTTGAAAATGTAGGTTCAGTTTGAACAACCTAAATCTCTATGAACAGAACTTTATTTTCTCCTCAGACTCCTTCTCAGGAATGAAAACAGATTTGCCAGGTACCAGAGTCCTTACAGGGTAGCTGCAGGGAAATAAGCAAAATGGTCTTTATTTCCTGTAATTTCTGTTTTCCCTTCAGGGATCAATCACGGTGACCAGTTGGGGAGAGAAGTGCCCCATTTGCAGCGATGCCTTCACTAAAATGTCTGTTAGGCCCTTCAGAGAAAAAGGCAGCACTTCATGAGGAATCAGGTATGTGACATATTAGGTAACCAGGGAACTTTGTCCTCATCCCCTTCCCTTATAAAAGGCTCTATCTCATTCCAGAATGTGGTGGGAAAAGAGAACAACTTAAATCTCCATGTCGAAAAGCTAATATTTAAACCATTAAATTATACTCAATAGAGCTACAAAATTTTACCCAAGATTCAGGAAATTCTCAGAGGGAAAAATACATAAATGACTTGCCCTTTTCTTGCCTCTGTCAATAAAAAAGGATTCAAATTAGCAAAAAAAAGTCCACATATCCGCTCTTCTGTTCACAGAATCAGACACCTACAAGGTACTTTAAAGTCTGAACTACACGTCTGCTGATATTCATAATCCCAACCAACTCTGAGATTCCACTATTTTGAGTTTGCCTGAGAAGATGGAAACTCCTCTGAGAATCCATTCTGAGGGAGGTGACCAGGGCCATATCTCTCCTTAGGCCTGATTATAGGAATCCTCCCTCACAAATGATCCAGAACGTGTATCCCGTTACGTCATCTCTTCCTCTGCTCCAGTTGGAACTTCTGCTGAAGGCCTCTGACATGCTGCTGCCAATGGCCCCAGGTCACCCACAGGAGTAAGCAGCAAGCATGAAAGCCCACCTTCTACCATTTGCCTGTCATTGTCTAAAACTCCCCACAGCCAGATGTTATTCTATATTTAAGGGTGATCTGTGCAGCACGCATGTACCCCTGCATCAGGGGCTACGGTAAAATCTGAGGCCACGGTGCTGCTGTGATTGGTCATGCACTGTTTATTCCAGCATACTAAAGAGGGACTTCAAATCTCTAGTCACTATTTTAAGATCTATTCCTGGCCTACAAGACTCATAAACTGTTCTTTAAGCTACTCTTGGGAGCAATTTGCATAGGCAACTAGTGATCATTAATTGGTTGACTGAAAATGTAGGCAATAGGGGATAAATAAATGGAGAGCTTTCTCTTTTAATCACACCACTCACCTTTAGATTCAGAGTAAAAAAGAAGTTCTCATCCCCGTGGACCATCTGCGCTGCTATGGAATTCTAAATATGAAGCTATATATTTTGTTCTTCAGCATAGAGAAAACAGAGTTAAAACAATAAGAAACAAATTAAGTACCTGAGGTAGGTACCTTCCAACGAAGAAAACAACTGAAGCTAAGTTTGAGATACATCAGATAACACAGAAGGAGCAAAAGGTATAAATTTCTCTTCTCAGACATAATAAACATTCATCACAACCTTACCACGTGCAAGGCACTAGGCTAAGCCACTGTATGTTCCCTCTTTTAATCCTCATAACCAGCCTACAAAGTAGTTACTCATATTATCCTCATTTTATACATGAGGAAATTGAGGCTGAAAGGGGTTAAGCCATTTGCTCGGGGTCACACAGCTAAAAAAGCAGGGAACCAGGCTCATCTTTGTCCTTGAAATCTTTTCAGACCTTGAGAAAGTGAATAACTTACTCAGTCCTGCCAGAAGGCAAACTGGAAAGAAGTGAAGGCAATTCGTACTTCTGAAGCATTTTCTAGATGCCGAGCACTATACTGGACACGTCACATACTTTTTACATGTGATCCATGCAACAGACCCCAGAGTAGTTGTTTTTACCTCCAAAATACAGAAAAAGTCACTTGGGATTGTGCCAGTCGCAAACCTGCACAGCCTCTGTCTTAGGTCACCTTGCAGCTCTCAACTCAGTGTCTGTGCCTCAAATGCTCACCAGCCACAGCCCCTTCAACCCCACCACATTGTGTCATCTAAGTTCTTCCCTTCTCCTCCTCCTCCTTTCCTCCTCCTCTTCCTCTTCGTCCTCCTCCTCCTCCTCCTCTTCCTCCTCTTCCTCTTCGTCCTCCTCCTCCTCCATCATCATCATCATCATAGAGTCTGGAAAGGGAGTGGTTTTTTTCTTCCTCTGTTTCACATCTTCATTTTCTCTGACTCTATAAAGCCTTAATCATGAAGAAAGTTCTCCCCTCCACACTCTGTTGTGAAGGTAACTCCTACAAAGATATTTGGAAAATCTCTTCTCAAGAAAATAGCCCAGTTTGTATGGTTATCATTATCTCTTTTATCCTATTTTTGAGTGACATAAATATTATCATGATCTTTTCTTAACAAATTCTAACCATCACCCCCTCCTGTCACCCCAAGCAGATGGATGTCCTGATAGACTAGGATGTTTTTGTTCCCAAAAAGGCAAGAGAGAAGCACACAATTATCTGTAACTATCACCGTCAATGCCTAAGTATCCACCTTCTCCCTAGACTCCTACAGTGTGGGACTGACCCTCACTCCACTTTGTATTCCTATGCTACGTCAGGTGCTCAATAAATGCTGACAGAGCGGATTGTTGTTGAGTGCTATTTGGGCAGGAAATACCATGTAATCCAATGTTTAAATCTGATACCACACTATAACTCTGTTTATCAGGGTTTGGGGTGTTTGGGGAGGTGCAGTACAGGAGCCAATGAGAAGAAAAACAATTACATAGTCACAAGATTTTTAATTGTGCATAAGAGTATTAATTTAACACTTGCTCAAAATGTGTCACAGTGTCACATGTGTCACATGTGTCTTAGTATATGTGAAAAGTAGAAGAGAATGGAGGTTCTGCTTTCTAACAAGAAATTATATTTTGTTGGGAACATGACACAGAGTATTTACATAATTCCTACCACCAACTGTCCATGTCTGAAGAAAAACTGCATGTGGAGCTAACACTAAACAGGCAGGGCTGTTGTGTGCAGGAGACCTTATGCCCATTCAGTGTTGGGAATTTCTCCTCTTTACAAAGAATATTAAATCAATAGTTTTAAGGTATCCATAGCAGGCCAAGTATTAAAACGATAACATATATTATGATTTTCAAATGGCCAAACTGATGTTAAAGACAAGTTCTACTCTGGTAAATATACGTAATAAGGTTGTTTAGGTTGCACACTCTCATCCACAAACATACAAACACACCAAGTATACACACATTGGGTGAAAAAGTTCCCCTTTCCTTGAGGAAATCCATTATTCTTTTCTCCCTTCTTATCGACCTGAGACCATTTTATGGCTCCTGACCAAGAACTTTTCCAGGTTGCCACTGAGAGGAAAGATGTTAATTATCTACTTAGCACTCCTTTTTTAGACTCTCAGTAGTAACTGCTCTTCAGTTCTCTGCCAAGATAACTTTTGGTCTATTATCAGAGCTCGGAGGTCCTTATGCCATCATTTTGACTCACAGCTGTGAATTGCCCTGCTCAAAATATAAGGGAGGAAGGACAGTGCGGACGTAGTCAGAGCGTGCACCGCATCTCTCTTTAGTTAAGGATGAATTAAACATTTAGGAGGAACAAGGGCATCATTTCTCCTGGTCTTACGTGAACGCTCTCTTTCATCAATATTGTTCTCCTCTGAACATGCCACTTACAAAATTGAGGTTTTTGTGGCACTTGAATGAGGAATAACAGGTGAATGACTACTTCTGAAGCATTCTGACTGGAAAAGATCTGATCCTGTTCACATGTGTCACGCCCACTAGGTGCTATTGGGGACACCAAGATCACCAAGACTTGTACTGTTCCCAAGAGAACTTAAAATGGAATGGCAACACACACACACACACACACACACACACACACACAATTTTAGATTCTGGCTGAGGTACAAATATAAACATGTTTACTTTTTGATGAATAAGGAGTCATTTGATTTTTCATAAATCTTTATCTTAGAATCCCAAAGCAGCAAGTTCTAATAAGAAAATTAACAATTTGAGAGCCGAAAAAAGAATCATAAAATAGATTTAAAAGTAACAATGTAATTCAGTAGAAGAGCACAGGACTGGGACTTGGAAGACATAGGTGGGAGTCTAATTGCTACACTCACCTACAGACTAAGGCAGGTGAGTAACCACTCTGACACATTCCCTATGGGAGGAAATGAAGGTATTGGGTTTAACAATTCTTAAGTGACTCTGCTTTTAAACTCTATGGTTTTACAGATTCTCATTATGTTTGCTTAAAAAAAAGAACACTTTCTACTCCCTTCACCTTCTCTCCCAGCTCCATCCCCCTCCCATCAAGCAACCTTTAGTTTTTTTCTCTGAATCTTTGAGTCTATTTCTGTTTTGTTTGCTTGTTTATTCTATTCTTTAGATTCCACGTATAAATGAGATCATATGGTATTTGTTTTTCTCAGTCTGACTTATTTCACTTAGTATAATGTTCTCTAGGTCCATCCATGTTGTTGTGAATGGTAAGAGCTCATTCCTTTTTATGGCCGAGTAATGCTACATTGTATAAATGTACCACAGTTTCTTTAACCAATTGAAAGTGTTAGTTTTTCTTAAAGCAAATGTAATGAGAATCTATAAAACTACAGAGTTTAAAAGCAGAGAGTCACTTAAAAATCATTACACCCAATACCTTAATTTCCTCCCATAGGGAATGTGTCAGAATTGTTACTCACCTGCCTTAGTCTGTAGGTGAGTGTAGCAATTAGACTTCCACATATGTCTCCCAAGTCCCCATCCTGTGCTCTTCTACTGCAGAATACGGTCACGGGAATATAAAATACAGTATGGTGAATATAATCAATAATGTTGTAAAGATTATGTAAGGTGTCAGATGGGCACTGGACTTATCAGGGGGATCACTTCATAGACTGTGTAGATCCCTGACCAATATGCTATCCATACATCTGAAGATGAAGTAGAATAATATTGAATAATATTGAATGTCAACTATAATACACACACACACACACACACACACACACACACACACACACGGAGCCAAAAATACATATATACACATTTTAAGAAAGGAAAACCGTATAAAAATTGTAATAATATATACCTATAACAAAAGATGAACACAAGTCACATTTGACTTTGCAATTACAAGAGGTGCTCAAAGTGGTTACCATCCGTGCCCAGACACTTCTGGTTATGGCAAATTACTGCTTGAGCAACGTTGACCAAAGTGTCCACTTGTATACATTTTTTTGGCACCCCTGGTATATATATAGCCATGGGATGTGGACTACAGCATAATGAAGATAGTCAATGGTATTGTAACAGCTATTTGATGTCAGAGGGGTAGTAGATTTGGGGAGGAGGGTGTTATCACTTTGTGAGGGGTGCAAATGTCTACTATTACATTGCTTTATACAACTGAAAATAATTTAAAAAAACTAACACGTAGATTTTATGCTTGGTTCTTTGTAAAAGTTGATGTTTTCAAATTGCTTAAAAATGTTAACAATTTCCTTATATAACTGCAAGAAGGCCTTTTGATTTCAATATAGTTTTTCTCATATCTTATCAAAGTCAATATAAGCCTTTGAAAATAAGAAATAATATAAAGTAATATTCCCATCCTACCAAGATTTTAAAAATTGTACTCCAAATGTTAATTTTTTTCATGACCAAAGCTTTAAGCTTTTTGTTTTGTGTTGTTTTGTATTGACAACTGACTGACAAAATGCATTCTCATTTTCGTTCTTCTCATTTTATGCTGTAAAAATAGCTACCATGAGTGAAAAACGGACAGCAACATAAAAAGGGTCTAGATTAACAAATCAAAGCTGTACTAAAGAATTCTCAGGGCATTAACTCCTCAACAAAGTTGAAGTCAAGGTAATCACCAGGCTCCAGAGAACTCTGGATATTTGTGTTTTATTTTTAATGTCAGTGACTCATATTCAGAAATTGTGTGTTGGTTCGGTTCACATGAAAAAAAAGTTTTTGTTTACAGGTGATAAAATGTGGACTGAGCATTACTTCCAACAAAAAGTATGAATTCCTAAGGAACTATAATAATAAAAGACAAACCTCACAGCAAGATGTACTGAGCAAAAGATCGCCTCAGAATCACTTCCTAAGTAGATAACTCTGAGGGTTAAAAATTAGGAAAACATTTCAAAATCATTCTTTAAAAAATGTTATATTTTGCCTCCATGAGCCATCAGATTATCCTAGAAATTTTACAACAGCTTAGAAACCACCAATATATTTTAATTGTGAATTGCTAGTATTCATTGAATGAATGGATAAATAAATGATAGACAAATTGACTGACTGAAGACAGAATAACCCTCTGACAGACTAATCAATTAATTCACTTATATGCATTATTTTCTTTAACAAAATATTTCAGAGTTTTATTTCCTCACAGAATTCTCAGATACAAAACACTACCATAATTCAAAACTGGTAATTTGTAATCAGAGTGCTAAAGCAGTAAGGTGCACAGGTACATGCCTAGCCAGGAAAAAGTGAAAAAAAAAAAAAAAAAAGGAAAAAGAAAAAAACAGTGTTAAATAGTGCAAGTTCAAAGGTCTCCGTGGAGCAAATGTTGGCTGGCTGCCCACCAGCATAAGAGCACCAGGGCATGGATGCAGAGATGAAAAGTTTACAGTCTCTGCCTTCAAGAAGGTGTTCTATCAACTTAGCTAACCATGCATAATTACCATGTTTCCCCAAAAATAAGACCTACCCCGAAAATAAGACCTACCCCGAAAATAAGCTCCGGTTAAGATCGTCAGCCAGACAGATGCATTTAGTACGTTAAGACTAAATGCATGCTCTGTGGGGACGTTCCAGAAGAAGATGACATGACTATATTTGAATAAATGTAGATTGTTGTACATGAAAAAATAAGACATCCCCTGAAAATATGCCCTAATGCGTCTTTTGGAGCAAAAATTAATATACGACCCAGTCTTATTTTCGGGGAAACATGGTATATGTGTTCATGTATCAAAAAAAAATCACAATTAAAGGGAAAAAAAAGCATATGAGTGTGTAAACTCTAAAACAGAGCTATTTAGAAGCACTATGGGATTTCAGAAAGGTTGAGCTATAAGAATGAAGGTGATATTTCACTGACGTCTTCTTGAATATGTAGGAATTTCAACAAAAGCTCAATGAGCAAGAGGAAGGAAGTCAGGAGGAAGGCATCTAGCCAGGGCTGACATTCAGTTGGGAGGCTTCAGTTTGGCTGTGGAAATTGTTAAAATATTAAGGTACTTCCAGAGCAGGTAGTAACAGGCCTCCGCCCCACCTTCCCCAGCGCTCTCCTGCCATTCCAGCTGTACGGGACCCTCTCACGGGGCCTCCTGCAAATGAGCAACCAAAAGCTTAATTCATGGCACAGCAGGGTTCCCTAGGACCCTGTTCCAGCATTTGGTCTATGGCTATGCTTTATGAAATGCTAAATATATTATATATCATCCCTACACTGGGCCTTAAAAAGAAAAAAAAAAAACAAAAAACCAGCATGTAGTTTGGATTGTCTAACATGCACAAGACTACTGGAAAGTGTTCATAAACACTGGCACATAGGACTTTCAATGCCAGGCCGAGGAGTTTGGATTTCATTTGGGAAGCAGTATCACAGGGGTTGGAGGTGAAAGGGGAGAAGAGGATGGGAATCAGTAGGAGTCAAATTATGTTTTAGGAAGCCCAATCTGGCAATAGAGCATAGAACAGATTAGAAAGAAAGAGATAGGCATCAAACGTGACGGGAACTACACTCTTTGAGAGCTTAGTGTCTTACAGACACACTGTCGTCCTCCCCATGACCTTGTGCCACAAGTAGTACTATTGTATTACCCATATTAGGGAGGAAACACAAGGAGAGGCATTAAAAATCTTGCCCAAAGTCATACAGCTAGCTACAATGTAGCAGGCTAGGGTTTTGCCCCAGTAAGTACAGCTCCAGAGCCTGTCTTCTCAAGCACAATGCTGTCCTGTCTCTCAATAGACAAAGCAGAAGACAATGAAGACTTGAATTAGGAATTAGAGTACTTAGAAAAGATTTAATAATTGATCATAATATGGCATATCCATAAAGAAGAGAAAGAGAAATCAAAGACGATTATAAGCTTTCAAGTCTGATAAATTGAAAGGTCTATCAAAAAAAAAGAGAGAGAGAAAGAGAGAGAGAGAGAGAGAGAGAGAGAGAGAGAGAGAGAGAGAGAAGGAAGGAAGGAAGGAAGGAAGGAAGGAAGGAAGGAAGGAAGGAAGGAAGGAAGGAAGGAAGGAAGGAAAGAAAGAAAGAAAGAAAGAAAGAAAGAAAGAAAGAAAGAAAGAAAGAAAGAAAGAAAGAAAGAAAGAAAGAAAGAAAGAGAAAGAAAGAAAGAAAGAAAAGAAAAAGAAAGAAAGGGCAATTCAGGTGGAAAAACCAATTAGGAGTAACAGGAAATGATCTCAGTGCCAGGGAGAATTGCGAGTCAAGTCCTCTAATGCTTAGAAGATAGGACTAAACTCTCTTCTGGAATAATCCACAAGGAGAGTTAGGAGAAGCCAGGGGAGTGCTCGTCAGGCAGAAAGCAGAATGACAGCTCTGAGAGACATTCAGGTTTAAAGGTCTAGAGGAGGAGTGAACAAAGCTATCCTAAATTTGAATTTAACTGTGACACACAGAATTGATTGTAAGAAAACTATTTACAAACATACATGCTCTACTGTCTTCAAAACTTTTATCTTATACTTCATGTTAACAAATCCTTTAAACTAATGACACAAACTAAAAAAGGTATTAATAGGATAAAATTGTGTACAGTTAGGGTACAAATTAGGGTAAAAAGATGCACATTGGAAAAAAAGGAACAGAATGTGCTGAAATACTATTGGTTGTGTGAGGTGTTGCTCTTATGAGAAATTTCACTCTCAATATTTTATGTTTTATGCAATATGATTACCTAAATTATGTCAGATACATTTATTAAAACATATTTGAATTGGCACAAGCCAGCACTGGTCAACATTAATATAAATAACTGCTCTAATAATAATAGAATTAATTGTATTGATTGCACCTAATGTCTCTACTAATTTTTATGCTTGATCAGTAAAACTTGAGTCCAGTGAGATTCATAGCACTTGCTATTATTTCTAAGTAATTTTTTGCAAATTGGATCTCCTGTTTCTTTTCAGAAAATAGTAACAACCTCCATATACAAATATTTTCTGTAGGAGAAACCAAGCCCTCATGAGTAATCTGTATAATCTTCACTTTGGCTCTAGCTATTTTCCACTACCACAGCTAACCTGCATTCCAAATTTGGGGAAACTTCTAGTGGGAAGGGACCCAGACTGTCTAAGCAGTCAAAGCTTTAAGGAGTACTTCATTAAAGATAAATAATGCACAGCTTAGTGCTGTCCAAGATTGTAAGAAACCCAATTCCCTATAAATGTTGAGGATAACATGGATTTGTGAGCCATTCTACAAAAAGGGGAATAAATCAGCTATGCAAATCAGTGCTTCTTCAGTGCTACTATTTGGAGCCAGCTCATTTCTGTTCCTAAAGGGGCCAACCTCAGTTAAACGTCAAAATAGAGAAAAGCTGTCTCTGTACTTTCCCATCTCACCATCTCGCCCAGCTTCAGCAACTCATCTGTTTCCATATTCCACTTGACCTGCTCTCACTTTCTCCAAATGCTCTATGCCTAAAAATCACTTCTTTCTATCCTCTGTCCAAGTCAGAGGAAATCAATCAGATTAAACTAATATGTACTAAGTTTTGCATCACAGGGAGTTCTTCCAGGAATATTTTCATTTTTCCATGTATTCTCTATTGTTATTTTTTCACTTATGCATATAATGACACATATCCATAACTTCACATAGATGCGTAAGTATTTTCGTGTGTCTTCTTTTTTCCACCCTTTTTCTCTTTTGTTTGATTCCTCCCTTTGGTCTTCCCATATACATACACATTTCCCACATATTAATGTATCCATGCCTCTTCTCCTCCAGGCATCTATATTAATAATCAATGGGTTTTTCTGTATTCATATAATCTCATACAGAGCTTATATGAATTTACCAATGCATGGGCACACATACACACAAAGACACAATACAATATACTGACAGACATATAACATACATACACATTTACATTTAGGAATTTTTGTCACTGTTTTACAAAAAAAAAAGGAAGAAAATGTTATATATGTTATATATTACTATAACATAGCATATATTATATATGTTATATAGTATATATTATTATATATGTCTGTATTTTCTATATATACTTTTTCATTTTCTCATTCAATAGTGTCTTTTGGAAAGCCCTCTAAGTCATCTGGTATAGTCCTAATTTGTTCTTTTTAACAGTGATATAATATTACATTGCATTACATATATCACAATTTAGTCAATGATTCTCTTCTTATTGGAAATTTACTGCCTTTTCTTTTTTCTTTTTTTTCCCCACAACAAACAATACTGAAATAAACATCCATTTACATATGTCTTCACACATAGTGCTTTTATTTCTGTGGGATAGGATCTTCTGAGTATATTGCTTGCATGTATATATTTAATTTTGATAGATACTGCCAGATTGCTTTCCAAAAAAGCTGTAATGCTTCACATTTCCACCATCAATGTATGAAGGTACGCTTTTCCCCATATACCAGCCAACAAGAGATGCTATGGCTCTATTCTATTTCTGCCAGGCTGATGAGTGCGAAGTGATATATCACTTGTTTTCAATTTGCCTTTCCCTGACTGCTAGTAAACTTGAACATCTTTTCATATGCATATTGGCCAAGAGCCCTAAAAAATGAAAAAGTTCATTTTCTTTCCTTTTTTTAAGGAAATCCTACCAGGACTTTCTAAAGTATACCTAAGAATAAGCTTAACTGAGCCACCCTCATGAGTAAAATGAGGTTCTCCCCACATCGTTAAAACAAAAGCAGTCTGGAAATGACACTTAGTGATGTGCATTATTGAGTCATTATAGAGTTCTCTGTTCCAACTTCAAGTATTTAAGAGTGTTTAATTTGGCCCAGGCTATGTATGCCTTGTGGTGTTCTGGATTGAAAAAGAGAAAGGCAGGAAGACTTAAGTTCATTGGTGGAGTGAGCTGAATAGTCAGCATTGCTTCAGACTTTTTATATTTAGCATGTGCTACAGTACATAAGTCCATCTGCTTTCAAATAGGACATATCCTGTGTTGTAATAAATTATAGCTGAGAGCGCACTGGGGTATTTTGGCAACTTAAAGATTTGTAGGAATTCCCATAAGAGCCATAAGAAAAAAATGCACTTTAATTCAAGGAAAATTCACAAAAGATTCCATACAGAATTCTAAAAGATGTCCACATATGTATCCACACAATCGGTTTTCCTGGTTGTGTCCCAATGTTGAATAATTCAGGGTGAAATATAGATATAACATTAAAATCATGTCATCTGATTTTCAATAGTAAGGAAATTTCATGAGCAGTAGATTGTATTTAAATTAAAAAGTGTCCCTTTGTCTTTTTATCTTTATTTTTAATTTTTATTCAGGGGTAGGGGTGAAATAAATATGAAATCCTAGGATTATTTCCTTCCAAGAATATACTCTATGAAATTTTAAACTTGAAGTGTTTTTCTAAAAGGACTGGAAAAAAAAGGAGGACTTCATCAGGTAGGTCATAAAACCTCTAAACATTGTGAAATCACAGTCATAATGATGCTCCAAATTACCTTCCCCGAGGAGGGGATTCCGGCCATAGCCTTTATTAAAGGCTGTAATGTGTATAGTGAGTAAAATGAATTATTCATGTAATACTTGAAGATACTCTGGGAATTTCTGAAGGACTCCAGGAAAAAAAAAGTATATATATATATACTTTTTTTCCTAAGTATACCTAAGAATAAACTTGGGTATAATAAGCTTGGGAATAATACAATATGTATATGTATATATACATATCCCATATGATATATATATATGGGAATTTCTGAAGGACTCCAGGAAAAAAAAGTGTGTGCGTCTGTGTGTGTATGTATATATATATATATGCACACACACACACACATATATACACATATATATGATGTATATCATATATATATCACATATATATGATATATACATATATATATGAAAAATCATCTATATATGATTTGTCTTTCAGGTGATGAGAAAAACCTAAATCCTGATTTCAAGCAAATAATACAATCCAAGAGCAGCTTGCATTGATATCATAACCTTTAGAATCCTCCCCACCCTCCTCCTCAGTAAAAGCAGAGGAAATATAATTTAATCAATTGGGTAAAAACCTGTGCTGATTATGTGAGCACTCTTGAATTCTCAGAGGTGGGACTGCCATTCCCCATGCTTGATATGCATCCAGCCTACCTTTGCTAAGTACACAACTACTGCTATTTGTGTATGTGAATTATTTCTCCTATAACAAGGCTTGAATTACATTTGGGAATTTAATTCAAATAAGTATTAATAACAGGAGCAACCTTTTTAATGTCACAAAAATAGTGCCATTGGTACTTAAAAGTATAAATTGTCACCAAGCATCCTCCCTCTCCCTCCATATCTTCAGATTCTAATCCCATCATTAAAGTTTGTGTCAAATTATTTTCTAAATTGTTACCAATGGAAGGAAGGGAATCCAAGTGAGACAATGCTCATTTACTTGAGATTGCTTTAAAATCCTGTTTTTTAAAAGGAGAACATACAACAGATGTTTGGTTCCTTTTCTTTGGGAACTTGCTGGCACAAGTGGCTTAGGGATGCTTAAAAAACAAAACAAAACAAAAAATAAAAAAAAACAGGAATTTATTCAAGCTGCATTACTTATACTTAAGTGTTATCTATAAAAGTTGGCTAGTAAAGAATTAAGAAAATATGAACCCAGGATGATTCTAACTTCAAACTAGTCTCAACGAAGTAATGTTCTTTAAACTTTCAGGACCCGTGCCTCAGTAAATGGAAGAATATCAGGAAGGTCTCCTTTTGGGATGACAAAGGGTTAAGGGACATGCATAAAGGATCACACCCCTCATACTGGGGAAGACCCTGACAATGAGACAAGGTCCCAGTCCCTGTTCTTCATACCCACTGACCTGACCCCTGCTTCCTCCTCTTCCTGTGTGACTATATCCTAGACGAACCTCTAAACTCCTAAAGGCAGAGTGACCCTGTATGTCATGCTGCACAGCTTACTGAAAGAGATAAACAGAGTTCTGGAACAAACCCTTTTCTGAGACCTTGCCGTCTGCCAACAAAATGAAGCTCCTCGGTGTAAGAGGTAGCAGTAGCTGGATGAACCAGCTGGCTGGAGGCTAAAACATCCCTAGTTGCCCCATGCTGAAAAGTTCACTTACCGCTCTCCACCAACCCCAACACGGCCTCAAAATGAAAAAGAGCCACCCCTCGAGGCAGGGTAAAGGAAGGGACGGAGCAGGAGCCCAAGATGTCTGTGATTCGTGGTGCTAAGCCCTGAGCACTGGGCCCATCTCTGTTCCACCCCATTGTCCTTGGACCTGTGTTTGTCTTGCTTGGTCTCGCCTACCCATGTGATGGGGAGACAACCCTTTTCTTACCTAATTTTGCCTCTGAAGAAAAGGGAGACAACCCTTTTCTTACCTAATTTTGCCTCTCCCAGTCTTTTGGCAGAGAGCTAGAAACTCTAATAAAATATAAATACCAGTAAGAATAATGACTCAATATTTATGCTTCTCAAAACTTTGTCTTTTCTAGTAAAATATAAACTCTCTAAAAGCAGGAACCATGCCCATTTCTGCTCATGCGCTAAACCCAGTGGTTCCCATGGCATGTGGCACAGAGTAGCTGCTCAATAAATATATTAGGGTAACCAGTGGTTCTCAATCTTCACTGTTGTCAGAATTACCCGGAGGTCTTGTTAAACTGATAAGCCATGTCCTCAGTTTCTGATGCAGTGGATCTGGAGTGAGGTCTGAGAGTTTGTGTTTCTAAGTTCCCAGGAGTTGCCACTGTTGCTGGTCCAGAGACCACATTTTGAGAATCACTGTATTAAGCTACATGAAATTGCCATTTTTGTTGGTCCATAATGACCAAATACTAGCAAATTCATATGCCTCAACTTAATGTTTATGAACTAATGTGTATAAATGAATGAATGTAATGTAGGTATTTATATTTTTTCTTGAGTTTACTCCTACCCAGAAGCCAGCATAAGTGATATGGCAGACTGGCAGCATGGGCTCTGGAGCCAGACAGACCAACATTTAAATTCACACTTTGACACTTGCTAGGTGATCGTTATCTTCCTGTAGCCTCAGTATTTTCATCTCTAAAATGGGAATGATGGAACAACAACCCAAAGGGTAGACTGGGCAGGTGCCTGAACCCTGCTAAAGTGAATTCCACTCTGTCGGGTCAGCTCCTCCACTGTAGTCATGGCCAGTCCTCAAAACCAATTAGCCCAAAGGTCAATGCCTCCCATTGATGTGCAAACATCAGCCAAGGCTCAACTACAACAGGAGGGCATACACAACCCACACAAGGGACGCATCTGGAGCACCTGGCCAGGATGACCAAGCAGACTGTGCCACTGGGCCCCACAGGGCATCTAATACATAAGGCCACTCTACCAAGACCAGCAGACATAGCATTCCTACCTAATATATAAAACTAAACACAGGGAAGCAGCCAAAATGAGGAGACAAGAAAGAACAGAACAAAACTTCAGAAATAGAACTAAACAAAATAGAGACAAGCAATCTGGTAGAGTGCAAAACACTGGTTACAAGGATGCTCAATAATCTCCAGGAGAACTTCAACAAAGAGATAGGAAGCACAAACATGAAGATAGAAAACATAAAAAAGAACCTGCCATAAGTGAGGAATATAGTAACTGAAATAAAGAATACACTAGAAGGAATCAACAGATTAGATGAAGCAGAGGATCAAAACAGAGATTTGGAAGATAAGGTAGCAGAAAACATCCAATCAGAACAGCAAAAAGAAAAAAGAATCCAAAAATATAAGGAGAGTTTAAAGGGCCTCTGGGAAAACATCAATCATAACAACATTCACGTCATGAGGGAATCAGAAGGTCAACAGAGGGAGCAAGAAATTGAAACCTATTTGAAGAAATAATGATGGAAAATTTCGCTAACCTGGTAAAGAAAATAGATGTACAAGCCCAAAAAGTGCAGAGAAAGATGAACCCAAAGAGGCCCACACTAGGACACATTATAATTAAAATGCCAGAGTTTAAAGACAAAGATAAAATCTTAAAAGCAGCAAGAGAAAAGCAGTTACCTACCTACAAGGGAGCTCCCATTAGACTGTCAGATAATTTCTCAACAGAAACTTTGCAGGCCAGAAGGGATTGGCATGAAAAAGGGGAAGGGATTAAAAAGTACAAATGGGTAATATTACACAATAGTCATAGGGATATAGGGCGTAGCATAGAGAATATAGTAAATATTATTATAATAACTATGTATGGTATCAGATATGTATTAGATTTACTGGGGTGATCACTTTGTAAGTTATTGAAATGTCTAATCACAATGTTGTATACCTGAAACTAATATAATATTGTATGTCAAGTGTAATTGAAAAATAATAAAAAAATTAAAACATCAAAATAAAGAAGAGATTTTAATAAATAAGCAAATAAAATGGGGGTGATGGGCTTACTATGAGGATTGGATGAGATATCTGAAAATAATCTACTTGTATCTGGCATGCAGCAGATATTTCATAAAGAATACCCAACACCACTGTTATTAATTTCACAATCATTGTTATCATCTTAACACCGGCCACACTCTAGAAATTAGAATAACTCATGTTCTTCTATGTGTTTTCTCTGTAAGAAATAAAACAGACTTGGGAAAGATTGCTTGGAAGCTATTTCAGAAGAGCAACAGTTCCTCCTGCGGAGGAAGATTTCCTTGTTACAGCGTGTGACACCTGAGCCAGTTCTCAGAGTGCACTTGGAGAATCCCACATCCCAATCAAACAGTACCAAAATACATCTACATTCAACTGAATGTTGTTGAAATGAAAGGACCAGAAAACTTAGTGTCGGAAGTCAAATCCAGCTTCAAACTCCTCAATATTTGGGACATTTGGGGAAATTTCACATTTCTAGCCTGTTTAACAGCACCTACTTCTTAGATTTATTGAAAAGTTGAAATAAATAATGTATAAATGCCTATGAAATGCAAAGCACTACACAAGTATTATTTATTTGTAGAGTATGTAGTGGACAGTCCCAGTTTCAACCACACTATTCCACTGTGTCATATTCATGTGTTGATTTAGAGTTTATATAAGGTGGTCATTGTAGCTGCACAGTTTCTAATTACCTCAGGACCTCAGCCATCCTTCTATGTTACCAAAGGGCCCAAATACCTCCATCCCCGCAAGAGCCTCTTTGCACAGGCATGTATGACATTTGGGTTATTTAAGAAAGCCGCTCGCTACAGAGGAAAAGAGATGCACTGAGAAAGGGATAATTATGGGTAGAAGGAAATGGAAGTGGGTTCTAGAAAAGGAAGGGTGATGGGAAAAGATCCTACACTCACATTAAGAATAGATCATGTGATAAACAAATTAAGAGAAGTAAAACCAGCTTGCTGCATAGCTTGAAGAAGAGGAAAAATAACAAGGAATCATATCTGTCCATCATGAGGAAGGAATGAGTCAGAGAAAGGTAACTAAGAAGAAAATCAATGTAAGTTATATTAAGAGGGTTTCTTCTTTCCTAATTTGAGCATTGCTAGTTGAGACTCATGTCTGCTCTTACAGGCTAGCAAAGTCATGTAGACATGACCATACTAAAAATAACACTTTCAATAAGTTTCAGCGAAGGTTTTAAATCTCCTTGGCATGTCAGTGTAACCCTGTGATTGGGATGCTCAAATAAATGAGAGAAAATGAAAAACCTGGGTTTGGGGGCTCATTTTCTTTGAGGTTTCACAAACATCATTTTGCAGACACTGTTTAGAGTTCTCATTCAATTGATGTTGAGAACATTAACATTTCCATTATGAGAATTTAGGGAAATAAGAACAAACAGTATTTGAGGAAAGGGGATTAGCAGAGAGAACAAAAGTGTCTCCTCTCTCACCTTCCTTCACTTGCCCAAGTATCAACCTCATACGAAAGGCCCAACTACTCCACTACACCCCCTTGGAAAAATCAAGTGGACAGCTGCCTTCCTGACCAATCAACGTGAAGAAAGGAAATGAAGAAACAAGAGACAAGCATTTGCAAAGCTCAGTCTTAGATCTCTGTAGAGTAGTATTTTGATTCATGGAAACTTGAGTCTAACATTTTACAGACATCAGTGGAAAACTATCTTCACCCCACCTCTCCAGATGTAATCTACTACCAGTCCATAAAAGGGCTGTTAAACTCTGCACAGACCACTTTATAAAAATAGGCCCTTTTATCTGCTGCCAGAGAGCAACAAAGAAACCCTTGCTTGTCTATGGAGATTCCAGGATTATGTTAGGATGGATAACAGAAAGACAAATACTTGCTCAAATACCGCCTCTTACTCCCAGAATCGCTACAGCAATACCCAAGTCAAGCAGCAGAGAAAAGCCTTAACACACTCTGAAATTCAGCGGCAAGTCATCACTGCGGCTATAATTACAGGTGCCTGCCTTCCTCCTCTCAGATCTGTGGATAAAAGCCTACGGCTGAGTTTGTATTTCAGCTGCACAGAAGCCGAAGTTAGTAGTGAATAAACACATAGAACTCAGCATTTGACTGACAGGCTCTTGTAGAATGTAGCACTAACCTATCGTTCAACAGCTCTTCCACATTCAGACTTTCAGGATAACTAAAAGGGAAGGGGTGTTTTGGGATGCTCTCTTCATGCAAGGACTTTATTTCATTTAAGCCCCGTAAAAGTTATGTAAGTGAGGTGCTAGTATCAATATTTTTTCAAAAATAAGGAAAAGGGGACTTGAAGGCTGAGTAACTTGCCTTAGTTTACACACCTAAATGGAGAAATTGTTTCTGGAATACCAATCTTTCTGACCATGCCTTTTCCAGGTTCGTCTGGCATCAAGCTCCTGGCAATAGATTATTAGCAACAGGTTGTGGTTCTTATAACTTATAAACGCCTCTCAAAGGCTGATGTGTGGCAATATTCAAAACAGAATTCTGCACCCCCATCCTTTCAGGGGGAGGTGGGGTGATTAAAATGTAAGATTCCACTGTGGCTGTATCCATGAGCGGGCAAAAAGTCCAGAAAATATTGAACTTAAAGGCAAACTAGAAGGTTAAGAAGAGCACATCAGGGTAAATAGAGGAGGGATGTGTAGGAGGACATAGAGCAGCAACACACAGAATCTGTCTTACTAAACTGGGGCTAAAAATATGTGTGCTGAGCTTGTATAGACTCCATTAGAGGATGAGAACGGTGTCTACCAGCCCTGTGGAAATTCGCCCTCTTACACAGTGTAAATCACTCTCAGGCATTTTTGCTGTACTAACACTGAAACCACTTTCTTCTCTCTGAGCAGACCAGTAGGTACCACCTTTCAGTGATGGAGGCTCCTCTCAAATATAGAACTCAGAATAATCCCCTCCAATTTCCCACTCCATAGATCTCAGCATTAGTCTGCCTCCAAGGCCCCAGCCACACATTTTTATATCATATTACTTGGGATTTATGAAGCCTTAATGCGCCCCATTTTTAAAAATATGATCTCAAATAAATAGAGCAAGTAAGTCTACTATTTAAGAGTATGCCCTTTAAAGAAAAAAAAAAGAAAAAAACAAGAAAAAACTGAATGAACCCAGCAACAAACCCTGAGGAATTACCCACTTCAAAATATTGTTTGGTCAGAGAGGCTTTTGAAGTTCAACTTAATTTCCTGAAAGCCCCAAACAATTCTGTTTTCCTACAGAAAATAATTAAGCATCAGGGATGATAATGTGATTAGCAAGTAAACCACTTGCAATTTGCTCAGCAAATCAAAAAGCGAAAGGGAGACGGCTGGGACATGGCTGCTGCTGCTGCTCCCCTGCCCCAGCCTCGTCACCAGCACCGAAGAGACCTCCTCGTCCTGGAGAGCAGGCAGGGAGGGCAGGCCACATCTGCACAGCAGTCTATTTATACATCACCTGTCTACAGGTCTACTGAGTCCTGGCTGAACATCTGTCTCATATTCTCACAGGGCACTCCACTGGCCTGAAAGACCACACCGGACTACTATGGGGTCCAACCACCCTTGGGAGAATAGCACAACACCTAGAAGTATCTGATCTAAATGAGCCCGATCCACTTACAGAAATAAGTACTTTGTGTGGCAAAATGAATTAAACGATTCACTGATTGATGGGCTGATTATGTTAACACTTCACTAAGCACTACATGTGTGTTATCTCTTCAAATCCCAAGAATAACTGGGATGGATAATATTATCATTCCTGTTTTACAGGTAAGGAAACTACAACTTAAAAAGATTCAGCAGCATGTCCCAATCATATAGCTTAAACTCAGCAAAGCCAGGTTCAAACTCAGGTATGCCTGAATCTAAAGCCCAAGCTCACGACCCTATAACAGAAGAACTGGCTAATAAATGAGAAACATCTATGTCAGGAAAAGTCAGACACTGGTAAATAATGTTACACAACAATACCTGATTACAGAAAAATGTTCACCATAAAGCATTCATTGAAAAAAAAAAAGTAACAAACTATGTACAGTAAGATTCAAGGATAAATCTCTATGGTGAGAGAAATGGATGATATTTATTTTCTTTATAATTTTCAATATATTTTCCATTTGCTATAATAAATATGTGTTACTCTTCTAATCAACCAAAATATTTTTGTTTTCTCTTAATTTTGAAAAGCTAGTAAATAGAAACAAAATGATAGTAGTGGTTTTGGCTGAATGGCATAATTATGAGAGCTTTTGTTTTTACTTCTACACTTCCTCATATTTTCCAAAGGGGTTACAAAGCATTACTTCATGACCACGAAAAAAAAGTTAAAAACTCTGAAGACCTTCTTTCTGAAATGTTTAATTGGATGCTTGTGGCAGAGACTACCAGTGGTCCTTCAATATTCATTCTCCATGTCGCCTATGGGAATAGACCCAGAGATGTTCAGCTGGGTCCTGTAATAGGGTTCCATTCCCAGCCTCCTGTGCTCCCAGGAGTAGCCTTAGTTCCTAACAACAGGATGTGAGGTAAAATGGTGCATGCTACATCAGAAGGTATCCAGCCTGCTGTTGGGAAGGTGCATAAGATCACTAGAGCTCCCTTGTAGACAAAAAGAAAGGCCATGCACGCTACATGCTAGATATAGATTCCCGAAGAGAGAACCGGAAGCAGCAGCACAGGCCCCAGGAGACAGACTGAAGATCCACCATACCATCCCTGAGCTGCAAAATCAAGACTCCTATGCCAGAGAGAAGTGAACGTCTACATCTTGTTTTATTTTATTTTGTTTTGTTTTGTTTGGCGGGGGGGATGTTTCTGTGATGTCACTGAATCCACATCCTAATATGGTACTCAAATACTTAAAATAATTTAGATGTGTTCCCTCCCCCATCTCCAAGTATACATACATTTAGATAAATTATATCTAACTAAATGTGAATTTCTGAGAGTAAAGGTCAATAAGGATGGTATTGAAATAAAGTATTGAAAAAAGAATCAATAGTACAAAATTGAAAAATACACATCTTGCGGCCTATTAGAAAAAATGAAAGTATCATTAGGAACCTCCATATAATGTATTTTTTTTTTAAATCAACCATATTTTAGGGAAATTTTCGTATTTCCTGAAGCTTTAATTTTATCTTGCTTTCCAATTGCTGTATTATGTGAATGATCAAAGAACTGGACCAGATACCAATGCTGAATAAATATTTAGTGAATTGAATGGCAATATATATAAAAAATGGAATCAAAATAGAAAGAGTTGATAGGAAGCTTTCAGCATCTTCCTTACAACAATAGTATAAAGCATTATTTTATTTTCTGGTAAACAAATTTAGCTTTATCTCTCTTTCCTGATAAAGAACACCAAAAGAGAATGGAAGAGAGATTACTTATACTAAATATGACTTATTAATATACAGCTAGCTATTTTTTTACATTTAAGTTTTGTGGCCTTACAAACAGTACAGAACAATAAACAAATTTGAGGGTTAAAATTATCTTCACAGTTCACTTACAAGATATAGTGCTTTGAAATCTCAGCTAAGAGTCTATCCTTGTTTATATTAAAAATGCTAATGTAGTCTGGCTACCTGCTAGGAAATAAAAGATGTATGAAATTCAAAATACTTTGAGAAATTCATTTCCATTACCATTTACTTGTGGCTATCAAGTTTAGTAAAGTCAGAAACTCCTACCTAAAGTCAATAAATGAGAATCCTTGAATAAATGTAAATTTATTAATTTTTATTCCCTATTGTGAACATTTTTTCATATCCTACATATATTTAAATGTATCCTACCCAAATGGAAAGGTTATAGGCATAGTGCTTCTAGAACTATAATTGAATGAATATATATGAATAAAATCTTCTGTGAAATTCATGCCATACAAAATGTTTTATTTTTTCATATTTATCTTCCAGAAGACTGCACCACAATTTACATGCTCTCTGTTGTTATATCCCCTCTGAACTATTTTAATTAAAAGAACTGACAATATTTAAACACATACTGGTAAACATAGTTGAGTCCAAATAAGAAAACTTCTGAGGAATAGTAAAGTTAACTCGATTAGTTTCTTCAGTATTTCTCTTGAAATTATTATTAACACGTGATTACCATGACTTTAATAATTAGAATCTCTAACTAATCTATAATTGTGCTATTTTTAAATTGTACCACCAATAAGGTGCCCCCTATATATACTTGTGTATAAAGTCTCCTAGATGGCAAGTTATATTATAGAAATATACTTCATAAACTGATGTTTTACCTAGTCGCCAATAAATATGGAAAACGGTTACCAATAATTTGAACAAATAAAGATATTCCCAGTTTTAGTACTAATGCAGTATATGTAATTATTAACAATGTCCACCTGAAACAAATATATAAGAGCATTCTGGTTTCATTCCAAAGGTAATGTCCAGATTTCAATTCTTGGCCCCAGGACTTAGCAATAACCCAGAGAGTGTAATCAGAACAATGGGGCTGGGGTGGGGAGGGTGTGGTATTATCCAAGAGGTTTTCAGTGACCACCACCTAGGCTGAGCTCTTCTTTCAGCCTAAACTCTGGGCCATTTACATGTATCCAGGTCAACTGAGTTGAGGTCTTCTCAACTAGAGCGGATGACTGCTAGAATTTGTTTCTGATAGATTTTGGGAAAACTAAATTTAACATGATCTATTAGGGGCTCCTGTAGTAGGAGGTTGGGAGGAAAAGGTCCTACAACTATACATCATCTTAGACATTATTTGTAAAACAACCCTGGTTAAGATCCATTTGGACTGTGAGGTTGGTTATGTGAGTATCAATATTCCAAGTGCTTAGGTTTTAAAGAATCAGTCAGCCCTTCAAGTGGTATGCTGAGAGCCAAAATGATAAGATACCAAAGACACAGCACTTATCTTGAAGTGTACTCATTGCTCTGCATAGTTTTGATTATCAATTGCCCATCAGAAAGCTGATGCACATGTCCATTATAAACAGAGGAACTGTAAAGATTTAAGTTCAAAAGACTCCTTAGGATTATCAAGCTCAGTAATTCTCAACCTGCCTGGGAGTTGCGTTCTGTTTCTTTTAAGTACATTACTTAGGAGTTTTCTTAAAAAGTTAAGGTACTACAACTATGCAGTTGTGAAACTATGCAGCTGAGAAAAATGAAACACTTTAAACCACAGAATCTCCAGGTTTGGGAACCAGGAATTTAAATTATTTAAAGCTCCTTCCTTTCTGATGTGAAACAAGGTTTGGAAACCATTGCTCTGATCACTCTCTCTTGCCAATGCTGGACTTTACCCTACAGAATCCCGACCTAAAATAGACCTTTAGAAGGTAGCAAAACTTGAATTAGATTTTAATGGACAGTCGATGTATGGGGTAGCAAACAGAAGAGAAATGCATCTTAGAGAACAAGCTGAGGATGAGTGATTAGAACATTACCCCCAGTCTCCAGGAAGGCTTCCTGAGCGATCAAGCCAGAACCCTCAGGGAAAGATGACTGAATGAAATACTGCTCCGCCCTTCACCCACTGAAAGCAGGAACTCCACTGTATCTTCACATATTCCAACATCACTTCTACCACAATGCAGAACTGCTTCCAGGAAAACAAAAACCAGACTTATGACAGAAGAGTATTTTTCAACCTGCATTTAACCCATTCTTCCTTTAGATTATCATAAAAATCCTGAGACTGCCTCTCCTTCATCTCACTTCTGACAGCTGAGAATCATTGATTCAAAACCTCACAATCCTCAACATCCAGGAAATTCATATATATCTAATTTACTTCATATTCTGAAGTTTTGAAAACTTAAAATAAAAATTCCAACTATAAGAGAGTATTATAATTTGAATACTTTTCAAATGGTCTCCTGGGTTCTGTAATGAGGCATCACTGCTGGCACGGGTGGGGGGGTCTTCTCTCTACCCACCTCTATGCTGATCCCCCCAACACTGGGTAAAATCTTGAATAAAAAAGAATCAAAGGTAATTTAGGACCTTCAGGAAGAATGGTGAGCTTAGTGGTGTAGGGGTAGCACCAAAGTCGATTATGCCTTAAAGATTAAGCCCCAGAAAGACTACCTAGGACAGTTCCTTGATAAAGATGCAAACATAACCATAGAAAAATCCCTCATATGTATCCACCCCAAACAATTATAGCAAATCTGAATGTTTGTGAAACTTTCCTGAATCAAGACAAATGGATCAAATACAATCACCTGTGTATCTACAAAATTTGAATAATAGCTAAAAGTTCATCATAGGCAAATGAAGAATGAAGTATATATGAAATCAAGCACAGTTTTTCAGAAAATGTTTGTGAACATAAATTAGAAAAACTATGCAGTTGTGAAAAAGTGAAAAATCTTAACCACAGGACTTAGCATGATTTCTTTGCTTATTATTTTTGCTTTTAGTTATGATTTGTTTCCTACATGTATTGTGGATATTTGATAATGCCAATTAAATTTTTGATGCTTAAAGAAAAAAAAATAAACTATGCACTTGCTTTTCTATAAAACTACCAACTCAGAAGAAAATCTGTTGTATCAGTCAAATAAGTCCTTTTCAGCACGTTTATAAAAGTTTCAGGTTCCTTATAAGGAAGAGTACTCAAGAATAATTTTTAAAAGACAACTTTAAATGTTTATGCACAGTTTAAGAAGTTGAATGAAATGTACGAGTGATAACAAATTTTACTGTGCTCCACACATACACAATAAATTACACTTTCAATCCCAAAAGTCCTTTTCTGCCAATAAGCCCAGAGGTCTATACATTTTCCTATTACCATGTTTCCCAAAAAATAAGACCTAGCCGGACAATCAGCTCTGATGTGTCTTTTGGAGCAAAAATTAATACAAGACCCGGTATTATATTATATTACATTACATTATATAAGACCTGGTCATATATTATAGCAAAATAAGACCAGGTCTTATAGTAAATTTTGCTCCAAAAGATGCATTAGAGTTGATTGTCTGGCTAGGTCTTATTTTTGGGAAAACACAGTAATTCCAACATTATCCTTGGAGTTAGACAGATAGCAAGTAATACCCATTGCACAGAAACACAAGTCAAGGCTCAGGCTGATTTAAGTATTTTTCCTAATTTATAGCCACTAGATGACAAAGTTAGGAGTAAAATCAATGACTCAAATAACTAAATTCAGGGTCTGGAGTCCTGATTTCATGTAGACCCAAAATATTACTTACAATGAATCCATTGTATTAAAATAGTTTTTAATTAATTTAATTTTTATTTTAAATAATTTATTATATATTATTTTACGTGTAATGTTTCAGGTAATAGAGATCTTTTGGAATTAGACATTGAGAATTGTCTTGGAGGTAATTTATTGTATCCTTCAAAGAAGCTAACTGTAGTTTTAAATTGTTTTCCAATGCATTTTCCTTTAAGTTAACTGGAAACTTTTCCCTGCTTAATCATTTTATCTGGTCATATGTTAAAAATACATTTATTTAGTTCCTTTCATAATTTCACTTAAGAAGTATCTGCGATCCCAAACCAAGAATTTTTTAAAGGCTTCAATGATCAAGAACAAACACAGGTCCTTTGCTTTCATTTCAGTAACACAGAGAAAGGAGATCCATCTTATTCTTCACAAAATGCAAGCAACAGACTGACAAACCACTCAACTGCTTACTGAAGACCAAGTCAAGCCCATCCTTTTACTTTTGACGGCTTCTCAGGGGCTACAGACAGGAGTTCAAACCCTATAATCTAAATAATAAAGCATTGAAAGAGCAAGACCTCATCTATCCTCTCTGACAGAGCTGGCCCATTCTATGTCCCAAAGCTCACCTTCTTAATTTCTGCCCAAATTCCTTTTCTTCCTCCAATGATACATTTCCCCCTCCCCTTCCCTGTCCCTTAATTTTTTTACAGGTCCTAGACAGAGTCCTATCTCTTCTATAAAAATTCAAGCCGACAACAATATCCTTTAAACAACTGTTGTATATATTTTACGTACCACTCATTTGGCATACATATTGAGTGGATTACCATTTGCTTGAGGTCAGAAGCTGGGTCTTGGAATTCTATTTGTCTGCCACATAGTATGTACTCAATTACTATTTGTTGACTGAATGGGTATGTACACAAGGGCAAAGAAGACCTCGGCAGGCATGGGAGAGGGGGCTGGAGGTAAGAAAAAGAGAGAAAAGGGATCATCTAGAGATCATGTTCTCTGAAACAAAAGGTGGAGGAAGCAAAGTAGGCAAACATCTAGAGGAGCTACCAGAACAAGTGGCTTTTCCTAAAATTGATGCAAAGCACAGAGAGTCAGAGGCTACACTGGAAAAATAGCATAATTCACTGAAAAACATCAGTAGACTGGCAGACAGGATATTCATGTTTTGGTCCAAAATCTGACACTAACTAGCAGTGATCAGAACAAGCTATTTAAATGCCCCTGGCAATTTATGTCTAAACTCAAGATATTACACTCGATGATCTCTAAACCCCATTTGGCTCAATATTATTGGATTTTATAGTTTTCCTTCATCTTGACAGTTTTCCTTTTATTTCTTCTGGGCAAGGAGGGGCCTGAATGCATTCAAAACAATGTACAGAATATAGAAGCTTCAGTTGATAAAAAGAAGGGCAGGATTAAAAAGACAACACAAAATAGACCAAATGCCTAAGACTGAAGCAGAACATTTCTTTAATATTCCCTTTGCTTGTTGGATCATTTTGAGCAATATTCCCATTGTGAACGGTGAAGGAATCAGAGTGAGAGTGCGCTGGAGACAGAAATAGGAATTAGAGGCAACACCTTCCACATAGTTGTTTTATTTCAATGATGAAAAAGAAGCTTGTTTGATTTAAAAGGCTGTGAAAGTATTTTAAAGGTCCTTTTGATTGGAAAGAGATATGTCAATGTAAGAATATCATTGACGTCTTATTTTAAATCATCACATAGGTTCAAAGATGTGGACTAATACAAGCAAAACGATCAATTTACAAAGCATGGAGATGTCTGGGAGTAAACCTGGAAAAGACTGTTATCAAATGGCATTTGACGTTTCTCTTTTTCTCAGCCTCCCCTCTGCATCAGTGCTAACACTCAGTACTCCTTTAGGCACCGGGTACTCGTTTGTGTATCAGCATCTCTGTCATAGACAGAATCGACTGATCCAATAAACTCATCCTAACTTTACAACCTCAGGACTATGTGGTCTCCCTTGCAGAATATATTTTTCTTAAAACAAGTCCATGGAAGAGAACAAAAAGAAAGACAGATAGAAATTACATATGTCAGTGGGGAAAATATCTGAAAGTCACAACATCCGCAAACCCTTTCAGATATTCACACATAACCCTGCTGTCTAGTGTTCTGGTTTGCTACTAAATCCAGAAAAGAATGTTTAGTTTTTAATTAAGAAAATAGGGATTTAACTCAATCTCTAGGCAAGTGCTATATTTGAATGCTGCGGTAATTAGAGTATCTCAAAGCCTAAATATAAAAATAAAATGAAAATTGTAAAATCCTGCAGGAAGATTTTGATGGTCTTCCCTAATCTCCCACCCACATTCATATTATCAGATTAGCTAATAATGTCATTTTGAAAAAACAACAATATAAAATGTTCGGCCTTAAAGGTGTGAGGCAAGGGACAAATAAGCCTTACTTGTTTGGGGATCAATGAGGAGTGAGGAAAGCACGTACTCCTTTGAGAACCTGTGGAATGTGGAGTGGGACTGGAGGGTGAAAGCTGGTGACCTTTGGGCCCAACTAGCTACGTGCTTTTGGTTTGGTCAACTCAGAATTTTTTAAACAATTTTGAAAACTATGCCATTAAAATTCGGGACATTTGTACGTGAAAACTTGGGTTTCAGTTTTTTCTGGAATAGTCAAAGGAGCTGACAACTTTGAATAGACAATTTCACAAAGCAAAAAACAGCTGGAAGAACAATCTCTGAAGAGACTGAGACGTGATTTTCTCCTTGGCACTGACTATCCTCTAGTGTCCCTAATGTAAAGCAAGGCTCTGCCCTTTTTCTGGGAGCAGAAGAAATGTGAATGCACTGAAATACAGTAACTTGAATTTAAAAGTTTCAGTAAGAAAAAAGGACAGGATCAAAAAGGCAACATAAAACAGATCAAATACTAATGACTTTTGGAACTGAAGAAGGAGAACATTTGTTTGTCTCTGCAGTTACTCTACTACAGACAAGCTTTGTTTATAAGAAAAAGTTACCAATAATGCAACAATTAAAACTCAAATGTGTTCTTTTCAGTTACAGAAAAGAAAGGATCCATCATCAATACTTATTCTCAACACCCTGTATACTCTCAAAAATTTGTTTTTGAAATTAAGAAGACATATAAGTCAGCTCCTAAAGTTATTTTCTTATTGAAACTTGGTCCTATACCTAGGTTCACGGCATATGATGAAGGTCTGAAAAAATCTTATTTAACCTACATTAAACCTTGAGGATGCATTAATGAGTCTTTTAAAGGGATAATTTTAATTCTCCAATCTTCAACCATAAAGACTATATAGTACTAATCTGCCTTGCCCTTTCCATTAAACTTGTTAAGGGCATTCTATTTAGTCAGCACCCAGAATGGGCCATTAAAATTCTTGTTCAGTAAGAGTTGTGTTCGGTGCTCTGTTGTTTTAAATTCCATTAAATCCAAATGGTCTTTATCGCCCCATGACCACCGTGACTTCAATCAGCCAATTTAATTACCTTACAAAATTGTCAGCAGAAGCAGCAAAGAAAAACAGGAAGCCCTATGACGTTATCAGATTACAATCGTCTCCTTCGGTGTTTAATCTGTACCAGTCAACACTGGTGATGTGCACCTGCCTCCTTCCCTTTGAGGAGCTTTTGACCTTACCTTTCACGCTAAGATTTAGGGTTTAAGATTTATTTGAAGCACTTCTAGTACCTTGATCTCTGGACTACAAATTGAAAGCCCAGGAAGATAAAGCTTCACCACCCAAATGCAAAACAATCACCTATTCCATTTCAAGACATTAGACCATCCTACGGAGGAAAACCTAGGATCTCCCACAAAGCCCAGGTATTGTGAATGTAGTAGCTTAACGATTTCAGTATAGTACAGCTGAAAGACAGTGAACTGCTTCCTACTTGGTGTGTAAAAATGGACGTCAACAATTCCCAGAGAACAAATGTAATTAGAGCTACAATAACTCAGTAAAACCTGAAAAACAGGAGAAAATGCATTCCTCTCACTTGAATTTCTACCACAAAAGAGCTAAACATTTCCCTTATCAGAAGTTTTGATAATCAAAAAAAAATTAAAGATTATGTCATCATTATCATATACAACACTTTAACGGTGAGTAGACTTGAAGAGGCTCTGATAATCAATGGCACATCCCACGTTTGGTCCATGGTATGTTCAGCCTTTGTGTGGGAGCAATTTACATTAACTTTCCTGTGCTGAGTAAATGTTGAAACAGTGTCATTTGAGAATTCAGGGAATGAACACACGGCAGTGATCACTTGGATTAAACTAAAAAGCAAAAGGCATCTGTCGGAAGAAATGTCTGCTGACATATAAACAAACCCATGTTCGCTGCTGAAAGACAACCTCACAGAGCCAGAAAACGTACTGAGTTCCATGTGTCTGGGTGGAGAAGGGGTGCTATTTCTACAGAAGGAAAGATCATTTTTCAAAGTCGTTTTCTGAAATGAGTGTGCCTCTGTTGATGGATCACATCAGAGTTACTCATTGAAGCTTTAAGAATAAGTGAGAACTTATGTGAAAAATAGATTTTTTTTTTTTTACTTTTGTATTTTTTATTGTAGCCGTTGTGTTGGCGATTCTTGGAAAGACTTCCCTACTTTCCAGAGCTCAGCTGAGCAGGTGTTCTGGCTTTATCTGTTTCAGACAGTAGCCGCTGTTACTCCCCATCCCCACCTACCAAGAGCCACTTTTCCAGATTCCAGATGTAAAGCCACTCCTCCCTCCTGCCCACCTCACCTCCCAAAGGATGAAAGATCTCTTTCAAAGAACTTGTTGAGAATGGCAACTTCTAAGCTCAGTCAATTCACTCACATTCCTGGAGGTTGTAGTACATCTGCTATTAATTATATCTGGAAGTACATGGGATGTCCAGCAAATGGGGGATTTCCATAGGAACCCTTTCTGCTCATTCTGAGGCCGTGGATTTTCTCACCTGGGCTGTCCCTGAGCTGGCTGCCTTCACCTTCAGCATATGCACAGCAAGTTGGCTATGTTCTGTGCCATGGACCTGTGGCCAGTGCTCTGTGCCAAGGAGATGGGGGGGGGGGGAAGGGATCTTGCCTGGGAAACCTTTTAATAAAGGCTTTTACTAGCATGCTTAAGAAGAAAGCTAGGCGGGAACATCTGAAGGGAAGAAGCAGCCTACCACATGCTCAGCAACTCAACTCTAAGGGACTATCTAGGACAAGCTATCCAGGAGAGGGAAGAAAGTTTGTGTTGCTATCTTTGCTCCTGGCATTCTAAGTGCCAATTCCGGAATGGAACTTGAAAAGCCCTACCTCGAAAATCAGAAACAAGTGGTGGCTTGAGGAGTGATTCCTTACAGAAGATGCGGAAGCCTTCAACCTCCCAAAGGGACTGCTGCCCCACCCACAGCCGCATCCAGAGCCATCCAGGGCTTCTACTCCTGCCCATGCTTTCCCTGGAGCACAGGTCGAGCAGACTGGGAAGAAAAAGTTGGCTAAACTAACAGCAGAAATGTTCAAGTACTGCATAGCCATGGTTCAGCTGGGAGACTGTGGAATCGGGGGCCACAACCCCATGGACAGAAGGATCCCACCTTTGCCTTCTCTAGCGGCTGCAGCGGCTGCACAGCTGCGGAGAAACAATGGTGCCTTATTTACATGTGCCGCCACTGCCCCAAAGCCAGAGCGCTGCTAGAGGCACGGCTGGGGGCGTCCCAGGTTCCCCTTGCAAAAGCAGGCTGACAACGTCTCACCTGACCTGCAGCTAGGGAACTAACCGTCCAAGATCTACCTTATCCCCTGACTGCATGCTTGCTGGATGGTCGCCCTAGAGAAAACACGCTGGATGAAGGCAGAGAAACAGCCGCGACCCAAGGTGAGGCCCCCGCCTGCCCCCTTGCTAGGAGAACAGCTGACTCTCAGGTCGTTCCCTCCTCTGCCTCCAGGCTGCCATAAAGCCTTAGGAAAGCACCCTGGGGTTGGTGCTCCGGAGACCGTCTCTGGGAGATGTTTGCTAAGCGGTAACTGAGGAGCAAGCCCAGGTGTGCAGCCCGGCGCCAGCCAGACCAGGTGGGACAGGGACAGGGGTCGTGAGCAGGCATAGGCGTTCCTGGGCATGACTGCAGGAAGTTTTCCTGGGCACCGCAGAGGAATTATGGCAAAGTGTCAGACTTGCTTCCCCTGAGCGCACTGGTCTGTTTGTGTATGTGAGTGAATGAGAGCGAGAGCGAGAGAGAGCGAGAGAGAGCGAGAGAGAGCGAGAGAGAGCGAGAGAGAGCGAGAGAGAGCGAGAGAGAGAGCGAGAGAGAGAGCGAGAGAGAGAGAGAGAGAGAGAGAGAGAGAGAGAGAGAGAGAGAGAGAGAGAGAGAGTTGTGAACCCGGTAGACTGGAGGAGGTGGTAGGGAATTAGATAAGGGTCATACCCAGAGCAGGGCTGCTTTCTGATCCAAAAAAAACGGCGACTGGACTTCGGGAGTGTGTGTGCAGTAGTTGTTGTTGTTGTTGTTTTTTGGGGGGGGAGGGGGACGACAACCGGTGAACGATAGAGCCGGTGAGGGTGGTTTCTACCATCTACAGGAAGAGGGGCTGGGGCAAGCACCAGCAGGGCTCCACGGTTGCCATAGCACCGCTGTGGAGGCACCGGGCCTTTGGCCGCTGCTGGCCACGCCTTGGTAGGTGGGGGAGGTAGAAAAGGGGGCTGGATGCCACTTCCTCAGCAGAGGCGATGGGTCTCACCCGCACCTGGCGGCCCCCCAGGAGCAGGGGCAACACGAGCAATTCCAACCCCTTCACGTCCAAGGAAAGGAGCCAGGGATGAGGCTCTGGTTTGCCATTTCAGCGACAGTAGAAAATAACCTTCCTCAAAAGTGGCTTATAAGTATTCAGCCAACCATACCCTCCACCCAAAACAGGTTTTCACCAGAAGAAAATGAAACTCCCATCATTGCATCAAAATAGCCCCAACAGAAAAATGTCCCAACATTACAATGTGCAGAGTCCTTCCCCACATCTCAGGACAGAAATCAGGGAAAATGGATTTCCCTGTGGAAAATGTTTGAAGTTAATGAATAAAATAACAGGCTATTTAGAAATAGGACTGTTGGATTAGGGTATCAAGGCACTGACTGGTGAGAATGGTCTTTACCTACTCCCCTATTTCTTAAGGAGATTCTTAGTAAGCTTTGGTCTAGGAAAATGTTTTTTTGTGTGTGTGTCAGCTCTTTTGGAAAGCTGCTACACACTCTGCCACAGTTGCCAAGATTTTTAATATGAAGATATGAAATGATCAGCGAATGTAACAATCTAATGATTCAGCAAATATTGTACTGCAAGACCAGAGCAGCAATAATTAAATCTTTAGAGTATTGGTTGCAGTTTTCTGGCTCCCAGGCTTCCTTTTTTCCCACCGAGTCTGCAAACACACTAAGACACACTCATTCATAAACACTTCACAAGACACCTCAGTATTTCAGATAGGTAGGTAGGTTGTACTACTCAAAATATTAGGCAAAACTAGCATACTGTAGCACTTACCGTGGTTGAAGCAGAACAGCTGAACACACATATTGTCAGTGATATAGGGACCTGTTTAATCTGATCTAAAGAAATAAGCATTCCTGTGGATGCTTGTTGCTAAGAGCAACATGCTTAAGGACCATCTAAAGGCATGAAGAAAGCAGGAAAACTACTGCAGTAGGAACTCAGTTATAACCCATTGTCTTTAGTGTCATTAGGAGCGTGGGAGAAGGGGAAGGTAGAGTTCCCTTCTTGTAATATGTGAGAAGCATTCCTACCCTGGTTCCACAAAGCCTGAGATAATAAATTTTATCATTATACAAAAAGCACATGGGGACAAGGAAAAAGATGCTGTTGACATAATAGGAGATGCAGGCAATCACTCTTCGATTTAAATTTGACTGAGTGATTTAATGTATCTGCTTTTATCTCCAAGACACATATTCAGGATTATACGGTTTCCTGCACTCTTTGGTCTAAATCCACTTGAACTGTCAAAGGAGGCACCCAGTGGAAGCATTTACCCGCCTGGCATGCTTCTCTCTCACTCTTATCTACTTCAGGGAACTTTCCTTGACTAGTTCTGCTCCTACTAAAACTCCACTGGCCATCTATAGCCGCTGAGCATTGCTCACGCTTAATTTCCTCCAAACAAACCTTTAGACCAGTGTTTCCACTGGAGTCCCACACTTAGATTGTCCTTCGAGCTCTAAGGAAACCCTGATTCCTTAGGAAAGCAATAGATTCCCCTAATGTATAACTGCCCCCCTGGGCTTTTATCATTCCAGAGTGAAATAAAGATGCAGACTTAGAGTCCCATACACAGCTACCCTCCTCCCCAAACAGGATTGTTAATCATTTATTAGTCCAGGACGCGCAGTGAGAAAGCTGTGAGAGGACAACTCACAAGTTAAAAACAAGCAAAAACCCTTTCTTAGGACGGCGGCTACCTCACTTGAGCTAAGCAGCAGTCTCCCCTTGCTAAGTAGAGCCTTCAATCTTACAACACTATTAAGAGCTCCGGATCCCCGTAAAGGAGCCAGGGACTGGAAAAGCAGCGAAATTAACCGAAAAGTGCGTCTGACAACAAAAGAAATCAAAAGGCTGAGCGCCTTTCACTTGCGGACCTGTCCGGGTCCCAGGCAGCAGCGCACTGGACGCCAACTCGCCAAAGAGTTACCAAGTATTAACTCATCAGCCCTGCAAGCTGAGAGGCGTGTAGCCTTAGCCCACACCTCCATCCGGACCTCTCAGTGGGCCAAGGCCGGAAGGCTCTGGGGCAGACCGAGGGACGCCAAGGCTGCCTGCCCCCAGCGTCACTAGCAGCTCCAAGGCAGGCTACTACGTAAGGGGAGGTATTGCAGGGACCACTGGCACTCACTTCACTCTCCGGCGGTTAAATTGTTTTAAAGAAAAGAAAAAAAATGAAATAAAAGATACACGGTGGTTCTTTAAACCCCCCGGGAGGCAGGCGACAGAGCAGTGAACAGGTCGGAATGCATGGAGCCCACCCGCCTGGTAGCGCGAACCCGCCTGTTTACATCCGGCAGCCTGGGCGCCAGATACCAGGGGATAGAGAGAGATGGGGAATCTTACCAAATCTTAATACATGTGTGGTTCCTTGAGAATATCCAATCCACATTAAGCAGAGCAGGAGTTTAATAGTGTGCCTGAAGACTGGATTACTTAGAATCAGAGAAATAATCTTCATGGTGTTTCTGCGTCCACACGCGCGGCACCCACTTCCCGGATCTAGCGTTAGGCTCCCGGTTCGGGTAGGAATGAGGATGCGTGGAGTGGTGTCCGCAGGCACGATCACGGCATGGTCACAGAGAGAGGAAGGAGTCTCCGCTTCCCAAACCCATTAGCAATCGCTGCATGTTCTTCACTCACTGCGCCAAGGAGCAACCTTCCACTGCAAGGGATGGTGGGACATCCATGTTACTCGGGGAGCATCCGGGAGAAATCCAGCACGCACACCCAGAGTGTCTGGCCGCGCGAGCCTGGGGAAGCAAAAGAAGGGGAAAATCAATAGGACAGCCAGCCTTGGAAACCGCCGAGGTGTCAGTAGGGAGCCACAGTCCCAGCACAAAAGGCGCTTTGCTCGTAAAGATTTTGCCAGGCCCTATTCCACTGCACTGCTGCACAGCTTCTGACGTGAAGCCAAGATTAAGTGAGAAAAATTGAGATAGCTGCTTGCCTCTTAAGGCTCTCTGCCAGTGAGCGTCCCTATATCTATTATGCAACCGATCTGATTGCCCGCCTTGAGTTGCAAGAAAGAAGTCGCATTTATTTATGTGGGAAAAGTGCTTTTATTTTCAATAAGATTCTTTACCAAGAGAGTGATTGGTGTATGCAAGCGGACTTCTTACAATCAACTGATGAATTTTAATAAATGACAAGCTAAGTCAAAGTGACTTTGCCTAAGAGTTATAAAAAAGGAAGTGCTCCAAGACTAAGGCATTTACTGCAAATATAACTTCTGTTTAGGTTCAAAGAGGGTCTTAGTTGTACTTTTTAAAATTTTGTCCAGGAATGAATATAGATTGGAGTGTACTGGAGAAGTGAAGATAGTCATTTAAAACTTGAGTGGGACAGTCTTTGATTACTACCCAGGAATAAAAATAGATTTCTTCAAGTGTCCTTTTAGGGGAAAAAATGTTGAATTAAAATCAAGGAATCACATTTTCCCACCCATTTTTAGCTCATCTAAAATAATTGTGCATATATAAAAAGACAATGATATTTGAATTGGTGTAGCAAGCTCCAAAAGCTTCAGTCATTTATGTCCAAATGTCTTATCTCTGGTGTTTTGAATACGTTTTTCTTTAAGAAGTGAAATGTGGGATCAAAGCTTGAGCAACACTGTCACAACTTCATCTAAAAATGCCTTATTATTTTCTAGTGCTCTGGTCAAAATATTTAGAGTCCTCAGGCAGTGACTCTCTTGGATTTCACAACTAGCAATTTATTCAAGAAAAAAAGTACAGGAATATATTTCTATTAAAACAATAAAATACATGTTATTGTTGAAATAGGTAATATGCTCTCCTCCAGGTATGTAGATAAGAATATTCAATCCTAATATTTTATATTAGTAAGTGAAACCAAGATGGATAGTGATAAATATATTGCTACATATTAATAGTTTTAAGTGATCAAGAAGCACAAAAGGTAAACTGCTGGGCCTATATCTTAAAATAATCTCTTTTTCTTAACCAACTAACAGGGCACAGGTTTAACCTTATGAAAAAATATGAAATAATATCTTATTTGAAGAATATGTAATTTTTAGATAAAGAGGCATATGAGTACTATGTCCTCCAGATAGCAAGAAAACAGTGCAATGTTTTCATTCCCTCATGATTTCTTCATTCTATTTTTTCTTAAGATACTATAAAATGCTTGTTTGAAAATAAACCTACATTTTGCAAAGGAATTAAGTGGACATTGATTTTTTTTTTTTTTTTTAAGATGGAGGCATTACTGCAGTGTCAAAAATAAGTATCATGAATGGCTAGTTCTGCAGTGTAGCAGGCAATTCAATCAAATAATTTGACTATTTGAGCACTTTAAAAGGAACACCTTGTGCTAAAACCAAGGGTATCTAGCGACTCCTTCAGTCCATGTTTAAAATATCTCTTGTAAGACATGTACAGCCCAACATGTTCTGTCTTGTATTTGCTGTCTCATTTATTCCATTCTATTCTTTTTACTTTTTGATATTAGCAGAGATAATCATGACTGCCAGGGCAACAATATTATTTTTTTTCCATCTGTCAATATAATTGATACCTACTACCTGAAAATAACATGTTCTGTTGTGACTAATCAAAATACTGCAATTCTACAGTGTAGTTCGCATTTAGTGGAACTTGAAAAAACAAAATGTACCATAACTCCTTGTTCATGTACTCTGTTAACATAATGGCATTTGACATTACAGTTGTAACTTGTCTACTTAAAACTAGCATTCTAAACTATTTAGTTTTTGTGGTACTATTTATTGGATGTCTTGTTGGAAAAGTGAAAGATCAAGCTTCCAGATTCATGAAGTTCTTACACAGTAAATTGAACAGTAAAAAGTCTATCATAATTTTTTTAACTATTAATTGGTCCCCAAAGAATCAATTTGCACATATGCTATATTAGGCTCATTTACACCCATCAATTCATCCTAAAGGCTTCAACAGCACAGACAGCAACTCTACCTGTCCAATTGAACTTCTGCAAGGCAGAAGATGACCTTTCTTCAGGACCGTGGACAGCGCTCCAGCCATCGATTTATTCTGTAGTACACTGAAAGTAGTATATTGAATGGGTCATGTACCATTTGAAGTGACAGTGTGCATATTTCTACTATACAGAGTCTGTAATTTTGAATTATTACATTGTTGACATTGCCAAGGGGACTATTTTGTCAACGTGTTGTGTGTATATTTCAGTGTGACTTACTGGGGTTGCTTGGCATACCCAGGATGTGCTAATAGTCATCCCTTTTCAGAGCACACTATTACAAAAGCTATTTACATTAACTGAGTTCCATCCTGAGCACAAAACTACTTGTTTCTCAGTACAAAAAAAAATTGACTGTAAGACCACCAAGAATTCAGAATATTGAATAACATACTGTCAATGTTCATGGCTAAAGACATTTCTAAAATGTACAATTAGTTATTTCTTCAGAATGCTCCACCTCCAGATTTCCATCTGTTACAATGCTAATCAGATTCATTCTCATTCTTTCTCATTAAACGTCACTCACTCCCAGGCAAAAGCAACAACAAAACCCCTAAAATTACGCCCCCAATACTACAACAGAATGATTTGGTAGTCTAGAAGATGCCTATAGTAAGGCAATTTTGAAGTTATTACAAGTTGCTCCCCAATGCTGATACCATACATCATAATTCTGGGGAATATGAAGGATTAATAAAATCATTATCTAGTATTCATTGACTAGATTTCACTCTCTTTTAAAAACTGTGTCAATTTTGTAATTTGCTCCCTTCTCAAAGATTTAAAAAAAATACCATTACTTGGTGTCAGGCGATCATACATAATTAGTAATAGAGATTTACACCCCTTGTTCCATGGTTTCATTTGCTTTTTTTCCCCTCATTTTAACCACATAGAGCCAAAAGCTCTGTAGGTTCCAAGGTCAAAGCAGAGATGACAAACTGCAAATGCACACATATATGCACACAGAGAGAGGAGCTGTGTCTAAAAGTAAGCCTCAAAAAAAAAGCAGAATGTTGACATGAAGAGATATCAAGCCTATGATAAATTAGTGAAGAACAAAATGCATATCATGTTTATGCGAACCTTGTTCCAACAACAACAACCAAAAGCCATTAGCTTCATCTTTCACTATATTTTTATATTTACTGACACTAATGACCTCTTATTCTTGGGCGCTATTACTTGAGAAGCAATTTTATTTTTCTTTTCTCCCAGTGAAAATGAATCTTATTCTAGTTAGCTGCCACCTGCTGGGGCATGTACAAATGTGTAATAATCCTTACAGCACATTGTTTAAAAAGACAATGCCTATACCTTTAGCAAGAAACTGGCAAATACATACCCCAGGACAACCCGAATTTCAAAGGTGTTTCAAAGGTGTTTAAAAACTGTGTCATGCCATAACTATATTTAATGTTTTCACATGGAATTCTTTGTAAGAATTCCACTTGACTTGTCACCAAAGTCCTGCTGTTATGTGACATTTGAGAAACCTCATCTTATAGTAACACCTGACCTATTCTTCCATGCATGTGGCCTGTTGTATTGCAGCTAAGCTAAAACAAACAGCCTGTTCATCCATGGTATTAGAGGTGCCAGAAAATAAAGTCAGAGCTGATATCACTTAAAACCACACTGTTGCATACTTGCACTTCACTCTTCCTAACTATGAACGCTATACTATGCTATGCAATCCCTTGTGATTCTGAACACATATCAGCTGTTCAACCAACATTCTGCTGCATTGATGATTAATGACATTTAGAGTTATAATTAATTTTTAGATGCCAAAAAGAAGCATATCTTAATTAAGAAATTGAATTGGAATAATTTACATATCCTGGAACCTTTTTTTCTTTTTTATAGATTTCAGACTGTGCAATTTTCAATGGGTTTAAATAGAAGAAAACTAACAGGTAAGACTTCTAGGCATCACTTGTTTCTCTATCATCTTCCTTTGTGCGTTTCATTTTGTTTGTTTGTTTGTTTGTTTGTTTGTTTAATAAGTTCCTAAGGCCACTGGAAGCTGCCTTGGTGGTGGCGGAAATGGTGTCTATAAAAAGTTATAAAGTAATGAACTTAAACAAACCAAGATGGAAATATTAATACCTATCTTCCAGCAAACTACAGACTAAGATTCGATTGAATCAATCATCTCTTGTAAAATGAAAATGATCATTAATCTATAAGGTAAATTCTAATGACACAACACTTACAGTATGAAGATGAAGAAATGACAGAAGGTAATCTGTTACCAAAAGTATAGCAGTAGTAAGTTTCCTAATAGCCCCTGTTCCCTAAATTGGAAATGATTATAAGGAGCCTCAGATGAATCGTGTTATTTAGTAAAGAACTCACTGAAGGTAAAACTACCAGGGGATGAGAGTCGCTAAAAGTTCTTGATGTTCATGATCCACCCAGGTGACATTACTCCCCTCACCCTAATGGGACGCCCTCTGAGCTTTTTCAGAGGCTTTCAATGCTGGCACTGGTTGGCATGAATGTCTGTACTTCCTCACACAGAACTAGGGAGCAGGGCTAATGGAAGAATGGACGGATGGAAGGAAAGCTGGGGAGTTCGTCAGACCCGCAGGCAGATGCACAGCTTCTTGCCATCTGTTTCTCTTCGCCTCGCGTGAGTCCCAGTAGCGGAGGCCACTTCCTGACACGTCCACTTATTAAATTATTTGATGTGGAAAACGCGAGCGCCTGTAGCCAACCGAGCCAGTTGCATCCTTGATGGGAATTGGCTGAGGCCAGCGGGACAAAGCCACTCGCAGCGAATCGGTCTAGCGGGCGCCGGGTGCGCACCCGGCTCCGCAGCACTGCTGTTCGTTCGCCTTCTTCCTCTCCAGATGGAAAAATGCCCCTCGCCCACCACCGGTATCTCCCGTCCTCATGGGAACATACTCCTCGGGAGACAGCCCGGAGCGGAGCCCACCCGGGGGGGAGTCCTTACCTTTCGCTGGGGGTGAAGTGGGAGGAGAGGGGGATGGGTGGTCCTCTGGGAGGAGCAGCGGGAGGATGTCGGGCGGGAAGTCCCAGGATCCCGGACAGAGCAGCGCAGCCGCGGGCGCCGAGCGCGAGTGACGGCGGCGGCGGAGAAGGAGACCGTGGAGCAGCAGCAGCAGCGGAGACAGACACGCCTCCTGGCGGGGGTTCCTCGCCTCTTGCTTTAAAGGCGCCGCGCTCCTTTCCCCGCAGCCCCTGCACGCTCCCGGGCGCCGTAGCCAAGAGGGCGCAGCGATGGTCCCTGGACCGCGGGAGCGAAAGTGCGAGAATTCTGGGCACCCCTAGACTAGGACGTTATGAACCCTCCCCTCCCGGACTTCTCCCCAGCGCACATCCCCGCCTGCTCTTGGATGGGGGCACTGGAAACGAGATGCTCGGTCAGGGAGTGATGCAAATCGCCAAGGAATGTGCCTGGCTCTGGGTGGTGACAACACGTATAAGGAGCCCGAGCACGTTTTGTTCTGGGTGGTGGCTTTTAAACCTTGCCGAAACCATAGCAACGAAACTTCTCTGCTGCCAGCATTTGGGGAGCAGCTGGTAGTCTCGAAAGTGGCCCTCTTAGTCCAACTACTGCCATTTCCCTTTGAGGTCTGCGGGAAAAATCTTGACCTGTGCCTCACCCGCACCTCCACTCTTGTGCAAGCCACCAGTACGCTCCCCTCACGCTTGCCCGACCCCCTTAGAAGCCTAGAGTCACTGCGCCTCTCTCCCTGCCTCCGTTTCTGAAAAAAAGAAAGGGACTTCTCCCTGTGGTCGGAGGACTGGCGGGCAGTCTCTGTGCCCGTCTGTCGCCTTAATGGCAGACGCCTCCTTTCCCCCCAGGTCCCTGAACTCCCAGCCCAAACGAATCACCGAAAGAAGTTGGGTTTGAGATCAGGTGGGTGGCCAAACTGGAGGTGGCAGACTCAGAGGGTGGAGAAAGAAGCCTGGGAGCAGTCCCGGCCCGGCGGCCTTCCTTCCAAATTCTCTAACGGACATTTTAAAAGGCCCGAGGAGGGGAGGAGCGCCTAAGTCCTGAGTCTTCTGACAACTCCGTTTCCAGGGAGGGGCTACCGGCAGCGAGCACACCCGGCTTCCCCGGCTTCTCAATGGAAACGATTAGCTTTTGCAAACAATCCCCGATTTCCGCTCCTCGGGGTTGGAAAAGTCAACATCTACTCAATACCGTTGCTATTTTATACTCGGCCCTACAATATTAACTAGAGCAGAGATTTTGTAAGTTGCCCCCAGAGGAAGTTAGCGAGCAGTGATTCGCGAGGAGGTTTAAGTGAGGCTGAGCAGGAGCAGGCAGGACACGCTGGGCCGGGAGGCAATTTTCAAATGGGCTGCATAAGGGGCCAGGTGAGATTCTGTGGTTCTGCTGAGTCCTTGAGCAGCCCTGATTTTCATTCTCTAATTCCAAAGGTCGTAAGTAGAGAGACTCTGCGTCCCCAGGGACCAAGTTGTCTTTGCTGGAGACAAACATCTGTCCTTTTGTTGCTTGTTTCTCTGCAGCCCTCGCCAGAGCCTGGCGCAGCATGGCCACCCTCCACGACCTGAGCTAGCTTCTGACTCAGCCTGAAACACACAGAGATTCAGTCCTGCCAAACCCTACCCGGGTCCCAAGCAAAACCACCAGACTCTACCCTCTCCTCGGTCACCACTCCTGGTCCCCTACTTGCCTATTGAGCCCTTCCCTGCAGGGGAGACTCGGGACTTACAGAAGTTAAGGAGAGATGAGTTAGTGGCAGTGGAGAATCCGATAGTCATTTAAAGATCCCCAGGGTGGCAGGGAGCCTCCCTTAATTAAGTCAACAGCGGCCTTGTTGTACCCAGTAAATAAATAGTCAATGACTCCATTGTGCCTCCTGGAGCAGGCAGCACGGATGTGTGACTGGCTCTGGGTGCCTGGGCTCCAGCTGCTGTGACCTGCAGCCTAATGGCCCTTGAGGCGCAGCCAAGTTTGGACCAACCCCAGGAAAGGAAAAAAAAAAAAAAATTTTGTCCCATTCCCCAACAGAAGTAATGAAGGCAACTTGTCTACTGGCCAAAGACACTCTTCTTGTCGTCATAGGACCCAGCCTCCCCACTTACAGAGAGGACAGAGCAAAACGCTGGACATAGAGTAGATTCCAGTGCAAAGTGAGTTTTGTTTTGTTGTGACTCTAAGAGTGTGAAAACAGGGAGTGTGTCTCATTTGACTTTCAAAGTTCAGCATAGGTTTGGCAGACAGACAGTGGGTGCTGAATGACAGAATGAGGGGATTACTGGGATCAACCTTCCCCCTTCCATACTGTTGGCCCCAGGACCACACTGTATCTGGAGAAGGAGAGGTTTCAAACAACTTCCTCTAAGTGCTATGTATATCCTTAGAACCGAGTCACAAATTTCTTTTCGAGAGCAAACAGGACACACGATTATAAAGGAAAAAATGATAGGCACTAGCAAGGGCATAGGGACCAAGAGGAGAGAACTGGAAGAAGAGTGGAACAAATCAAAATAATGCATGTTGTGACAAATTCATTTCGTCAATAACAAAATGCTATCTGGATTCTAATGAGAAAGAAGACTAATAAGGGAGCGTTAGACTATACATACCCACTTAACCCTTCAAAATAAAGTTCTCCAACACTATAAAGATATCTCTTCCGTAATTTATTTCAGGATTTATGAGGTTAAATTTTAAGGAATCAGACCTCAATTCTTTTTGGGTGAAGCTTTTTCTTTTCCATTCCCAGTCATTTGTAAAACTTACACAAGAACCACCTCTCTGTCTTCCCTTTCTTACCTCTCAAAGTGCTCTTAGGCTATTCTTAGTAGGTCTGGGACTCTGACTCCTAAGGACCTTGCAGGGACCAGTCTGACTTACCAAACTTACTATCAGGTTTTGTTTGTTTCTTTGTTTTGGTCTGGTTTTTTTAAATTTGAATGTAGAATTGGAAGTTATTATTTTGGATCATTTAGTCAACTGCCTTCATTTTATAAGTGATATAAACCAAAGTGACAGACAGGACTTGCTCAGGATGTGGCAGAACTGAGACCGCCTCCTAGCCATGCAGAGCAGAAGTGCGCTGTCTCCCGTCATTCCCTTCCAAAACCTAGAATCAAATAAAGTTAGGACTCAGAGAGATCTAGGACATCTACTTCATTTCAGTGTAACAGACCTTTTTACTCATCTGGAAAATAAATGTACACATGTACACATGGCCTCAAAATACTGCGTATACCAATAGGAGATGCACAGATCCCCTGAAGCCCACTGTGGGCTGTGAGGAATTCTGAGACCCCAGGCCGAGAATCACCAACCTAGTCCAACAATATCACGTTACAGATGATAAAATCTAAACCAAACAATAAAAACTCACTTAGAGTCACAGAGTGGGTTATAGAAGGTTCCAGAACTGAATAACGGGTATCCTGATTCCCACCTGTCCCCATTCCTCCAAGTCTTTTTAGCTGTGATTGGACAGAAACTACACTGAGGTGTTACTACTTCCTGCTCAATAGCTTTTTCTCTCAGAATAATTCACATCTGCACTTCAAGGATGGGGTCTAATATTTATTTCTGAAATCTCTCAGTATGTTTATTGAGTACATACTATCTGTCAGGCGCTGCTCTAGTATTAGCAAGACAACAGCGAATGAATTAAATAAAACCCCTGCCCTCACTGAGTTTTCAGTTTAGTGGCAGGAAGGTAGACGATAACAAATATACAAACAAATATATAAGATGTTACATAGCAAGGAGTGTTACAGACAAAGATAAAGCAGAGTGACCAAACAGGGTATGTTGGGAGGACAGCAAAGGGGCCAGGGTGATTTTACATAGGGTGGATGGGGAAAGTCTCCCTGATTAGTTGACATTTAAATAGAAATCTGGAGAAAGTAAGGGAGAGATCCAAGTAAGTATTTTGAGGAAGAAGATTTCAGACAGAGAAAAGAGCAAGTATATAGATCCTGTGGTTGGGACAACTATAAAGCTCCTTAGGAAGAGCAAAGAAGTTAATTCTTAGAGAAAAGATAAGCGGTTAGTAGAAAGTCCAGTTAAAGAGGAGCAGAGGGTCATGTCCTAGGGCAAGGGTGTCCAAACTGCGGCCCGCGGGCCAACTATGGCCCGCGATCCATTTTTTATTGGCCCACAGCAAATTCCAAAAATATATTTAGTTTACTTAAATAAACCAGGTGAGGCAATAACGTACTTCAACTGGAGTGAGTGGCCGGCTGTTTGTGTATTTTACCTGCATATGGCCCTTGGGGAAAAACGTTGAAAAAAGTTTGGACACCCCTGTCCTAGGGAGTTTGAGATTTTTCTCTGAAGGCAACACAGAGCCACGGAGGGCTTTAAACCAGAGGAGAGTGAGTGAGTTGCAAAGGTAGGAGGTGATAGGTGGAGTTGTTAATGATACTTGAATTTAATATTATTGAGAGGATGGATCTTTTGATAATGATAAAGCCTAGGGTCTCATTGTTAAGTATAGCTACTAGCGAGATGTGGCTACTTAAATTTAAATTAATTAAAATTAAAACACAATTCCCCGGTCCCACTAGTCACATTGGCTAATGACATTCTCTAATGGTCATTAGCCACATGTGACTGATGGCTACCCTACTGGGCTGTGCAGATTTAGAATATTTCCACCATCACAGAAAATTCTATAGGCCAGTGCTGGAGGGAGCGACTCTGGGAGCGAGTGACTGAGGTAAGTAGAGAACAAGATGACTGGAGGAGTGAAGGTCAAGGGACAGAGGCCAGGGCATTAGAAGTATTGTTGATGTGGGTGTTCAGATCATGACTAATGATCACGGGAATGGTTCTGGTGGGAGTGACAGTGAAGAGCCAGTATCTTCAAGGAATGGGCTGGGAGTGACACAGGTACAGAAGGGAGGGTTAACAAATGGTAGAGTCTGATGACAGGAACTTTAACATCCAAGGGTTTTAGGAAGGAAAGGTGGACAGTGATATGGGGAAGTAGCAAGAACACCTATTCCATCTCCCAGTGGCTGCCCAGTGGCAGTAGTGGTGCGGAGGAGAAAACAGCAATCACATGAGAGGTCTACAGTTCTCTGGGGGAAATTCAGAGAAGCTGCTGAAAGGCTAAGAGTTACAACGGGGACGGTGGAAAGGTTTTGGATTTGGAGATGTACGTTAGCAATTTGGAGATGAGAAGTGACACGGGATGACCTGGAAGCCCCAGGCTTCTTGGAAGGACTGATATAAATAGAGATAAAAGACAAATTGTGGTTAAGTCTAATTGCCTCCAACACATATTAATGTGCTAAGGTTGTGTTTCTTGTGGGGTGGGAGGGTAGGATTCTTCTGGGATCCTGTTTGTACATCTGCCTATGAAATGTGTGGGTCAGGGAATGTTATTATTGCCAGACCTCAGAATCCTCAAGGCTTTTGCCTGCTACTTTTCCTACAGGAGATGTCCATCGATCCCTGAGGGAGGGAAGAATGGCAGAGAGCGAACTGAGCACCTCCTCCAGTGTACTTTCTCCATCTCACCAGGCACCTAGACATACAACTGATTCTCTTTATTTGAATAACACCATATCCAGACTGAACAAGTCTAGGAGACCTCCAGGTTAACTTCAATTACTAAATCATTTCTATAGCCAGTCCATTGCTTCATGTGTAAAACTTTTCCCACTCAGCATCTTCCTTATTTATTGTACCTGACTTTTTCAGTGCAAAACTTGCTCACTTAGTCGCTTCACTTTTGCCTAGACTCCTAAAGTAGGTACCAAGATCAAAGTACTCCTCACGTACTCTACTTTTGTGCCTTACAAATTTTTGAGTGTTCCAAAGATTCTCATTCACCTTTCCTACCAGTGTAAATTTCAGATTCTTGAGATTACTTTGTACTATATCCTCTATCCTCTACTGCTACCCCTTCCCTCACTGGTCTCTAAACCTCTAGTCCTACTCTAACCCCTAGCTAATTTGTTTACTCTTTTAGCAAGTAATTATTGAGTACTTACTGTGATACAGGGAAATGAAGAGAAAACAATGAAGCAAAATGTCGGCATGTACCTTGTAAGATATTTCTATAGATACATGGTAACTATGATATTCCTGCTCCTCCTTTTATAGAAAACATTTATACAAAAGCAGGAGCATACTGGAAGTATACACACAAGCGGCATCTGTTAGAGAGGCATTGTACCTGAAAACAGTTCTTACCAGATTCCCCATCCCACCCCTAACAAAGGAGGAAAGGAGCCATACAAAGGCAGTGAAGATCTTTAGGAGCAGAAAAATGGACAGGGATTCCCACTCTGGGTGAGATGACAAAGCAGACAGTGACAGAAGTACATGTTTCTGCAAAGCACAGGATCTGAATTTGCCAGATCAGGAGGGACTGCCAAACAAATCCTCAAGTCCATTCCCCACTTCCTGTTGATCTCTACTGTTTCTTGGAAATTGAATGCAACGTTTCAGGGGAAGAAAATTATCATTTCTTTAAGTCCTACTCTATTCTAGGAACACTTTCACATAAAATATCACATACAATTCTTTGAGTAGTCTTATCAAATGCATAATTCCTATTTTAAGGATGATAAAAATAAAACAAAGAGAAGTCATATAACTTAAAACGTAGAGAGGCCTGTGGACACACAGCTGGAGAACACGAAACTAGGATTCAGACGGTTGTGGTTTATTGTTCTTGCTGGTACATGAGAGGAGGCAGGTGGAAGGAATGAAGTAGTATCTGCCCCAGCTCTCTCTCTTATCCCAAAGGGTTTTAGGTATTGTTTCTAAGCTGTAAGGGGTAAAGCTCTACAGTTTCGGCTGGGAATATGGAGAGCTGGAGAAAATGGAGAAACCAGAGCAAGCAGATTTGTTCCCTCAGCAACCCTTGAGAAAAAGATGTGTCTGGAGCCAGAAATCAGAAACAGCTGCCTCTCAGAGGGGGAAGCCAGCTCAAACGCAAGCAGAGGGCTCTTCTTCTCAGCTTTTATTAGAGTCCAAGGAAAACCCCAGAACTTGACTTGATCCCTTAAGAGTGTTCTCAACAGAATCTAAAGGATACCCTTTGCCAAGAGCACAATTACTGCAGTAAGTGAGAATTAAAGACAAAAACACTTCTAGTAATAACCCTTCATCCATAATGATAATACCTTCCTAGTTATTCTTTCTATGAGTCTATGCCTTCCAGCTTTAGACTAACTTTCTGACTACGAAACCGTCCAGTGCTTTTCAAGATGGGAACTGGAGATGATTTCTAAGAACATTCTGTTCCAATGATAGGGAAGGGTTCACTTGGTATGTCACAGGATTCAAGCAAACTTCGTAAACTGTTTCAGAATGTCGAATAGGGCTTTATATTTATTTTTCATTCAGCACAACACCAAAACATTCTGATTGATTCAGTTCATCATAAAAGTAGTTGCTGGATAAAGAATTAAAACTGTTTCCTTAATGGGCCCTGCCTGGAGAGGTCAGCCATGCTGCAGAAAGCGGTTATAGAGGACTTTTAGGAACTGACCAGGGTGCTAATACATTTTCCTCCTCTCGTTTAATGCAGTGATTATAATTAGCAGTTTTCGAATCTCTTATTGCAGGTGAGCCCAGCTTCAAAGGCTAGCATTCATTAAGGACACAGATACTGCTGACCACCTACCTTTCACCTGTCTTCCTACCAAAGCATTGCACAGGCTGGCTATCAGGACTGCCGTGGCCTTATTTGGACACGCACTGTTAGAAAGCACACAACAGAAGTAATAGGATTCAGTTATGGTTTTTAATTCTGCAAATTAATGGATGAGGCATTAAGTTTAAAATGAAAAGCAAATGAATAGAGAAGAAACTAGAATACAAACATAAGCCTGTACTTGATACTAACAGAAAGTGTGAGGTCAGAAAATAAACTTTTTATTTTTCAATCTGTTGTCCCAATACACTTTTAATATATAACTGTTTCAATCTGCTTCCAGATCAGTGTCCCTTCATAAACACATGTTAAATTTCTGTACAAAGAGATGAACAACAGCAATGCATCACTTAACTGCATCAATATTTTATGTGGTTGATCGTGTAAAAATCAGAAGCAGATTTAGCCTTCTCTGTGGACTGTAGGGACAAAGGGTCTGTTGACCACATTTCCACTTTACAAACAGAGCTATCCAACCAAGACTTATTTACAAACTGGAAATGTGGTCAAACACTGTCCCTGATCTTTTGTTTGCTCTTCTTGGCTAACAAATTGAAAACTTTAGAATTACTTCTACAATACCAGATACATATATAATTAGGAAAATAGAAAAAAAAAGAATCTATGATACGAAAACAAATGATGTCTGAGGATTAGAAATTGCTATTTTGGTGGATAAAACAGAACAGTAATTTCTATAATATTTTTCTATATTCACTCATTGTAAAGCAACACATAGGTTTCATATTTGTATGTATTTTGCTGTATTTATACTACTACAATAAAGGACTTAGCAATCAAGATCCAGTGTCAGCAGCCAGCATTTTTGAAAATGGTCTCAGCTACAAAGGGGGTAGGGAGAATCTAGGATTTGCAAATCTTTTTCATTTATTTTTCTTCATTTTATACTTATCACAACCACTAAGGACAGTCAAGGGATATAGTCCTCATTTTAAAATGAGGACCAAAAGGTTCAGAACAATTTTATGCCATAGCAAAAAAAGCACTGGGCTGAGTTCCACCAACTAGATCTCTATTGAAATATAATGTCTTTGGTAATTCAGTTAATTCCTGTATGCTTCTGGTTTTTTATTTGTAAAATCTAGAGCAGGAATTTATTTTGAATATGAGGTCTTTGCAATTTTAAAAAAAGTGATAGCTTTTTCACAGAACCATGATCATATTACAGTCACTGGTGTAACGGCAGTAATACTCAGGCCTCCAGACTTTGACCATTATCCAGATGATGAAACATATCTGAAATATAAAGCTGAGCTGCAGAAGATATATAGTTCTTTGCTTTTATCCTTTACTCAAAGTCATCAGAAAAAAGGCAACGTATAATCTAACTTGAAAATAATTCTTTGCAAAAAAATAAATAAATAAATTTTCTTCACCTAGCGAAAACAACTAAAAATACGAACTTAATAATTTGATGCCTAAAGTTAATGTATAGAGGAAGCAATACCATAATAATTTTTTAAAACATGACCCTGATTAAACTCACTCAGTATTTGGGCCCAAGTTACTAAACATCTCTAAAGAAAATTATACAACTGGGATGTATTAGGTTGAGCAGTGTCCCCATAAAAACCCATGTCTACCTAGAACCTGTGAATGTGACCTTATTTGTAAAAGAGTCTTTGTAGGTATAATCAAGTTGAGATGAATTCATATTGGATTAGAGTGAGACCTAAATCCGGTATGACTGGTGTCCATATAAAAAGATGGAAAATCACACATAGGGAGAAACACCATATGAAGATGGAGGCAGAGATAGGTGAGATACAGCTACAAACAAAGGAACAAGGATTGCCAGCAACTGCTAGAAGCTAGGGAAGAGGTTTGGAACAATTTCTCCCTGAGAACTCCCAGAAGGAACCAACCCTGCTGATACCTTCATTTTGGACTTCTGCCCTCCAGAACTGTGAGAGAATAAATTTCTGTTGTTTTAAGCCATCCTTATTGTGGTACTTTGTTAGGGCAGCTCTAGGAAACTAATACATGGACAGTCTGGCCAAACAATAACTATACATTTTAATTGAACTCTCAACACTGACCTGCAAGTTTGCTCTCCCACTCTTCCATAAAACAATTCTATATCTCCTTCCTTCTCCTCCAAAACCTCATCTCAGCTTATAACATACCATGTTTCCCCCAAAATAAGACAAATAATATATTTGTGTCCCCAAATATATTAATTTTTGCTCCAAAAAATGCATTAGGGCTTATGTTCAAGGGACGTCATCCTGAAAAATCATGCTAGTGCTTATCTTCCAGTTAGGTCTTATTTTTGGGGAAACATGGTACTTCATTCAAATTCAAGACAAAAGAAGCCATCTGATAGGAATTATTTCATCACCCATCAGCAAGTGCACTCCCCCATTGCCACTTGTTCCCATATCATTACACATTCTTTGTGTGTGTGTGTATGTGCTTCTTTTTATTTTTCATTACACATTCTTGATCTTCCAAAAGATGGCATCACCTTACTTTTTCTTTCAAAGGTTATCGTAATTAATTCAACTCCAGATTCCATACTGTCTTACATCCTCAAACATTTTGATTCTATAGTTTAGTATATCTTTCTTAGGTAAAATTTAAAAAAAAAAAAGAAATAACTTACCATCCCACGTCTCTCTTCAACTACAGTTCCATTTCTTTCTCTCATCCACAAAGCAAAAGTTCTTGCATCTTCTGGCCTTGCTTCTATTTTCCTACATCACCTATGTGAAGTATTCCCTTTGGGTATCTATGCTCTCCATCCCATTGAAAATGCTCTTGTCAAGACTACCAGCCTGCTCCATGTTGTTCAACCCTGTGTTCCTGTTTCTCTCTTTATTTTCTTAATTTCTCAAGGCCATTTCACACTTGAGGACCAATATCACTTTCTTGAAATGCTTTTACTATTTTTGTTGTTATCGTTATTACTTTAATATTTGTTGTACCACATTTTTCTGTTTTTGCTTTTCAGTCTCCTTTTTGGGTTCCTTCTTATCTTGCTAATGTCTAAATGTTGGAGTAATCCAGTTTTAGGTTTTCTTGTATATGTCCAAGTGAATTAATCCAGTAACATGGCTTTCAAACACCATCTATATTCTGAAGACCTAAAATATTTTATCTTCAATTCTTACTTCACTCATACATTCTAGACTCCTACACTCATTTCCATTTGAATGTCTAATAGAATAATGTCTTGAGCAGAACTCCAGATCCTCCTGAAAACTTTTAGTTTCAGTTGACCCCCATATCATAAACAGCAGCAACATCTTTCCACTGATCAAGTCAAAACCCGGAATCACTCATGATTCTCCTCTTTCTCTCACCATCCCCATAGTGAATCTATTACCAAGTCCAATTAGTTCTTTCTCCAAAATATATTCAAAATTTGCCCATCTCTTCATGTTTATTGCCTTACTGACTTTGACCCAACTCATTATCATCTCTCATCTAGTCCACTGCCATAACAGAATAAATTATATCCTTACTATCTGCTCTTGCCCTTGCAATCCATTCTCCAAACAGCAACAACATGATCTAACATGGCATCCCCCTGCTTAAAACTCTCTGATACCTGTTCCACCCAATGAATTTTTATAACACTCAACTGCTTACCACGGTCCTACAATACTTACTCATCTCTGTAATTTCATTTCCTGACAATTTCACCATCTCTCACAATGGTCCAGTCACACTGTTTTCTATTTGTTTTTTTATTTATCTTTATTAAGTTTATTGGAGTGACATTGGTTAGTAAAATTATATAGATTTCAAGTGTACATTTCTATAATATTTCATCTATATATTGTATTGGGTGTTCACCATCTAGAGTATTCATTTGTTTGTTTATTTGTTTGTTTTTACATTTACCTGAACATATTATGCTTCTTTTGGTTTCATAGACTCTGCATTTATTTGCTCACCATTTCACACTTCCGGTTCCCTCTGGAGTTCTCTTGCCCTAGATCTTCATGTGGGTGAATAATTCTCATGTTTCAGGTGTTAAGACTTCTCCAAGACAGCTCCCCTGACCATCCAACTCCACCCACTACACACAATCATGTTATTCTGTTTTCTTTTTCACTGGCATATAAACCCCTTATGGGTGGGAACCATGATTTCTTTGTCACTCTATCTCCAGGGTCTAGATAGAAGAGGTAGACAACAAGTATTTATTCACGAAGTCTTATTATCCCACAGGTACTATGCAAAATATACCTAATTCAATCCCAAAGATTTTAGAATTTCTAACAAGTAAAGCACATTACATAATATTTATCACATTTTTTTGTGTCCATTAATAATTACTAGTTAAAATATCACAAAAATTATTTCTCCAAACTTATAAAATTCAAACCTGGTCATTGCTGTTTTTTATCAGAGATACAGTTTCAGAATTAGATACGAGGAATAAAATGATCACTGCAGATGGCCAATTTTCATAAGTAAGCCTTGTTTTGCTAGTAACTGGACAATTCCAGAAAACAGAAATTCCATCTGCTTGTGTTCAGAAGAGCCAGTGCTTTAAGTGCATATACCAGCAGTGCGTTAGTCTATTTGTTGCCACTAAGACAAAATTATTGGAACATCCATAATATTCTAATTATTTTTCCTCTTTACCAAGAATACTCATTTGTGACTATTTAAGGCTCTGACAGGTGATCCATATTCAACTTTCTCCTATAAAATCTGATTGGAGAGTAGAAAAGAAAAAAATTCATAGTGTTACTTTGTTCTGGGTCTTTATACCCCTTTGAGAGGGGGTGTCATGCAGGGTGGCAGGGGGGGGCCTCTGGCCCCGCTCCCCACACAAGAACGCAGGACATGCCAAGGCCAAAAAGGAACACCCATGGAGCCATAGATAGGGGAGTCATACCACTACATTCTCGCTGGCGGCTGTGTTGGAGACACAGGAAGCAGGAGCCACACGATCTGCAACCTGCCGTCTACTTCTCTCTGCCAACCAACCTCACTTGCTAGCCGCAATCCGCTCTTGTAGGCTCAGTCACCATCTTCTTGCTAGCCCCCATTTTTCTGCTAACGTAGCCACGGCATTTATATTAGTGGCCAATGGCTCACTGGTTATAGCTGACAGCCAACTAGCCACAGCTGATGGCCATCCAATCACAGTTGATGGCCATTTACTACCTGAGCCAGCACCTTTCCACGTGGGGCCGAGATCCTGGAAACTGCCCTCCTGGCTCTGTCCCCACAGTGGGTATAGTTCTCTATTGAATAACTTATATGTTACATGCAGACACTCCATTAGGTGTTCCGCACATTTTATCTCATTAAACCCTCGCAAAACAATCCTTCAAAGCAGGTAGGGAGACTGATTCTAAGGGGTCTTCACACTGTCTGTCTACTGGTGATTGATGCGCATAGCTCCGCTTACTTCTAAAGTTCATACTCTTTCACTCTGTTCTCTAAGAACAAATCTGATAATAAAGAAATACAATTTTTAAAATGAAATGTATCCCCACCTGGTGTCTGTCTGGTCGTGCTCGCGCACGCGCATGTGGCATTCCACATCCTCGGGGGAGGCCGGAAACCCTGGGAACCATAAATAAATAAGTAAATAAATAAATAAATAAATAGTATTAATTCAGATAGGAGGCTTCTTCTGGCTGAGTGCTTATGTTGATAATATACTTGACTGCACATCAATGCCATCAAGGAATCTTCAAAATAGTGTTCCCCTATTTTCTGTAAAAATGGTTTTATTCCAGAAGGGCAACTCTGAAACAGTTTGAAAGTAAACTAATTTTGGGGACTTTATCTCAGCATATTGTTGAAATGTCTCATTTATGTCAGTTTTCTTACACTGTTTCATACAGACAACAAAAAAAGTTATTAGTTTTCTTTCTCTTCTTTTTTTTTCCTGGTCGAAATACCTTTTAAACAGAAAAGAATCCCAACTTCCAACTCCATTGACCCTATGTAAATTCCTCAAGTTCAAAACTGATTTTAAGTTTGGCAGTTTCTATTACCTGCAACATAAATGCGAGGGAAATCTAAGATTAGACCTTCAAGTGTGGGAAAGGAAGATGTAATTGATAGAAAATAGGAGATGTGTGCCCTGACTCAGTTTCACTGCAAAATGAAGACTAGCCACCTGGGTAAAGATATTTTCTGAAGATTGCAGAATATTTATAAAAAAATATTTCTGGTGAAAGCCCTCTTGTATATTAATTAACTAATTTATATACATTTTGTATACTCCTTAACACAGAATTGGAACACATAATCTGAATATAGAACAAAGTAATTGAAATCAGAAACTTCCGAGAAAAATTTATATTTACAGAAAAAAATGTATGTTTCCTAATAAAATAAGAATATTTAATAATGCTGATACTTGTTACAAACACATAATAATTTCTGCATCTACTTCTTAACCTCCTCTATCTCCCTTAAGAGTACACAGACATGCAGTGATTTTTCTCTTTGTCAAAGAAAGTGCTACAATTTCTAAAGCTGCCCATTGAATGTTTCTGAGCCATAGCCAAGAGCTATTTCAAAATGAGGACAGATTTCTTTTCTCCCCAGGGACAGACAGCATGAGGCTTCCTCAGTCATGCATTCTAAGCCTTTTCTCCCTCAGATCTTGTCTAATCCCAGGTGTAAAACGATACTTCTTCAACTATTAAAATGCTGACAGCAATCAAGGTGGAAGCAAGTCCATTTTTTATTCATTTCATGTTAAATTAAATCATCTGTAGTTCTGTAAAGATATGTTTAACCTTTCACTTAAAGAGAAACAAAGAAGATTTCAACCACTCTATCGGAAAAGAAACAACTACCAAATTTTTCTCAGATATGGGTTAAGAACAGGTCACTGTGAATGTAGTTGAAAATAATTGTGACATACATTCATAAATCCTGGCATTGTCTCCATCCTCATCAAACAGTGTGAAAAGAAGGTGCTTTAGATACCAAGGTGCTTTATAATCATTTCATCTGCCTCGCCCATCACTGTGTTTTCTCAGGCCTGGGTTCCCCCTCTGTCTTATTTGCATCTGCTACAGTAAAACAATAGTACATTTTTTATTGTTGCACAATTTTCCCAATGTAGTGCCTTTTTCATAGAGCTTGAGCAACCTGCAGATGAATTCTCACAACATCCTTTCAGACTTCCCATGTGGATTCAAACACAATTATGTCATTTATATCAGTACAGAGAAACCAACAAAGGTTAATGTTCCAATACCTTTAAGGAAGTTCTTTCTGCATCACACCATTTTATTTCTCTGTGAGGACAAAAAAAAAATAAAAAAAATGCAGTTATACATGATGATAAGAGAACTGAATCAAATAAGGGTGGATCATATGTGTGAAACTGAGTCAAACCTTGCTCTCAGATTATTCCTAACGTGCTATGAGCACCCACGAAGCCACCAACATTCTTCTCCACTATTTGAATTTTCTACTTTTTAACTTCCAGGGTAGGAGGTGGGGAGAAGGGAAAGTAGATCACTTGCTTTATAAAGAACAGCAGTATTAAGTTATAAATTTCAAAAATTCTTAATATCAACCCCATTTTTAAAATGAAAATATGAAAAAAAAATTTTTAATAACATTCCTTAACTTATTTTAGTGTTTTTGTTAGTTTGGGGTAAGTATGTGTGAATATTTTATTGGATTCCTGCAGCCATTGCAGAATTCTCTCATCAGCAACATGCCAGTTTTCTTCTTGGAATAGACTTAAATTTTGCCAGGAGCAAGTGCACAAACATTTCTATAGTATTACTGCTATTCCCTGCCTGTCAACAGCCATTCGAGGGCTCTGGCAAGGATAGGAATTCACACAAGGAAGGCCAAGCAAACCTGTGGGTTGAGCAAAAGCCAGGGACTTACACAGGACAGTTGCTAATGAGCTGCCAAACTATGCAGCAGGAAGGAACATGCCTCTAAGATGTGAAATGAATGAGTAAAAGAAGGAGAGCAGACAGAACTCAGGTTTCACACACTGAGGGTCAAGATCTAAGCAGCAGACATGGGGACTCTAACACTTCCAGAGGGATCACTTGGGACTAATCTAGGCACCAAGAGACTTAAAGTCAAGGATAGGAATCCAGACAATTAAAGATGGTACTATCTTCAGAGCAACAACCAAAAAAATGAATTATATAACCATGAAAGGACATGGAGAAATCGTAAATGCTTATTACTAAGTGAAAGAAGCCTATCTAAAAAGGCTACATACTATGCAATTCCAACTACATGACATACTGGAAGAGGCAAAACTATGGTGACAGTGAAAAAAACAATCAGTGGTCACTAGAGATTAGGAGGGAGGGAGGGAGGGATGACGAGACGAAGCACAGAGGATTTGTAGGGCACTGAAAGCATCCTAAATAATACTATAACAGCAGATACATGGCATTACACATTTGCCAAAACCCATAGAATGAAAAATACCAAGAGTGAATCCTAAAGCAAGCATGAACTTTGGGTGATCATAATATGTCAATGTAAGTTCAGTTATAACGAATATACCACTTTGGTGTAGGATGTTGATAGTGAGGGAGGGTGTGTGCGTGTGTGCATGTGTGCGTGTGTGCATGTGTGCGTGTGTGCATGTGTGTGTGTGTGTGTGTGTGTGCATGTATAAGGGTTCAAGAGTATATGGGAACTCTGTACTTTCTGCTCCATTTTGCTATGAACCTAAAACTGCTCTAAAAAATAAAGTTTCAAAAAACCTAAATAAACAAACAAACAAAAACAACGAACAACAACAAGAAGAAGATGGCACCATCAAGATCAGAGCAGAACCGACAGCAAGCTGCTTCAGCAATGACCCAGGACATCAGGCAAAAAGAATTCAAGCATGTCTGGCTATTCAGGGTTTGGCCCCATTTTAGGGACAAAGAAGAAAGATTGAAACTAGAGTTGTATGATACTGTGGACTCAACTGTGTCTTCCCCAAATTCATATTTTGAATCCTTAACTCCCAATGTGATGGTATTTGGAGATGCGCTCTTTAGGAGATGATTAGGTTTAGATGAAGTTATGAGAGTGGGTTCTCATGATGGGAGTAGTGTCTTTATAAGAAGAGACAGAAAGCTAGCTATCTCTCCACGTCTATCTCTGCCCCGTGAGGACACAGTGAGAAGGCAGCTTTCTCAAAGCCAGGACGGAAGCTCCCACCAGAACCCAACCCTGCTGGCATCTTGATCTCAGACTTTCAATATCCAGAACTGTGAGAAAATAATTTTTTTTTGTTATTTAAGCCACCCAGTCTATATTTTGTTATGGCAGCCTAAGCAAAATAAGACAGGTGACATCTGCCAAGTCCCACTTCTCCCAAACCAATGTCCCTAAAACCCAACATAAAATTTGGATGTGGTGGATACTGACTATACTCTTCAATCCTTGTATACTTGTAGGTCTTTCTATCTTCGCTCCATAGCCAGATGCATTTAAATCTTTCACCAGGTGCAGAAGAAATTGCTAAAGGCAAGAAAAATTATTAGGATATTTACAATGCAATTTGCTTTGCAAATGAGTACTATGTTACTCTGGATGAATACCTACGTATTATTCAGTATAAAATATGTGAAAAATCTTTAAGAATATAAAAGTAATTAAGATGGTGAATGTACTCACAAGTTCCCTTGGCCCTTCTCTCAGTGAAAATGCAAAGGACAATTAAGGACATATGGATAAATACAAAGCTTTATTTTGTCTTAAAACCCTGTTATTAAATTCACTTCAAAGAAATTGTCCTTTGATTTTTCTATTTTTGGATTTGCTGAGTAATTCTACATTCATCATAGCCAGTCCCCACTTATTCTGACTTTTATTTCCAGAATAACACAGCCTCATCATTTAAATCTATATTCAAAAGTTGCCCCAGCATTTTGTTTTATTTTTGTTCTTCCCTCAAGGGACAATGATTAGAATCTGGTGACCTGACCCAGGTAGTGGTACACGGAGGCTTTGTGAAAGGTGACTGATAAAGGTTTCCCATGCCCCTCCTGACTCTGTGGTCAGGAACTAGGGATCGGGGTGTGGGGTTCAGGTCCTGCCTCTGTGAAGCACTCCATAGGTAAGAAGTGATGCAATCACTCCCTGTGCTTTCATCAGTCAGTCGCAGTAAGGAAATAAAACTCTGAAAACTCCCTTTTCTGGTGTGATGCCTAAGATGAAAATAACAATAATAGAAACTAAAAATGAACTCAATTTCAATTAGAGGAGAATCTCAACAATAGGCATTAAAAGAAGGCTATCTGAGGACGCCCTAGCAGAGAAGGGGGGTGAGAGAAGTAGCATTCAGGGGCAAAGGTGCTTGTTGGAGTTATAACGAGAAAGCAATTTGACACATTACTTTATATTAAAATAAGGTGTATGGTTATTTTATATAACACAACGCCAATTTTATAAGGATTTTAAGATAAAACATAAGGTTTCAAAGATACATCTAGGTGTATTAGACCACTGTGGGCTATGTCCCAGGTCCTCCTTTAATTTCATTCGCCCATGTTGTTAGATGTTGTTGGGTTGAAACATGGGGTGTATGTTCTTTTCACTAGACTACTTTTATAGCAGTCAGAATTTCAGCATTTATAAATAAACTTTCTGAGGACAAATGAAAGAAAGCATGCCAAATAAAAATGCCAAATCTTAGTCAAATTGAATCATAGCTAAAATCTAGAATCCTTTGGGTTTTAGTTGACTTCATTCCTGTCTTGCTGGGGACTAGACAACACGACCAAGACAGCCAGCCTGATGTGGATTTTTGTACATATAGTTGCCACTGTACTTAGGTTTGGAGGCATTCTAAGGTTCTCCCCACAACCTCCCTCCTCGCCCCCTTTCAGGGACGCATACCACAGTTCGCCCTGGCTCTGCTCCTCAGCCATTCTGACCTGAAGAATCTCCCTATCTGGCTCCAAATATTCCTCCTGCAAGCCATTTCACAGTAACTCCAAGGATGACTTCACCTTCTGAAGGCCAGGGACTGGCGCTTGCAGATTCCTCCCCCGTGGTGCTTCCTTGTTGCAGCAATCTCAGCTCATGACTCACCCCTTTCCGCCTTCTTCATTCCTTTGAACCATAACTACTACACCCACTACTAGTTTAAGAGGGGCTCACCTTCCAATCTACATGAGCACAAGAAGTGGGTCTCCTGAGCAGTGAAATGGCTTCAATGTCGGCTGACATCATCTAATCAGAATCGCTATCTCATGACACTTCCCACCAGGCTCTCACCACCTAGCAGGAGTCTTTTCCCTAGGTAGGAAAATTTGGCAATCATAGCCAAGAAACTGTAGAGTTTTATCCTATGTTTCTATAATCCAAAACCAAGTAAAAGCCTAAACTATACAACAGACATAGTTTTAAAAATGGAGACAAGATCTTGGAACACATGTCTGAGCCACGTGTCTCCAGAGGCACAGTCCCCCTTACCTCTTTTTCTCTTCTATTCACTGTGCTCCCATCAAAATATCCAGTCACTGAAACAGATCCTAAGGCAGCTTACAGGAAGTGGTGAATGAACAGAGAGCCTAAACATCCCTTCCCAAATTAAAACTCATTGACGCAAATGAATCTCCCATGGTTGAAGTGGGTGGGAGAGCTCCTAGGACAGGCAGGCAGCCACTGCTCTGTTTCCCACACCACCATACAAACTAGTAGGGCCAGCAGCAAAATTCACAGAATCACATGGCCTAATGCCATTCACCTGCTGTCCTTCTACCTTTGAAAACTGCTTTGATCTCCTCAGTAAAACAGTGAAAACAGTCTTTCAATAGCAAAGAATATTTTTTTAAAAACCTATACTGGAAAGTATCAAAATACAGAAGTTTTCCAACTCACTTTTTTTTTCAATTTTTGCTTTGCAGCAACTTCTATAATGAAAAACTGGAAAGAAATAACACTTTATTGTCCCCATCCCTTTCCAAATGAATTTTCAAATCTTCTAGCCTGCCCTTCCATCAAAAAATTACTAGTTTTGAAAGCCTGCAAGATATGACCCAACTTTACCTCGTTCTTCCTCTAATCACAAAAGCATAATACCCTTTCATTTTTTTTAACCAAACATGACTTTGGTATAGAAGTTCTTTATTTTGATACAAATCTCATTCAGTAAGAAAACATGAATAGTCAATATTTCCTCATGTATCATACAGTTCATCTACAATAACCAATTTATTCAAAGAGATTTATTACCTCACCCCAGCCCACCGCTTAGTACTGACAAACCTGATAAGAAATTCACTTTATTTATGAAACTACAACCCTTCTGGTTAGGTAAAAAGGAGGTACACATCAAGATGCGCAATACGCATGTTCTTACAGAACTGGAGACGGAATCATGGGTGTTGAAACCCACACAGCCACCTTAAGAAGCCATGTGCTAGTAAACCTAGCTATGGGTCCCCTGGGCTCCCACTTCGGAGCACTTCTATTAAGCAGAAATTTTATGTACAAAAATGCCAACTCCTTCACATCTTTGACAAGTATATGTCAGTGTTAAGTACCTATTAAATGCAAATTTGATCTTTTATAAAATCATGTTTAAAGCTAATACCACAGAGAATCAATTAGACTTCTGTATGCTTTTAGGAGGTGAAATAATTGCATTCATTTAGAAGCGACCTGGTGATAGGTATAAAACAGAAATTTCATCAAGTCAAATTCTATTTCCAATATGTAAATAAAGCCATCCCACTATTTGTTTACTTACCTGGTTTCTTTTCCCTCTGGAGAGTTCTGGTCCTTGGAATCAATAGTAACTGATTTATTCTGCAGCAATGCTTCGTTTACCAGGTGTGAGAAATGAGGTATTTTAGAAAAGGGAAGATTCTTTTAACTACATGTCCAAAGCTTAAAAATTTTAATCATAATAACATAATCTTACAAATATATGTTTTTATATTTCAATTACTCAGAGAACATACATTATTTCAATTAAAGTTAAATCTCTCTTCCATTCTTCAAGGTACATATAACAGGCATTTTCACTAAACAAAGGAAAAAGAACTAAAGCTCAGAGAAGTTAAATGATTTTTTCAAAGTCACTTATCTTGTAAATGAAAGACACAATTTCAGAATCTAGGTCTTCAGACACCACAAAAAGTGTTCCTTTTGTCAATAAAGTCTTTTGAAAATATACTTAGTTCTCAGTTTTATATAAGTTTCTTAAAATATTTTAAAATTTTCTTGATGAACCAAAAATTTTATGAACAACTGACAAGTTGAACTATGCAGTAATATATTGCTATTTTTGGCTTTTTCAAATATGAAAGATTGCTTTCCCTAACACTGTATAATTCCAAAGTGCTGTGCTGTTCTAATTGGTGAGCTTTAGTCTTAAATTGGCACTAAGAATCCCTAGAGGGTGACTGAGTCGTGCAGAACTTAACTTGACCTTACACTAAGTGTCCTCAGAATATTGTAGAGTTTTAAGTGATGTTTTTCTCCCTCTCCCCATTGTTATCCATGGACACTCCCACCATTTTTCAGGTGTCAGCAAGTTGTAGCACTACCATTTTTAATCTTTGAATTTACTTCCAACATCATCTTTTCTGCTATTTGTATTTTTTCTCTGTCTCTGTCCTCTTTTGTCTTGACCTAAGTAATTACATTTAACATACAATGAGAGTGCTTCTTTCTTCAGTTTGATGAACTAAATGATAACACTACAATTCCTATTACCTTTTTATCTTTGTATCTGTGGTTCTTCTTAGCATTTTTTTTTCCACTGTTCACACTTTAAAAGAATACATACACACACACACACACACACACACACACACACACACACACCAGGTCTGACAATTAAGTTCACGAACTGTTGCAACAATGTTGTTAACTTTTTTTGATATCAGAAGGATTATTCATTAAGAATTCGTACAAACTGGACAAACTATTTGGAAGTGCTGAAAAGGCTGTGTGAAAAAGTTAGACAACCTGAACTTTTTGCCAACAATTCATGGCTCTTGCTTTATAACAATGGGCTACCTAACACAGCACTGTCTGTGATGGAGTTTGTAGCCAGTAAACAAATAACTGTATTGGAACACTCTCCTTACTCACCTGATCTGGCCCCCAATGACTTCTTTCATTACCCAAAGATAAAGGAAATATTTAAAGGAAGACATTTTGATGACATTCAGGACATGAAGGGTAATACGATGACAGCTCTGATGGCCATTCCAGAAAAAGAGTTCCAAATTGCTGTGAAGGGTGGACCAGGCACTGGCATTGGTGTATAGCTTCCTAAGGGGAGTACTTGGAAGGTGACCATAGTGATATTCAGCAATGGGCACTTTTTTCAGCATGATTTGGCAAACTTAATTGTCAGACCTTGTGTGTATGTGTTTGTGTGTCTGTGTATGTATATGTGTGTGTGTATGCATATACAGAGGGTGTCAAGAAATGTATACACATTTTAAGAAAGGAAAATTGTATTAAAATTGTAATACTCAATAGTATATACCAACAACAAAACATGAATACAAGTCTCGTTTGACTTTTGCAATTATAAGAGGTGCTCAAAGCAGTTACCATCAATGTCCAGACACTTCTGATTACGGCGAACTACTGCTTGAGCAACATTGACCAAAGTGTCCACTTGTATACATATTTTGGCACCCTCAGTGTGTGTGTGTGTGTGTGTGTGTGTGTGTATACATATATATATTAAATTGAATTCATTGTTGCTTAAAACTGCAATTACAAGTAAGTGGTGGGCATTGTTATTTTAAGTAGAACAAATTATTTGGAACAAAAAAATTAAATTATTATTGAATTGATAAAATGAAAAAAAGTGATAATTTTCAGTGTGGTAGATGAAGTAATTCAAAGGATATTTTGGATCCCTTTGGTTCCTGAAGAGGAGAATGGGGAATATCTGTAATGGGTTAATGGACTCATGGAATGTTAGGGAACAGAGAGTTTTAGTGACCATCTGATTTAGGTCCTGCAGTTCTCAACCTCTTTTTCTGAATCCACACATAAGATAATTCTCACAGTATGAACTACTTCCCAAGTTTATTCTGGGCACATAAGCTACAAATCTATCCTTTTTTTCTCACACTCAAAATTAGCATATAGGAATGAAAATTAGTGTGAATGATATTATCTTGGGGATAGGCACCCTAAAATAAAATATAAATTCTTGGTAAATCTGGCACTTTATCTACCATTAGACACAAATTAATCCCAAAACACATCACAAAGTCTTCAATATAGCAAAATATCAGAAATGAGAGTCCAAGTCTTTATGCAGAAACGGAGCTCCAGAGAGGTGGAGGATTTACCTAAGGTCACACAGTAGGAGGCAGAAGTGCTAGCGTTGAGACCCCATCTTTCAGTCTACTAATGTTCAGAGCATATCGTGCTGCCTCACAATTAAAATGGAAGACCGTGAAGAATTACAACACCAGAGAAAGGCAACACAATGATTGTCAAACTGTGCTGTCATATTGAAGTAGAATATTATTTTTCTTGATAATGTAACCCACAATAATTATTAAACAGTATTAATAGTGATAAGCTAACAGCAACGAACAACTTCTGACATGTAAAAATTACCTGGAGAACAACAAAAATAAACAAAAGATTCTTAAACTGGAATGAGTTAACACATTTGTTATCACAAACATCCTATTTCTGTGCCTTATTAATAAAAAAAAAGGTTCTATAACATCATAATAATCAGTAAATATGTATGTGATGCAAGATGTAATTTTGATACTGAACAAAGCAGTTTCCAGTAAGCTTGTATCTACATGCCCAAAGTAGCAGGTGGAAAATTGAATTGTCTTCATGCAATTATTTTGTGTATGTGACTTAATTCATTTTGAACTGAATTGGCTGATGGAGTTGAAATCCAGTGGAGCCCTTTCCCTTTAGGCACTTACAGTCTAAAGTAGACAGCATCATTGCTGGTACTGGCAGTAATCATGAACTAAAAAATGTACGTACCTCAACCACATAGTTAGAAAAGTTAGCATGGATTTTATCACAAAGCTATGTAAAATCAATCGAAAAAGAAAATATGCAAAACCACCAGTGAAACACCTGTCTTAGCCAGTTGAGGATTCTATGGCAAAATACCATATACCAAGTGGCTTAAACAAGACATTTATTTCTCACAGCTCTGGCAGCTCATATGGTCAGGATCTGGTGAGAGCCCTCTTCCTGGCTTGCATACCATGCAAGCCATGCATACATGCCTTCTTGGTGTATTCTCAGGAGGGGGGAGTACCCGATGGGTACTAAAGTCTTTACTGATCATTGAATAAATATATTGTACGCCTAGTTCTATTCTGGAAGAGAGTCTGTTATTGCTTTCTCTGCTGGAGCATGGCTTGCAGGAGATAGGCTCTATGACTTTTTCTTGTGGTCCATACTTGTTTCCATCTTAAAGTTAGCACTTCCTTAAATAAATGTGTGCTATTATTTTTAGAAATAAGGTTTTATTATATGATGTTGCCTTTAATTATGTTGAGTTGCAGACTCTTTTAGAATGTATAAAGTCACTTGGGTATACTTAAAAAACTCCTTGATAAGCTTCCTCCTCAAGGAAGTTAACTGGCTAAGTGTAAATGTTCAAATTTATTCAGCGTAACCAGGAGACTGATGTGAGCTGGAAATTTTAAAATGTTCTAAGGATTAGCATTTCAAAAAGACATATTACTAAATCCTTTTCTATTTTTCTTTTTGCCTTGTTTCTCCTCCCTCACCCTCCAGTTCAAACCGTTGTTTCTCAGTCTAGTTGTGTAGGACACAGCTCCCTGGCCCATGCTGGTATTACGAGACTTGCACTCCCCCAGGGCTGAGGCAGTGGGTTCCCAGTCGCCAGTCGTCAGTTGGCTACTCACAGCAGCTCTTGTGGGCTGCCGGCCACTCACACTGGCTGCCGGCTGCTCCTGGCAGCCCAGCTCCAGGGACAGCTGTAGTTCATAATCTTAGCTGTAGAGGGCGCAGTTCACTGGCCCGTGTGGGAATCGAGCTGGCGACCTCCATGTTAGGAGCACCGGTGTTAGGAGCATGGCGCTACAACCACCTGAGACACTGGGCTGACCCCTAAATCCTTTTCTTAAAACTCCTTGCATTCAATTTACTATGAGAACATTTCTCAAACATTAGTAGAAATAAAATGTTTCAAAAGATAAAGTAAGGAAAATCACAAAGATTAGAAAAAGTCACTTTTTTTTTAGCACACCCATTGAAAGAAGTTAATAAGTAAAACACTGCATGGAATTCATCTCCTTCAAAGCAATATATTTCAGGACTCTTTTGAGAGATACCAGATTGAACGTTTTGCTATTACCCAGAAATAATCCATCATTTTTCATTTCCCAGAAACTATGTTTAGGGATGCTGTATACATTCTTCCACTCGACTTGTAGACCTGGATTTCTGTTACGTTAAGCAAGACCTAAAATATGTTTCAGGGATGTCTTTACACTTACCACTTCCTTTTAATCTTTTTCAAACTCTAGTTTTACTTATGTTTACAAAAATACACGTTCATTATTTTTTTTAAAATGCAAACATGAACAAAATGTGTGAGTTAGAAATTGAAACTACCCAACCCCAAAATTAAGGACTATTAGTAAATAATAAACATGTTTCCTACTTTTCACTTTGTATATATTAAAATTGTATTGTGTGTTTAGACAGATAACTGTGCATATACATTTTTATGAAAATGTAATCATAATATAGTGTACTATATTGTGTCCTTTTTTGTCTAACAATACATCTTATAAACCTTCCCATGCTAATACAAGTAGACAAATCACATTTCATGAAATAGCAGCATATTTTATGACTATACTATAAAATATTTATCTAATACCAGAATGGTAGACTGGTAAGTTTTTCCTTTTATTCCCTCTTACAAGTGAACATTCTTGCACTTAGATATTTCTTATCTTACAGAAGTAAGATAAGTTTTGGAGAAATGGAATTTCTGGTTCAAAGTGTATATATATTTTTAAAAATGGAATAGCAAATTTCTCTAGAAAAAGAATATATCAATTTATCCTTTCACCAGTACGAATGAGAACATACTTCATTATACCTCTGTCAACACTAAATATCAATGTTTACAATATTTGAAAATATTTTAGATGATAAATATTTTAATTTGCATTATAATTATTCCTAAAGTTACTGGGTAATTTATGTAGTTTAATTTTTGTGGATTATTCAGTAACTCATTGTATATTAGGGATATTTGCCTTTAGCCTGTCTTATTGTTGCAAGAATTCTTCCCAGGTTATTGTTTATTTCCCAGTTTGGTTATAATATATATATATTTATATATATATTTTTCTGATATATGTATATATATCTCCAGAAAAACGGTTTTCTTTTTTTCTGATATATGTATATATATCTCCAGAAAAATGGTTTGCGCCATACTTAGTGAGATCTTCCCTATACATAAATATATACAAAATCAATATATCCAAAGGCAGGAGAGCAGCCTCAAAACATTCAGCACCACCCCAACTTGAGTTTACATTTATACACTAAAATGGTAGAGATAGACAGATGATAGATGATAGATAGATTATAGATAGATAGATAGATAGATAGATAGATAGATAGATATTCCATGCCACTAATATGCCTGAACTAGTTTGTACAAATTGAATATTCATTCTGCATCTATGTTTTTTAAATTTGTTTTACGATTTAAATTTTTACATTTAAGTTTTTCATACACACGAAATTTATTTAGTGTAAAGAGTGAGATAAAGAACATAACTCAGCCCTCAAGAGGCTAAATAATTATTCTATTATCATGTATTAAATAATCCATTTTACTCCATTGATATGAAATGCAATCTTCGTTTTGTGTAAATTATACAGATATTTCTGGGAAGACAAAGCAACTAATGCAAAGGGTGTAGTGGAGAATGCCTGGAGTGTTAAGGAAACAGCCAAGAAGCCAGTGTGGCTGGAGAGGAGCAAGCTAAAATGCCAGGATGAGGTCATGTGGGACCTTCTAAACCACTCTGTATCTGAAATTTTTACCGGTTTCCTTAGTTTTTTAGGTTTGTTTGTTAGTAGCTAGGAATAGATAGAGGTTTGTTTAAATTTCCCAGTTTATCTCACTGTTACTTGTTCATTTAAGTTTCATTTCCTTTTTAGATCAATTTTGATCATTCATTTTTTTCAAAAACATATTTTATCTCGGATCGTCCCCAAATTCATTAATACGGAAAGGTGCAAAAAAACTCTTAATATTTAAAATATATATGTCTCCTCAATTCATAGATGTTGCTTTTTCTCATTCCTATTTATGCTTCGCTTTCCCCCTTTTGGTTTTCTTCATGAAGCTATTTACTAGCTTAATTATTTTCAATAGGATTTTTTTCATAAGAACAATTCTTGGACTTATCTATGTCACGGTTTTCTTTTTTTCTGATTTATTAACTTACACTTTTATTTTAACATTTTTTTTCCTCTGTATTCTGTGAGTTTATTTTTCTTTTTCTTATTTCTTTAGTTTGATATTTAAGTTATTCATTTTTATTATTTTATGTTTAATAACTTAAATGTTTAATGCTCAAAAATTTCTATGGGTGAATTCATAGCCTTATCCTTTAGCTTTAGATTTTTTAATGTAGTATCTTTATTTCCTAGAAATTCTGCATTTTGTTTTAATCTTTCCTTTGACCTATGAACTTAAATTTGTAGGAGGAGTGTGTGTGTGTGTGTGTGTGTGTGTGTGTGTGTGTGTGTTATACTGGTTTCTGTTTTTTCACTTTCTATTTTTGCTATAATTTCCTGCTTCATTGCTTTTGTCAAAAATATGGTTTTTACTGCTTTCATTTCTGTGGTCAATATAAGATTCTTTTAAACATTTTACTAGATTCTTTTAAAAAGTTTGTTTTATACTTTATAGTAAACCTGAATTTAACATTTGAAATCTATTCAAAATATTTTTTCACTCTTTCTCTGAACTAATAAGAATGATAGAATACACTAAAATCACCACTTATCATTCACGGAATACACTACTTGGCATTAATGCACTGATCCTAGAAATGCAATCAAATCCACTCATCCAATCCTACTGAGCCACAACAATGTGTGAGGCTGTGTGCTAAGCACTGGGATAGAATCACAAATGAGCAATAACCTCTTCTCTCTCACTGGAAATGATTTAGTGAATAAGGAAGTTGTGAGCAACTACAAAAATGAAAGAAAACAGAGGGTCGCAGGGTCATACCCAAAGTCTGGTGAAAGAACATAGTAGGGAGAAATTAATTCTGAGAGGAGGATCGGTGAAGGCAAAGGGGAATCATTGCCTTTCTCTAACAGGGTCTCAAATATATATTGCTCAACGTATCAGCCCACCAGCGAGATCGGAAAAGACAAGGATTGTCATAATATATAAACTGAGTTTCAAAATACCATGGAGTCTGTGCTATAGATGTCATGGTTTGGATCATAAACCCAAAGTTGGAAATATTTCATATTGCATCTTCCAATGCATATTTTCTGGCAAGACTTACTAAACTATTTCTCAGATTATAGCATTCCCCCAACCTGCTTCAACCCACACAATTGAAAAAAGATATGTCTTATGTGAATTTGTATGTGAAAGCATGAATCTCTGAGGCCATACTAAAAGCTAGTGAGAAAAAGACCATCAAAAAGGCAAAATAAGGTTTTATAAAACAAAATGGGATATTTCTCTTATTAAAACATGCCATGGAACTCTAGGGATTGGGATGCTCAGGTGCAGAATAATGAGCCTTGATTTGGCAACGGAAAATTCCATGAAGGGTCCAATAATATGTTATGCTTCATTAATATAAGAATTTTTACATTTATACTGTGATTTTCACCCTTCATTATCCCAAAATGCTTTATTAACTGAAGCACTATGAAGAAAATTTCACCACCACCTTGGGAGAAGTTCCTAGTGCTGTGTTTTTAAATTAAAATATCAAAAACAGTTTTAAGGAAGGGAGAATAAAATGATACCCAAATGGAAGTTTCGGGAATATCTAAAGCTAGCAAATCTTAGCACCGTGGCATTTTAAGTTTAGATTTATGTTGTCAATTATTTGTACTGAGCGTAAGAGCAAAGGGCTGGGCTGAAGTGTCAGTTTAACAGTGGGTTCGGATGTCCTCCCTTCTATCTCGCAAAATCCTTGAGTGACAATCTCTGGAAAACCAGATGTAAAACTGCTACATGATGCTTCCTGCAAACTCTGTGTAACAGAGGATGAGCAATTCTTCAGTCTGCCCAACCCCTCACCCCTAAGAAGTAAGATTAATTCTCATCAACCCCTTCTCTTCCAACCAAGTTCCTCTGCTGCTCCTCATAGAAGAAATATGGACAGAGAACAAAGATAACAACAGAGTCCTTTCCCTTTCCCTCGGTGTGATAATAAAATGGAGATCTCCCTTCCTCCCACTGCAGAAACACATTCATGAACTGAAGTTGGTGTTTCCTGATCTAGTTCCAAGAGCAGAGTCAGGGAGTCACACCAGTGTTCTTGGTTTGGGGTCCCCTGAAGAGTTCATGGGCTATTTCCAAAGGTGCCCTTCCCAGGATGGAAGCAGCAGCCTCATCCATAACAGGTTGACAGGGAAGCTGCTGTCCGGCGGACCGTGGTAGCAGGGAAAGTGGTCAAAAGGAACAGATAGAGCCTTTCTGCCCTAATGTGTAACCATGATCACATCATGGTTCTGTTTTGATCGCGTCTCTAGGCTTCTGATTTGAAACGGTAATATATAAAATGTGTTTTCAACAAAGCCAATGTAAATGTTATTCATCAAAAAGCAGTAGATCGGACTTGATCTCTAAAAGCTCTTTCCTGCCACAGAACTCTAATTCTTCCCTTGGATAAGCTCTGTCCGATATGTGGTCTGTAATTCCTCAGAACCTAAAACGATCTCCTATATTGACTTCTTCTTTCTAATAGTGTAGGAACCTGGATTCTTGAACTTGTGAGCTGGGTGACGTTGGGTATATTACCTAATCACTCCTAGCCTATGTGTCCCCTCCTGTAAAATGGTGAAAATAATCATACTTACTACATAGGTTTACAAGGAAAGCACTTAGAATAGTACTTCACATATAGCACGTACTTTATATAAACTGTTATTACTAATGGTCAGGTTTCACAAGGTATAATCCTTTGCAAAATTTGGAAATTACAAAACAACAAACTACAAAAAAAATTTTTAAACTCAAAATAACAACCAAACCAAAACTTTACAAATATACATATTAAAAGCAAGATGTTTAGCATTTTATCATACCTATTTCCCTTAATATTATAATGTGAGTACTTTCTCCTGCTATTATTTTCAACAATCGTTTTAATAGTTTTATTGTGTTTCTCATATGGGGATATATTGGCATATATTTAAATCCCCCTTATTTAAGAAACAAGCTGTTTCCAATCTTTAATATTTGAAAAATGCCAGGATAAATATCCTTGTACGCATACAAATATTGGACTAAATTATTGATTTTTATTTCCTCAAGATATATTCTATGAATGTGATTTCTTGGTCGATAGGAATTAACATGCTCAGAGCTCTCTTTATGTAGCTCCCAATTGCTTTCCCAAAAGGTTGCCCTACTTAGCACTTCTACCAGTGGAGATGAGGGTCCTGTCCAATTGCACCCTATAAAGCATTGAATATGATCTTTAAGCAATCTTTGCTAATTTGATATATAAAAACTGTATATAAATAATATGTTAATTTGAATGTCTTTGCTTACAGTAAGATTAAATTTTTATTTTCTCATTGTTAATAACTTTTGTATTTTTTTCTGTAAATTGTTAAACTCTTTTGTCCATCTTTTTTATCACAGTAGTTGTGGTTTATTATGATTTTAGTATATAACACTTTGCCATAGTTTAATAATATTTTTTCTCACAACTGGGATTCATCTCTTACTTTTGATGAAAGACACAACTCTCCTCATTCCTGGATGAAATCAAGATGACTAGAAATCAGACCTCAAAACGTCCGTAAATATTTAAAAGGAAGGACTTTGGGAGCACGACTATTATCATAACTAAAGATAAAACTAAGAGAGGCACATTGGGTAGTGAGGAAGGAAACCTGAATAGCAATGAAAGCATATATCCACCCCAGAAGATTGTATTAGTCAGGATCGGACTGTGCCACAGCATTCATGATAACTACAAGTCCTAAATTTTAATGTTTTACAATCACAAACATTTATTTCTTGCTCAGGGTAAATATCCTCCAAGAGTTGGCAAGGAGCTCTCTTTCACAGTCATCCTTAGAATGTTAGGCTAACACGCGAATTTAAACACAAAGAAATAAGAGAAAATGAAAATTGAAGTATCATGTCTTTCTAAGTTGGGCTGATCCCAGTAAGATTACTGCTTTTTGTTCTATATTCTTAAAAAAAAAAAAAAAAAAGTAGCCTGTAGCTACTCTGGTACCTGAGTTGAAGTGCTCTATGAAAATTTATTATTATTAATGGTAAGATTATACCTCAAGGCAAAACTGGGCTTATAATTCCCTATCCAAAGCTAAATTCAGCAACATAGAAGAAGAAAATAGATTTTTAAATACATGTTGCCCCTGCCCACTGGAGATACAGTTTAAAATTTGATCATTCAGTTTAGCAACTTCTCCTCACATCTGGATGGGGGGGAAGAGTGGTTGGTGGATGGAGTTAGAAAAGAAGGTAGAGGCACAAAGCTGTTTAGCAATTCTACATGGTTTTTGACAATATGAATAATGAAACACCACTAGAGTATATTCTATTTTTCTAAAATGCAATAATATAATGTAATGTGTGAGAAAGAATCACAAGACATAATAAAGTCAAGAAACAAAGGGCATCACTGCTCCAAAATAAAACATCAGGTAATACTGACTGAATGTATTTTTTTTTTAAATATCATCTATACATGCTGACTTGGATAAATGGGGTATTAGTTCAGTTGACTGAATACCATGTTCCTGAAAAATCAGTCAACAATGTGATCCAAAGAAACCTCTTGCCCATGTGTGACTATTTAGCTCTTGGAAATGAGAGGAGATGAGATGAAAGAGGTTAGATGGATCAGTTCAAATACTTCCCCATTGTCAGGAAAGGAAGTCAAAGTATGAGCCTCCTTTAATCTCAAAAACAACAATCCAGGAATCAAACAGTAGTCCTCCTCCGACTTCCACTATGTTCTTGAAATACTCTGCCTTGAGAAAATCCACTGCTGAGGAATTTAAGGCTATGTGGAAATGGGTTTAGGGAACTGCAAGCCCTGTAAATATTTTCACATTAACCAAATAGAAGAAAAACATAGATCAAATAGGTTTTCAAAGACAAGTTATATGTCTGCAGATTAATAACTAATACTTTATAGTTACTTTCTATTTTCTTTTCCTTCCTAGCTGAAGCTAACTCAGGATCTTCTGCCACCATTGTTTGAGGGAGAGACTTATCAATTGTCTTTGTTTTGTTGCAGCTAAATATACTGAAGAGTAGTCTGGTCCCTTATAAAAAGTTGAATGTGTTTCTGCTGTTATCTTCTAAATCATTGAGTTCTGCTTTCAGAAATCCAAGAAACAAAAATGATTTGTATATTTGACATATTGAGATGAAGGGGAGAAAAGCAACAACAACAATACTGTGGGTAATCTTATAATTTTTTAAATGTATTACAGAAGAGTAGGTCTTATAAAGATGTAGCCCCACCCTTTGGAACATGTGAAGACAAAGAGACAGTTATTCAGAATTAGCTTCATCCATAAACCTAATCAGTGTTGGCATAAATGGGAAAACAACAAAAGACTTGGACCTAGCTCTGTTAATACCTCTGACACTTTTTAACTTCTTTCTACCTAGCAGAGAACGTTTAGGGTTATTTGCCACATCTTCCTATATCTTTCTTAAGTCAACGTTGCAAAACCCTCTATCACGTATTGCTGAACACTATTGTTTTATCTATCTATGCTAGAGAGCTGAAAAAAAGTCCCCTTCCCAGGGCGTGGTATTAGGTGCTTCCACAGTGATGGATGAGTTAATTTCTGTTTTTATCTTCTGTCTTGATCAAAAAATAAATAAATAAGCAGAAAGAAAAAATAAAAGGAAACAAATTTACACTGTTTGCTATGGACTGAATTGTTTCTCTTCCCCCAAAATTTATATATTGAAGCCCTACTCTCCAATGTGATGGCATTTGAAGAATGGTCTAATTAGATTGTGAGGGTGGTACTCACATGATGAGATTAGTATCCTTGTAAGAAAAGCCATGAGGTTCTCTCTCTCTCTCTCTCTCTCTCTTTCTCTCTCTCTCCCCCCGCCCCTTCATTTGTCAAGTGAAGACACAGCAAGAAGATGGCCATCTGCAAGCCAGAAAGAAAGACTTCACCGGGAACCTAATTAGCCAGCACTTTGATCTTGGACTTCCCAACCTCTGGAACCATGAGAACTACATGTCTGCTGTTTAACCCACCTAGTCTAGAATATTTTGCTATAACAGCTGAGCAGACTAAGACACTAGCCCAGAATGATGATTTATCTTTCATAGTTTAACATACGGTGGACAAGTCTAGTATGTTGCTGAGTTACCATTTTGTTCTTCTTATTCCCAACCTGGGACCCTACACTGTAATATAGGGGAGAAGCAACAGGAGTGTCCTTCATGTGGATTTCTCCCTTACACGTCCCTGGGCTCCTTTCCTCTCCCAAGCTGCAACTCCTGACACTCATTTTCTGCCACAAAATTGCTTCAAAATCCACAACTACTAAAATTGAAAATCTCCATGTTGAAGGAGTAATTTTTGAACCAAATTTTCAAAGGAAAGTAACTATATGAGAACAAACTAAATTAGAAATTGCAACTGAAAAATCTGTTACGGCATTTTTTATATTATACATGTGTTATTGTACTATTAATAAGATAAAATTTAATTTCACAGAATTTTCCTCAAATGGGAGCATTTGTTCTTTCCCTAGCTTTAAGCAGACTTCCAAATTATGACTGATTCCTTTTCAACATTATGTGTGAAAAGGTGAAATACAAAATTATCTAACATTTTGATTTTAGAAAACAAAAATTGTTTTGTGTAGAAAGCCCTGTAGTCTGATGTCCAAGGCTTTCTCAGGCCCAATTTGGTGAACATAAGCTTGTTAGAAACATGATCTTCTTTGGGGCTGGACCTTGTTACTGACCCTCGGGAGAAGTGGACTATTTTAGGATACGCTTGTGTAATTCTGATCTATACTGCTACTCTACTGCCTTAGTTCTCCCTCTTCAAAGGAGAATATTGACCTCAAAGGACTTTAGTGTTGTCTTCATGTTTCACAGGTTCTTTGGACTATAATATCCAAGATGGATCTACAATGGAATTCTGAGGGAAGCTTAGAGAAAGTCTGAAGCATAAGTTGTAGGCTCAAAAAATTCAGAGGCATTTATTGAAAAGCTATTGTGTTCCCCTCTTTGCCCCCCAATTTTTTCTTCCCTTCTTTATTTGCAGGTAAGTGCTGAGTTTACCAATTTATGACTTCATTTTTCTTTAAAGGCAAATATTTTAGTGAAAAAGATCTTGGTAGTCTTCCTCTTCTAATGAAATAAGACATGGTTTGGAACCTCTGAGGCCCTTGCACGCGTCTCAGAAAATACTAAGCTTAAAAATAAGCATTACTGCTAATCATTTCAAACTTTAAGGACTACCAATATGTTTGCTTCTGTATCTTTCTTTATGTTTGTTTTCCATGTGTTTAAAGTGCTAATGACATTCATTGCTTTTGAGATTTATCAGATTAGCACCACTGTAACAGTTTATGGTGTTACATTTTACAAGATGCACTTAACATAATTTTAATTATCACTGAAAAATGGCTTCTAGTCATAAAAGTACTTTAAAAATTACAAGCTACACCCACCCTAAATTAAAAGTCAAGGCTTGTGCTGTTAATAATAATTTTATAAAATGAGAACATCACATGGCAGAGTAGCTCAAAATTAAAATATTCATATTTTAAATAACAAAAATACATGTAGAAAGATAAAACTGCCAAATAAAATGGGTTCTTTGTGATAATATTTTACAGCACTGTAGAAAATTACTGGTGTGACAATTACAGGTTATTAGCAATGTGTATTATTTTAAGAAACTAGATTTAGTTTGGAAATCTTAGCATTCTATCACCGTATGGTGGCTCCAAAATATTATAATGTCATGGTGAAAACAGTGCAAGAATAATTCAACGCTAAGCACCATAAAAATTGTACTTGCACCAAAGATATACCTAATTTTGAATGACCTACAAATAGAAAGTCAATAAAAGCCCTAAGTATTGACTCTGAGGAACCAATATTGCCAAGGATTTCAGAAGATTTTGCAATATTTTTAAATTCTAGAAGCTCTATTTTAGATGATATTATTTTAAAAATCATCAACTCTATTTCAATCAAACCACTACATAAATTAGGACATTTATTATTTCATATACTACTTCTTCCTCCCTAAACATGCTATAGGATTCCTACCTCTCTAATTTTGCTTAAATTTCTTCATTTACCTCTCACTAGGATATTTTCCATATATCTCAATATACCCCCTACTACCCACCTCAATTTGTATTAGATCTTATATTACTATGAAGACTTTGTTCAATCTTAGAGTCATAAAAAAAAGTCAGGATTATACATAATTCCTGTCTAGAGTAAGACAAGTATTGGGTCCTAAAAGGGTGGACAACAATGGCAAGGATTGAGAACATTAGTGACTTAAAATATGGGTCCAAGAGCAGATATGAAATTTCAAGATGAGTTAATCAGATGAAAAGGCCAGGTAGGACCGAAACATGCCAGTCAATGGTTCTATACCTTATCTGAAATTTAAGGCATCCATTCAAGCCAGGGTGTGTGGCAACAGCCAAGAGCAGGGGAATAGGTGGTTAGCATTTGGAAATCTGACAACAGATGATGGAAAACCAGCTCTGAGAATTTGGTTCAAGAACAGAAAATTCATTATTTGGGAGGTCTGGAATGGGGGTGGGGTGGCAGGTACGGATTCACCCACAGAAGCCCAGTGGAAGCTCCATTACAGGGAACTTGAGGCATACGGCACAAATTCCCTCACAGATTCATACAACAGGAACTCCGATAATGGGTGAGGTGCTGAGGTCAGAGTGGAGATGAACACCTTAAGAACCGTATTAGGTACAGACCTTGGGCAGAAGTCACCCTACACTGAAATCAGGCGCCTTAGCCATAAACAGGAGAAATATCAGGAGATTCTTGTCATTTGTGAAGTCCATCTGTGCATCCTGTTGGGGTAGGACTTTCACAAACAACTGGGTCTCATAACGTGAGATTGAAGCCTGGAAGACAATTGCCCACCTTCCCAGCTCCAACTTCCAAACTCAAGTAGCAATTATTGTTTCCCTCACTTATTTGACATTAACAACATGCTACCAATATATGGTTTTTAAAAATATATTTATGTTTATGATGTCCCTCTCCCCTGAAGTCTGAGACAATATTTTAAATCTCTCTGCCCTTTATTTTCCAGGAGCCTAGCACACTGGGTATCAGTAAAAGTTTGCAGATGATGGTGAGTTTACAGAACAGGATGGGAAGAGCTGGCAAAGACATTGACTTTGAAAGCTCGAAATGTCCAACAATTTTGAGAGAAAGGGGTAAATTTATTTACCTTGAAAGCCGGATATTGCTTCAGTGAGCCTCCAAATATCAGATCAACAGCTGTTCAGATTAACCAGATCAAACATAAATCTTTGCCAGGGGAGTCTCACACTCCTCAATATTATGAGAGAGGGAGGGATGCAGGAGAGAGGGAGAGAGAGAGAGAGAGAGAAGATTAACTTAAAATTAAGAGTAGAATTTTAATAATCATCTTTTGAATACTTATAGAAAAAAAGGATTAAATACATTGAACAGAAAAAAATGTTAAGAGGCTTTAAAATATATGCTTAAATGAAATGAATGGAAAGAAGAAAAAGGAAACGAGGCACAAAATCAGGGAAGATTGTGGTAGCAGAGCCATGAGATTATCCTCAAGTATATAGAAGTGGATAGTAGGATTAAAGATACTGAGAATAGCCCAAAATTTCATTGCCCTAGAGAACAGACTAGATTTCAGAGTTAATCTTTTCCCAGCCAACTAGTGAAATGCTTTGTGAACTAATTGGTACTATTGTGGTTCTGAAAAGTCTTACTCTTGTTTTACTTATAAGAATGTTTGTGTTTATGAAAGAATTGATGTTTTTCTATCTCAGGATAATATCTTCTTTTGTGCTGGTAGAAGCTCATATATACATATTGATTCAACAAGGAGAGAGAGAGAGAGAGAGAGAGAGAGAGAGAGAGAGAGAGAGACAGAGAGAGACAGAGAGACAGAGAGACAGAGAGAGAGAGAGACAGAGAGAGAGAGAGAGAGACAGAGAGACAGAGAGACAGAGAGAGACAGAGACAGAGAGACAGAGAGACAGAGAGACAGAGAGAGACAGAGAGAGACCAAGAGCAAAAAGAAAAGGATGTCATGTCCCACGAAGCTTTGAGATACAAATTAAGAGATAAATCTCATTTGCAACTTCTCAAGCACTGTCGCGACTTACTTATGAGTCCTATTAACACTGAATGGAAAGACAGAGTCACCAGCCCATAGTTGCTTCACCAGCTGGCCTCAATGATTGAAGTACGCATGCCTTGAACACTGCTCCTGGGTATAAAAGCTCTACCCAACTCAATTTCCCAGTGGAGGGGGAAGAGAGGCATGGTGATGGAAAGTCACTAAGCAAAGGGGAGTAGGAGACACACTTCTAAAATGCACTGAAGTGTTCTATTGCCCCATGCTCTAGGCTGCAAGCAGCACTCAAGATAGATCATAGAATGTAAATTCACAGACTGCTACGCTGGAAGGAACATTGGAGCTCTCCCAGAACACCAAAACTTCCAGTCCTTAGATGGAGAAATGAGACCTGTGAAACAAAATTAGTTACCTGGGGTCATATGCCTGGTTAGCACTGGCAGGTCGACCAGCATTTCAGACTTTTGGAGCCCAGACTTTAAGCGACACTCAGTGTTAGAGACAATTTGTAGAGCATGCCTGCAAAAAGATTTTTACTCAGAAAACAAGGGCAAGTTTTTATCATGAATAATGGAAAAATGCATTCACTGTCAATATTTTTTAAATCTCCTTTTAATTACATAGACATCCATTCCTGTTAGTAGTGACATCTTCAAAGAAGAGCGAGAGAGAGAGAGAGAGAGAATCATGTACCATACATAAACAGAATAAGCACTGCCATCTTCACTCAAATATCGCACTTAGCAACAGCACCTCTAACAATGGAATTCAGTAGCTTTGTTCTACTCGGGAGAAGTCCCTGTAAATGCAATGTGCTTCCTGGCAGGAAAGCCATTTGCCCCATTTCATTCGATTCGTCTCCTAAGCATACATTCATTCATTCATTCATCCATTCATCCATTCACCTCTCATCCAGGAAATACGTGTTTGTGCCTACTACATTCCAGACACCATTCCAGGTTATAAGTCAGTACAGTGAAAAAATAGAAGAGTACTTTTCATTTTTTAAGTTAGACTTAAATTCTGGTGGATACAATAAAAAAGAGTGGACAAAATGCTACATGACTTTCGTGAGAATGCACATTTATAGGTTAAATTATCTCTTACAAAGGGAAAGAGATTCACCTAAATAATTTTCTACTGTCTTTTTCAACCTTACCATTTTATACCTGTCAGAGTAATTGTTAGCTATTAGAAGTGTAATAAATTGAGAGTTTTAACATTTCCTACATTATAAACTCCTATTCAAAGAGCAAAATCACAATATCAAAATATGTTGCTTTTTCTCTTTTTCTACTAGGCAGTCACATTTATATTTTCTATAGATAATCTCCATTCCTGCTCCTCACCTCAGAATAATAAATGATTCTGGAATAGTTTTAAAAATCTTATCTAGTTATCTAGGAACCAGCCAGTCCTAGCCAAGTTCAAGGTGACCTTAGTTCCTTTCTATCCTTCCCTCCCTCCTCCTCTTCCTCCCAGCACTTGCATGGTACCCAGGGCTCCATAAATGGAGCACTTGCTGTGATGGAGACCACAAGTCATGTTCCCCTTGACGCCTTCCCTGGAGCCCAGCAGACAGAACATGTACCAACTCTGTTTTCTGAAACTAATCAATACCCTGAATGTAAGTCAGATCAGGTAAATGTGAAAAGAAATGAGAAAATAAGATACTATAACCTCAAATACTCCACTCCTTTTCATTTTGGTGTAAGTACTCTGGTGTACAAAATATTTAACATAGAAGAAACTAAAATAAAACCTTGTGATACAATCAGCAAATACTTTGTTTTGCATGTATTAGCTTGGTTCTTCAAAAATACAATTACTAGTATTTTCTGTGTTCTTTAATTCCACTTTTTGAAACTTGATTTCCTGAGGAATAGTAACATTAAATCACTGTGAAGTGGCATACTATCCATAGGAAACATAGTTGCCAACTAAACAATGTATCAAAATTCAAGTGTGATTTTTTTTCAATTTCATGTTTTTATTTATTGCTCCTGAGAAATGCTGTGTGCCTCTGAAACCCTAGAAAAGTGCAGGGGCCTGTGCTTTTCTTAATCAACAAATATTTATGTGATAAATAGAATACCTTTGGCTAAGAGCTTGCACGTCGACTTGCATCCCGATGAAAATTTAAATAGCTGATTAAACTCCTCAAACACAGGATTTATAATGAATGCCACTATCATTTTGCAAAGTAATTTAATGCATATTTAGTGCAATTATTATGTGCTCTCTTTTCATAAGGAGACTCAGCTGCGATTCTGCAAGTGCAAGAAAAAGAGCAATTGGCGTCAGGGCAGCAGTGTGTTGAAATTTGTGTGAAGAAGCTCCTGTGAAGAGTCTCATTTCACTAGAGATATATAATTGTAGCTTTGAGAAAACTTCATGATGATGCTACTGTGCATTGTCTGCACTTCCAGTAAAGCAGATAAACAATGTAATATTCAACACTCAAGGACTGAAACATCTATTAGGAAGTTCCTATCACTAATTAGATAAACACATTTAAACGAGCACGCTCTTCTGGTATATCCTTTATGAGACGATGGGGGACTAAGTGAGGAATGGATACAAGGAAGTTAGCAGTCATGCCTTACTCTAATAGAAGAAATGAAGAATAATGTTTATCTTTTACCACTATGTGAATGAAGCATACATATTAAGTTCTGTCTTAATTAAGCCAAATAAAAACGATTCTCCCAATTTCCAAAGATTTTCCTTTCCTCAAAAATTACCCCTGGACTGTCTCAGATTGAGTACTAATTTTTAAAAATTATTATTATTGTGAACCCACACTTCATGTTCTTCTGAGGCAATAGAATGTTCTCTGAAGAGAGCCTATCAAATCAGTTTTTGCAACGAAACCATAGAAATCATGGTGCTTCACAGATAGAGAAAAGGAAGACAGAGAAAAGCCAACAGAATAATGGGAAATACATTTTCAGATGAGAGTTAAAATGAACCTAACTAATATGGTCCTGCAATTTATTTCTAAGTTATCCGTAGTCTGAACCACTAACATATTCTCATTTTATATCCTTTTATGAGGAGGGGGAAAAAAAGGCTTATTCAGTGTATCATATTTTGCATGTTTTCTTTCTGTTGCTTTTAATAAAAACGTTACCAAATCTTGCCAGTGCATTTGGGCCTCCCTGACTCCCAGTACTCGGCCTGTATGTGCATGCCTGAAGCAGCCTTCTTCCTGCAAGCACCTGAAGTCGGTTATCAGCACCATTTCCCCTCCCAATAAGCATAATAAATACCTTGGTCCTCTGAACCTCACTGAAATTGACATGTTTAGACGATTAACTAAAAATATGTCAATTCTCACCTCTCGTTACTTGAAATCTTGTATTAGCTATAGAAACTGAAAATAATTGGGGGAAATAGTCTAGACAATAATATTCTTTCACAGAAAATAACATTCTTTAAGAAATATGAGCATTTTGCTATAAAGGACATGTAATAAAGGGTCCTTTATCATTCCTTCAATCTGGTGCTCCCTTAAGAAAGACACAGTTGGGAGGGAGGAGAATCCCCCTACCTTTCCTTTTTCTTCTTTTTTTTTTCAATTTGTATTAAATGTTTTGGGGGTGACATTGGTTAGCAAAATTATATAGGATTCAAGTGTACAATTGCATAATACGTCATCTTTATATTGCATTGTGTGTTCACCACCCAGACTTTTTTTTTTTTTTTTAATGAGAAAATAAGCAACAACAAGCACCAAGTCAGAGCACTAAACCTCCAAAAGGGTTAGTCAGTTTAGTTGTTTGGATTTCTATGAACCAGTTCTCTCAACCTAGTGCTTAAAACCAAAAGATTTACTGGGGAGAGCCAAGAAAGAGATATTAGTCCAAAATTTCATTTATCATGACTTCTCCTAACTAAATTCTCAGGGGAGCTCCAGTTTTAATACTTTGGGGTCTGCATTTAATGACCACTATGGTCATTTTTAGTAAATGTTTATGTAATTGTTTGTATTTTCAGCAGGAGCTAGAAGGGAATATAGCCCTCCAAGTAGCTTGGCTCTAATGGAAAGGAGAGGGGCAGAAGTGTGGAGTCCAGAGGAGGGACAGACTTAAATGCCTTTGCCTCCAGAGAAGTCAGTAAACTGCGACCGAATTTAGATAGTTTTGCTCAAAGTGCATTGACTTTAGAGACCTGTCCTCAGCACTGAGAGGGAAAGAGTGAGGTTAAAGCCTCTTAAAAGCATCGAGGAAAGAAATTGAAATAGATTTCCCCCCCACTCGCTGTAAATTACTTTTCACAGAATAATTTAATATGGGCTTTTAAAAATGTGTGTTTTATAGAAGTATCAGATACATTCATATTTAAAACCAAAAATAATGTTAAATTATTTGGGAGTCAATATTTGCAATCTTGCATTATAAGCTTTATTGCTTCATTTGATCAGGCAATTTCAACGCACAGTTTAACAAATAATCTCTTGAAGCTCTGCTCAACAGCTAGCCTTGAGCTATGAGTGCAGGGGATGCATTAAAACAAAACAAAACAAACAAACAAAACTGTGGCATGTGATATGGTGTCCACCCTAGAGAAACATACTGTTTAGTTAAGGTGACTGCACCCAGAGTTTCCCTACTGGTTGCAAGAAGGTTTGTCCCTTGTTCTGGGTGAACAGGATGTAGAGATTAGTCAGAGGGATTTTATAAGAACAGAACCATTTACTAGCAGGCTGGATCAGTTCAACTGACTTTTTTCAGTTTGAATACATGTTAATAAAAAGGGTTTTATGGTTATTGAGAACTAGAGTGACAGAATTGTTCTGTGCTCTCTTGAGCTGACTCAGCTGCTGAGTTCTCTTCAGCTTATCCTAAACTGAGTGAGTTCTACAACCTATCTTGGTTCTCGACTGCTGTCCCTATTGCTGCCTTTTATGTAGTTTCCTGGCAAATAATTTTGACTAAAGAAAGCTGTTAAAGGGCATGTAAGTAATACTGCTGGAGGAATCTTCAAGAGAATGACCAAAGAAAACAGGTAGTGATGATTAACAGGCATTTAGGAATTGGAGGAAGCGGAACACTATGAAGGGCACAGCAAATTACAGCAACTGGTGAAGACCCACCAGCAAGTGCACCAGCAGTAGCTGGAAGGAAGTATGGTTGGAGCAGCATCACAATATCGGAGATTTGCAGAGAAGATGAGAGTGATCACTGCTTCCAGGAGCAAGACGCAGCCGAGCTACACTATAATAATTCTGTAGAGAAATTACCTGAGTTCCTATTTCCAGGATTATATCCTCAACACTACCAGAACCTGCCTGGTTTCCTTTTTAGAAGAACAGAGGAAGATTTCTGGTTAGGTATGCCAAATAATAAAAGGATTTTGAGCATGTCCCCTCAATAGATGTAGATCTACTTCTTCATAACATACTAACAAAGTATTTAAAAGCAGAACATAAAGATTAAACAAAATGTAATTTTAAATCTTTTTAAATTAATGGGACAAAGTATTTTGCTCTTTCTACAATATTGTCTGTAATATAAATATAGTAAATGATGTTTTATTATGTTTTTTAAAACTTGGCTTAAACTTTGTGAGTCAGCCATTTGAAGGGCTGGCTTTAAGTCCAGTTTATTTGAATATAGGTTTTTTGTTTTTGTTTTTTTCCCTGTCATAGTTAAAAGATAGCAAAAGGTACACATATTTCAAATCAAAGTATCACTAGCTATGTTTACTAAATCATGGAATTATTTTTCAGTTCCATTTAGTAATTATACAATTTTATTTTTGCAGAATTCAGATAGCAAATTTCCATCTTCTCTGATATTAATCAGTTTTTCCTATAAACAAATTATAAGGTGATGATTTTTCTAATTTTTTTTAAACAAATGAGTTAAAAATTCACTGAATAACTTCATTTGGAAGACATTTTTTAAGGTTAGGAAATTCAGTTTCCCAGTTTTGTGAGTACAAGAGTTTTTATAGATGACATATTATTTTCAGTAATAAAATTACACAGCAGTGGAAACATTTCCAAATATTCATTTTTGAAGTCCTCTCTCTTTAGTGAGCATTCTTTTTTTGTTTTAAATAGCATGGACTTTCATCCTTATTGTTTAAATGTCACCTTTACCTTCAAGAGGGAAAGATTTGATAATTTTAAAAGTATATCTTCTAGACAGCATACTGTTGAAAACCATTTCCACAAAATATTTAATATTTAAAATATTATTTTTATAAAATAAAATAAGAACGTATAACTCTTAAATTCCAATAACTATTTTAAATATGCTGCCACAAGATAAATGGCAAACCTTTATTGTGAAACATATTTTCAAAGTCATTCTACCTCTTACTACAAAGCACTTAAAATTATAATATTCCCAGGTCTTGCTTTTATGACAATAATCGCCCTAGTGGAAATAAATGACAAGTAAATTAAACTTTTTGTCATGAGACAGTAAAATCAAACGAGAGAGGCCACACTGCCCACACCTCCACATTGAGAAACTTCCTTTTATTTTTTTTTCCCTTCAGGATGCCTGAACACCCTGGTTTTACTGCCTGAGACGCCAACAGCCATGGGAACCAGTGTTAATCCGTATATTGATTATTAGAAAGGCTGGACCTTTTATGTGAAAAGTAGCATAAAGAAAATCTCTAATTATCGCTCACATCTGGATTTTTCTACACAGCCACTTAGAAGCCATGAGTGCAGGAACCGTAGAAGAGCAAGTGAAGATTTGGGATTTGAACCCAGGTGTCATAAGGTCCAGAAGCCACATCTTCAGCCACCTTACACACTGTAAGATGGAGTGACTAGCCTGCCCCACTCACACTGACGTGTGTATAACAAGAAACAATGACAGAAGCGACCCATCTTCTGGGAACCTAGGTATCAAAGAGGAAAGTGGACCTCTTGTTTCCACCCATGGGGCACAGAGACCTTACCATTTGTATAAGAACCAATGCTTTGACCAGATATCAGAAATAGTAAAAAGACTAAAGAATATCAGAAATAGTAGCAAGACTAAAAGGGGAGGTAGGAGAAGAAACCAAATAATACCCACTACATTCTCCCAACGTGAAAGATTAAAAGGGCCAGACCTTCTCTGTAGGCTGAGTTCTCTTATTACCTCTCAGCAGTTAGGGGAATCATTCAACTTCTTTTGAGCCCTCGTGTTCTCCTTGCTCTGTAATATAGAGATTAGAATTCCTACTGCCAGGGTTAAATAAACATATTTAATAAATGGGACTTGCTCTAAATGTGGGGATGGATCAGGTAGAAAGAAATGGCAGAGTATCCTCACTGTCCTCAGTAGTCCCCAAACTGAAAACATTCAGTGCTCATGGCTAACTGGTGGGTGACAGGAGGAAGAGAATACTTTCTAACTAAGGCAATTTCAGAAAAATTGGTTTTCAATTCAAAGCTTGGGTGGGTACGACTGTTCCACCCACAACCAGCTGTGCACAGAGAAAACCTAGTCCTGAATTGGGTGGCACCTGGTCTGCCTAGAAAGTTTGAGAAACAGTTCTATTTCTGGCCATCTCAAGCTTCTCAAACACTCCTCCTCAACATGCAATTTAATCAGTGCTTTCCCTGGAGTATCTGCCTTCTCTTTATTTGTATTACATATTATAAAGCCTTTGTGGACCAAAGAATTCTCAGTAACATCCCGTTTTGTCTTCCCAAAGGAGTTAACCAAAACACAGCTCTCTTTCCTCGAGCTATGGAAACCTCATTCAGCAAAGAAAAAAATAATAATAATAATAATAGTACCATTGTGTAAAAATGCTGGGTTTTTGTTGTTGTTGTTGTTCTACAAACCCCTGAACTTCACGCTTATAGTCTTGCTTACAAAAGCTTCTTTCAATCCGGTATTGTGTGTAAATGATAAATGGAATGAACAGCATAATTCAACGATATATTTCACGCGTTTGCTGAAAATCAGAACTCTGCCATGTTTCCCTTTATTTAAAATTGCAAATAATCTATCTTATTATAAGTCTGATGCTCTGTATGTTATATATCTGAAACACATATGAGTATATTATGTTATAGATCTGAAAATAAACTTCAGAAACAATTAGGCATCAATTTTCTTTCTTCTAAAGCTACTATTTCATTTCTTTTATTTTGTTTTCCTTTTGTTTATCATGACACTTACATAATGAGCAGCTGGTCTCATCCTATTATCCCATCATGAGAGGTAGCCTGGCTTCCTCTCTCAGACTTCAGTTGTTCTCTTGGATCAATCAGCGGAGACCTCATTTATCTTAAAGTCATGGAACATTGGACATTAACATCCTCTCATAGAAACCCTCTCAGCCACTGATTTCAAGCCTTGTTCTTAATGCCTTCTCACCTCCCCAGTGGCTTGTGCACAGGGGGCTTTGCTGGCTTCTCTCCCTCGGCTCCAGCCTCAGTTGATCCACCCACCGTTCTCCCCTCGGCCTTGTTCCCTGCCTATTACAGATGCTCCCCTCCGTCAGCCCTCCCTCTTCACCTGAAACCTAGAGTGTTACTTTACACTTCTGACTTGTCTGCTTTCACGTTGTATTTTCAGCTTGTCAGCTTTCAGGTTGTATTTTATTTTAATTCTTTAAACGTTTTCTAGAGTTGTCTACTCCAAATGCAGGCTACATTATATCATTTACCTCCTTAGGACAATTTGTGGTTTCCCACCATTTAAACAACCTGTGTAAACTCAGCACTGACGACTCTCCCGAGATCTGATTTCAGTCATGTTTCCACCCCCATTTCCTAGTTATTCTGTGAGAATTCTCTCGAGGGATGCCAGATATCTTATGGTTCTCGAGGGCACTAGGCTCTTTTCACATCTCGCTTCCCTCCGCCTGGAATGCCCCACCTGAAGAATGAATGGGATTTTAATAGAGCACAGCACAAATGGCCCCTCCCTGAGAAGCCATCCTGAAGGCTCAGTGTGATTCCATCTCTCCTTCCTTTGGCCCTGGGACCCCTCCACACGCACAGCATGCAGCCTGCCTGTTCTGCCACAACATGTAGGTGATTCTAGCGTGGGTTAGCTGCCTACATACATGTTTGGAAAAGGAGGTTTTAAGTTTCTTGATCCCTAATGCACAGAAGATGCTCCATAATTATCTAATGAAGAAATTAGAAAATGATTAGAAAACTTGTATTGAATTACTGTAGGTGACTGAGGAAGGGGAATAACTTTTTTAAAAATATATATAAAGTTCTAAAATAAAAGCCAGAAAATATTATAACAAACACTAATGTACCATCCAGAACAACAAATAAATAACAAGTGGACATTCTGTGTTATGTGCCACAAAAGGTTTTTCATTTAACAAAGCGTTTCTGATACAATTTCAGTCCCCTTAGAATTCTATCTATAGTTGAATTTTCTTCTCTCTCTCTCACTAGAAGCAACCTCTCATGGAATTGTTCTATGAGTTTTTATTTTTAAATAATTTTTATATATTCAATAACCTATAAGCAATGTTAATATTTTGTGTATTTAAAAAGTTTAAATAATTGATATCACTATGTAATTTACTTTTTCCATTCAATATTACACTTTTGATGTCTGTCTGTATTGGTACATATGAAACTAGTTCATTCACTTGAACTGTTATGCATGCTATTTTATAAACATACCACAATTTCAAATTTTATTTTCCTATTAATGGATATTAAAATTTCCCTAAGCCTTTTGGTGGAGAAATAGTGCTGCAATGAGCATATCTGTGTCTGACTCCTGCACATATTCAAGTATCTCTCTAGAGTATATGCTAGAAGTGCAATTGTTGGCGAATAGCCTATTGTTGGCTCATTTGCATTTTCAACTTTAACAGATTTTCAACTTTAATAGATAGTGCTAAGTTGATCCCTGAAATTGTAGTTGAGGATGGAGACATTTTAATGAAATCTGAATGTAATTGACAGAACAAGAACTTATTTATGTTATCCTTGATGTTCAGAGCTAATTAAAACAGCAGAAATTTGAGGAATACATAAATTTTAGAAATTGACAATTCACTTATTGCCAGCCAATAATCAAGTAGGCTTAATTTATAAAGACACTAGGGTTTAGCAGTTTCTGTGACCTTTTCTAGTATACAAATCTTACCATACTTTAGCAGATATTAATCTTGATGAAAATCTCAAGTAAGCAAAAACTGGAGCATTCCTTGTTTTTCTTTAAATCAACTAATTTTTGACTACTATCCCCAGTCTTTTTCTGTTCCCACCTATCCCTCAGGGATATGCAAAGTTCCCATGAACTTATATAACATCAGGGCTTCTCAGAGTCCTCTGCCATGACTTCCTGGATTGTCACTGGAACACTTTTGTCCAAGCAGGCATGGCCATTCAGATCTAGCAGCTTTGCTTCTCATTTGTTACAGGGGAGCACAAGAATATTTGCTGAGGCAGAACTCCTGAGCCTATGGCCCACAGGGCTCTGAAACACTACACATACTTCTGAGGTTATTGCCTCCTTTGTGGGATACTCTTAAGGAGTGAGAACCACCTAACATTGAGCCTTTCCTACTTTTTTCCTTTTCCTGGAATACAGTCCAATATCTATTCTGTCTCTCTCGTTCACACACACACACACACACACACACACACACACACACACACAGTTTCCCTTTCCATTATATTCAATGGCCTTTCTCTCTCTCTCCTTTCACTTCAAAATATTTAGGATAATGCCCAGGGTTTATGAGAACAAATAACTTCTGTCTTATGCTCTGTAGGATTCTATCACTTTGAAAATAAAGTCCAAAGTATTTCAAGAACAACTGCCACTTTTTGTTGATTAACATAAAAGGTAATTAGGGATACCAACTAACCAGAAATGTTGCTTTAATTAGATGAAATAATTATTTTCTGCAGGACTTGAAAGAAACATGAACAACCACTTCTTAAACTACTGAGTAGTTTGGAAAGGACAGATTTGTAATTACCAGTCCCTATTTCTTCCTAACTTTTCTCAAATATGTTGGACACAGAGTGTTCAAGCACAGAGTGGGCACCAGTGCCGGAAAGTTACCAGCTAACACCAGTTGGCAATGCCCGATTAATTATAAAGCAATAAAAATCATTGGGAGCTTAGAAGTTACTATAGTTTTGTGAAAAACTGTTCCCAGATTACTAAGCTGTTCAATGATCTGACTCTATTTTGTAATATACCATTAGGGAAAACCAAGAAAATCAGGAGAAACCCACCAGATAATTGGATTCCTGGCCCAATTCAACTTTTGCCTTCCATGTTTTCCTAGCTCTGGGTAGACACTGTGAACAGACTGTCAGAGATGATATATGATCTAGTATGAGCTTTACCTTAGCCTCTGCTGACCATGCTCTGCAATTCCTTATTCACCCAGGCTCAGGCTTTGGGGGTTTAGGGACTGAGATAAACCAAGACAAAGAATAAAGAATGAAGGCCAAGACTTCTGTGAGCCCATCTCCGACTAAAAGTGAAAGCCTGTATCCTACTCACAGATTTGGACCACTGTGTTAAAAGTAGTCATCAGCAAGAAGGAACCCAAATGTGGCGGGCCATAATCAACTCATAGATCTGCTCACTACAGCCAAATTCTATGTGCCAAGTGGCAGTGGTGGGTGACCATACCACCTTACTACAGTTTCACCTTTTTTTTCTAATCTCACACCAAGTCTCAGCAACAAAGATGCAGAAGCACATTCCATCTGCTTTGTTTGCAAGCCATTAAAAATATTTCCCAGAAAAGGGCAGTAGAATTTGGAGTAGACTATAGATCTGAAGGAATTATGACCCAGAATTGTCCTCAGCTCTCTTGCCAATACCGTGCCTTGGTTAACTATAAACACATGGCACTAGACAAACAAATAGTTCCTCTACTGGTGAGGAAGGCTGGAGGAAACCCTAACAGGTTGTACTTAACTAAAGGAAGGTCTCACTGACCTTCCTCTGTGAGAGTTATTTCTCAGCATTTTGTCTCTAATCAGGAGTGAAATGTTAAAAGCTTCTGCCCCAGAATTGCTTGAGCTTGATGGAGTGAAGGAATCAAGGACTAGCCTTTTATTTTTCCCAAGACCGCTCAAATAAAGAGATATAACTGAATTCTGTGAAATATGATGGGGGACCTATGAACAACATAGACAATAAATCCAGTGCATGATCTTGTATTACTTGATGAAAATAAACCTCAATTACCCTTTTATATATATTCTGGAGACAAGGAGTCTAGACAACAGGTATTCAGCATTCCATTCCATATCCCATGAAGAAAAAGGAAAAGTTAGGAGTCACCATTGCTGAGTGATGTCAGAAACATGGCAGCGTGAGGGGTTCCCCTTGACCTCTCCCCTTAAAGTTAAAAGTTGAACAATATAATTCAGCAGAGGATTCCCTGCACAACACACAAACATACCTGAGAGATCCGCATATCAAAACATCTGACGGTGGGCAAAATAGGGAGAATGGGAGAAAGGAAGAGAGAAGGGAAGGGAGAAGTACAGAGACAGGGGCCCCCAGATACAGCCCAGAGCTCAATGTGGTCCTGGGACAGAAGCGGATTCAAACTGCAGGTGCACTCTCTGTAGCCCCAAGCACTCCTGCCGGGAGAGCAGCATATAACATGGCTGAACCCAGTGATCAGGGCAAACCTCAGAGCAGAGACCAAATACAGGGATGCAACATCTGTGGTCTAACAGCAGCCCTCACTACCAGGCAGAAAACAAAGCCAAGGAGGCAGGCTGCCTCTCTATACCCTCCCAGAGCTTGCCTCCTCCACTTGCTCCCAGTGCTACCAGTGGGCCCCAGAAGAAACAGTGGCAGTTTGGGGTTAAAGAGTGGAATATCTATACCTGAGAACTAGAGAGGCAGTTCCTGAGTGGAGGAGCTCACTGTGACTAATTCCAATAACAAAGGAGGAGATGTAGGGGCAAGGTAGCTGTGATCTGGCAGTTGCCATTACCCAGAGGAGAACAAAGACAAAAACACACCAGCCACCCCGCCCCCACCTTCCATGGCTGATCCCAGCAGGGGCATCCAGGGCTGCTGAGGTGCACAGTTCTGCATCTGGCTATAGGGGCACCACTGGGGTCTCAGGGGCTCAGAACCCCATTGTCTACTGCATCCTCCCAAAGGGGTCATGCACAGAGAGAGAGGTGACCTGGTTACAGAGATGCCCAATTCCCAAGGGAATCATCTACTGCAAGAAGCAAGAACAGGGCAAGAGAATATAAAAACTCTCCAGTGCTACCTATTAGAAAACAAAAAGGAAGACCTATTCCTGTCAACCTGCTTCAGAATCCAATTCTATAGATGCCTCAGAAGAGAAATAATCCACCAATTACTATGAATAACCAAGGTAACAAGGATGCTCAGAGAGAAAATGAAAAATCTCCATAAAATAAACTTAAAGACATGGAAATATTTGACTTCAATGATAGAAAATTCAAGATTGCAGTTCTGAAAAAAACGCAATGAGATGCAAGAAAATACAGATAGGCAGTTTAAAGAACTCAGAAATAAAATCAACGATCAAAATGAACACCAAAGAGACTGACATTTGAAAAAGAAAAAAAAAAGAAGAACCAAATAGAAATTCTGGACCTGAAGAGCTCAATGAAAGAGATGAAGAACGAAATAGTGAGTTTAGCAAATAGAGCTGACAAGATAGAAGAAAGAATTAGTGATATTGAAGGTAGAAATCTAGAAATGATGCAGATGGAAGAAGAGAGAGACTTGGGAGTTAAAAAAAAAAAATAAAAGTACTCTACAAGAAATATTTGACTCCATCAGAAAGAGAAATATAAGAATAATGGTGTACCAGAAGAAGAGAGGGAGAGGGCACAGAAAGCCTATTCAAACAAATAGTTGACAAGGACTTTCCAAACTTATAAAAAGAATTGGATCCTTGCATCCAAGAAGCAAACAGAACACCTAATTACCTCATTCCTAAAATGCTTTCCCTAAGGCACATTATATTGAAGCTCTCAAAATTAGTGACAAAGAAAAGATCCTCAAGGCAGCCAGGGAAAAGAAGACAATAACCTACAAAGGGAAGTCCATTAGATTATAATCGGATTTTCCAACAGAAACTCTGTAAGCCATAAGTGAGTGGAATCAAATACTCAAGCTATTGAAAGAGAGAAATTACCAGCCAGGAATAATATATCCAGCAGTTATCCTTTAGATATGAAGGAGGAACAAAGACCTTTCCAGACAGAAACTGAGGGAATTGTCCACAACAAGGCCTGCAATACAGGAAATACTGAAAGAGGTTACTAGACCTGAAACAAAAAGACAAAAGAATACAAAACTATGAGTAAAATTACTAACAGACAGACAGAAGCAGGAAATGGCAACCCCTACACAGAATAGGGCACTGTACACTTAAACATAACAAAGTGTAAGGGAGATAAAACCATTAAAAAAAAGACAAGAAGAGGACAACTTGCTACTGCAACTCAGAAATGAATTCACACCATGAACATGGATAATTTGTGACAAAAAAAAAAAAACATAAAAGAGGAGGGGTGGTAAAGTTCTGAATTTGTAAAGAGGAATGGAGATAAGATGCATGCTGATGAAAAAGGATGACTGTATATATGAAACTTTCTTTTACATAAACTTAATGGTAACTACTCAAAAAAACAATCAGAACTGAGACACATAACATAAAAGAAAAAGAGGAAACAAAGGAAAAAATCATAGAATACCACCAAAATAGAGTAATAGACAGAAACACAAAAATAAAGAAACAGAGGAGACAGCAAACTGTCAGAAAACAAATGACAAAATGGCTGTAGGAAATCCTCATATGTCAATAATCACGCTAAATGTTAACAGACAGACTGACTAATAAAAAGGCACAGAATAGCAAATTGGATCAAAAAACAAAATCCAATTGTATACTGTCTCCAAGAGACGCATCTCAGCTACAAGGACAAATATAGACTGAAAGTGAAAAAGTGGAACCCTTGGCTAGACTCGCTAAGGAAAAAAAGAGAAAAGGCACAAATAAACAAAATCAGAAATGAAAGAGAAGTTACAATGGATACCAGAGAAATACAAAGGACCATATAAGAATACTATGAAGGACTACATACCCCTATGTGCACATGGACGCAGATCTACCTCCTGTGCAAAACTGTTTAAACTGGAGAAACCACAAGATGACTAGGAGACAGATGGGGGCAGAAGAGTTAGGATATCTACTTCTGTAGAAAGGAGTAACTTTCACAAGAAGAATAAATTTGGAGGAATAGTGAATACAAAGTACCAGATAAGAAAGCTAATGGAAATTAAAAAGTCATAATACTCTGAATCATTTATCAGCAAAAAAAGAAATTACAAAGTATATTAGATAATACTTGGAAAAGAATGATAATACACTTACAACATAGCAAAACTATTGTATACAGGTAAAGTGTTCATTAAAGGGTTACCTATAGCCTTAATTGCTTAGAGAAAAAAGTTTGAGAGAATGAAAGTTATTGATTTCAGGGTTATGAAGTCAGAAAAATTATAATAGGTTAAATTCAAAGAACATGTAAAGAATGAAATAAATATGATACTAAATACTGTAAAATAGAAAACCAAAACAGATTCAAAGAATCCAAAATACGTATTTTTTTTCAAAAGTGTAAGGAAATTTTAGAAAATATGACAAGTTTATCAAGAAAAAACAATATTAACAATGAAAAAAGAGTTATAACTACAAATAAAGTAAACGTTTTAAATATAAAATACTATTAATGACTTTATGCTGACAAATGTGAAACTTTAAATAAAATACAATTTTCTTCCAGAAAAATAATTTACTAAACTTGAATCAAAATGAAAGAGAAACAATAATTAAACTAACCATTAAGCTAGGCATTAAAAATCTGTCAACTTGTGCTTTGAGAGAAATAGGGACCAGATTTGTCCTATCTCCTGAAATAAATTGGAAAATAAAAAGAATTATAAGGGAATAAAATGAACAATTGTATACCAAGATTCAGATAACCTAGGTAAAATGGACAAATGCCTAGAAAGATACAAACTATCAAAAATTACTCAGGAAGAAATAAAAAAAATCTGAATAGATCTATAGCAAAAAAGAGTTGGAGTTATGACCAAGATGGCGTTAATACTATCCTCAGCTTCACTACACTTTAGACAGCTTCTTCCTCACTACAGACCCCTGACTTCCTTTTACTTAGAGCATTTACTTTAGAAACTTGCAATTGTAAATAGTTCTCTGTTTCTATGAGGTATAAATCTTCTCCCAGCCTCTTACAAGTATAACAACCCAAAAATGTCTTTCTTAAAAGACCTGAAAACTATACCTTTGAAATGTAACTATCAGGAAAGATAGTGCCTCTATCTCCCAGTTTCTGTGGAAAGACAGGAGCCTAACTTTGGGGGAAGGGGGTGCTTTGCTCCAAGTTGTAAAACTACCTCTGGACTTGAAAATAAGAGAAAATGTACTTTTCCTTGGATAAGGTCAGTTAGCAAACACAGATGGTTTATGATTCTCCTAACACCATCCCAGCTCTTAAAAATTCTTCAGCCCTTTGTGTTGGCGGAGCTGGGTACCCAGACTTGCTCTGTGCTCTCTCTCCTGTTGCTGGCACTATTATTGAAGTAAAATCAACTTTGTCTGCTCATTTTGTCTGATTCAATTTGTTTCTTTTACAGTTAGTAATTTTTTAAAATCCCTCAAAGAAAAGCCCAGGACCAGATGCCTTCACTGATGAATTCTACCAAATGTTTAAATAAAATTTAACACCATACCTTCAAAAACTAACAAAATATAGAAAAGGGAACACTTACTACTGTGTTCTATGAGGGCGGTTCCAAAACCAGATTCCAAAACCAGACAAAGATATCACAAGAAAGAAAATTATAGCTCAATATCTTTTATCAGTATAGATGCAAAAATCCTCAAAAAAATACTGTCAAAACAAATCCAGCAGCACACAAAAAGATAATACACATGGGATTTATCCCAAGAATACAAGATTAGGTCAATATATGAAAATTACACAAAATTAGACATAATACTCTATGTTACTAGAATAAAGGAGAAAATGAATGATTATTTCAATGGAAATAGAAAAATCATTTGACAAAATCCAACTTTTTTATGAAAAAAACACTCAATAAAATAAGAATAGAATGGAGCTTCCTCAACCTAATAAAGAGCATCTATGCAAAATCCATAGCTAACTTAATGGTGAAAGACTGAAATCTTTCCAAGTAAGATCAGGAACAATATTAAGAATGTTCACTCTTGCCATTTCTGCTCAATATTGTACTGAAAGGTTTAGCTGGGCAATTAGACAAGATAGATAGACAGATAGACAGATAGACAGACAGACAGACAGACAGACAGACAGACAGATAGATAAAGGCATCCTTATTGGAAAGGAAAATGTAAAACAGTCTTTTCAACAAATGATGCTGGGACAACTGGATATTAGACATGAAAAAGAATGAATTTGGACCCTACCTCACATTATATATAAAAGTTAACTCAAAATATCCTCTTTCCCTGAGTTATATTGACTTAAAGAGTTAATTTTGTTTGTAATTTTAAATAAAATATTAAAAGTCAACTGTCTCAAAAAATTAACTCAAAATAGATCAGAAATCTAAATGTAAAAGCCCAAAGTATGAAACTCTTAGAAAACTTAAGTATAAATCTTTGTAATCTTGAATTATCAATATTTCATACTCTTATAACATCTTGAGAGGCCAATCAACACTTCCAACCCTATTTCATTCAATGTATTCTAACTTTAGAAACTATCCCTAATGCTGCCTATACCTCTGGCCTTATTCTCTCAGGCACAGAATCATTTCTGACTATTATTCCTTGCCCTTAGACTTTACTGCTATAATTACTTTCTAATTGATGCCAATAATTTGATCTGTTCTGATCACTGACTTTCACCAAATTCCATTCACGTCTCCCTCGCTGAACCCTCAGGCCTCAGGGTTCTCCGTAAAATGTACATTCAATCCCACTCCAGTACACACTCTTGTCCAGCCCTCAGCTACATTTAAACATGGCTGATTTTCACTGATTATTCATTACATAATAATGAATAATATCTTAGGGTTATGTTAAGACACAAAGTAGAATGTAAAACGAACCAAATATATATTATTTTAATTTTTCAAACTATTGTTACTTAAGGGAAACAAAAAGTTTACTTTATCTTTGAGGTGACTGATTTGCAAATTATAAAAGCAAATACAAATTTTATTAGGGATTTTCAGTCAAGATAGTGAAGTAGGTAAACACTGTCATATGAGCACATCAAAATTATAACTAAAGTACAGAAAAATCATCACTGACAATTGCGTGCAGACTAGCTGAACATAAATCCTACAACTAAGGACATACAGAAGAAGCCACCTCGAGACTGGTAATAGGGGTGGAGACACTGAATGGGCTGGTCCCACAATCACATGTGGCAGTTAAAAATTGGAAGGTCTATCTCGGCTATGGAGGTCCCTCTGGAAGAGTGAGGAGTCCTAGCCCCACACCAGGCTCCCCAGCCCAGGGTTCCAGTGCCGGGAAGAGAAGTACCCACAATTTCTGGCTGAGAAAACCAGTGGAGATGGTGGCTGCATGAGATGAAGAGTGGCTAGAGTCTCAGGCATTCCTCTTAAAAGACTTGTACATGACTCACTCACTCACTGACAGACTTACTTGCACTGATGTCCAGCACGGGGGCAGCAGGTTGAAAGGCACCAGGGTTCTATGGAGAAGAGCTGAATTGTCTGGCTTTCTTCCAAGGAGAAGTGCTGGTAGAATCCTTTGTTTCTTTATTGAGCCCTCTCCTCTCTCAGTGTGCAGACAGCCTCCATATCTGAGTCTCCATCATTCTTGCTAACACCATTTGCCCTGCCCTGGTGATTTCTTGAGACCCTGTCTCATCCGACTTTGTACCCTCCCAAGCCAATTCCAGTGGCTTTTTCATACAAACAGCCTGTCTTGGCTCATGCTGTGGAATTTCTTAAAATCTCTCAAATGTTCACAAAACCCCCAAATAAGCATCATCTGGCCTTGGCATGCCCTGTACCTCTTGCTATGCAGCCCCAAGCCGAGCACTAGTGGCAGCTGGCCTCAGTTCTCAGCTTGACCTCTTGAGGCACCTGCAAACCCATTGCAGGTGGCAGCCATCTGAAGATTGTTTTGTGGCTCATGCCAGGTGGCCCTGGGCAGGGCACAGGATGCTGCTGAACTTGGCCTGTGGTTGGCACCCTTCCAGAAGGCCCTTGAGCCAGCACATCTGGTGACCAGCTTCAGACCAAGTATACCACCTGGCCACCTCTAAGGATGACACATACAAAGGGAAGAGTGGGAAGGCACCAGAGCTGTGCTAAAGCAAATTCTTCTCCATAGAGTCAGTCCCTGAACAACAGTTCCTCCACTGTAATCATGGAAAGTCCTCATAATTAATCAGTCTGAGAGTCAATCCCTCTCACTGACATGCAAACAACAATCAAACCTCAACTACAATAGGAAGGCACACACAACTCACACAAGGGACAAACCTGGAACAACCAGCTCAGATGACCAGGGAGACTACGCCACTGGGCCCCACAGGACACCTACTACATAAGGCCAGAAGACATAGCACCCCCACCTAGTACATCAAAACAAACACAGAGCGGCAGTCCAAATAGGGAGACAAAGAAACATGTTCCAAATGAAAGAACAGAATAAACCTCCAGAAAAAGAATGAAACAAAATGGAGACAAGCAATGTATAAGATGTAGAGTTCAAATTACTGGTTATAAGGATACTTAATGATCTCAGTAAGAACTTCAACAAAGCGATATAAAACATTAAAATGGAGATAGAAAACATAAAAAAGAACCAGTCAGAAATGAAAAATACAATAACTGAAATGACTATGTTAGAGGGAATCAACAGTAGATTAGATGAAACAGAGAATTGAATCAGCGATTTAGAAAAAGGAAGTGGCAGAAAACACCCAATTAGAACAAAAAAAAAAAAAAAAAAAGAAAAGAAAAGAAAGAAAAAGAAAAAAGAAAGAAAGAAAAGAAAAGAAAAAAGAATCCAAATATAACAAAATGAGGAGAGTTTAATGGGCCTCTGGGACAACATCAAGTATAACAACACTCATAGGTATATTAGAAGAAGAAGACAGAGAACAAGCAATTGACAACCTATTTGAAGAATTGATGAAAACCTATTTGAACAATTTCCCTATCTGGCAAAGGAAATAGTCATACAAGCTCAGAAGCACAGAGAGTGCCAAATACGATGAACCCACAGAGGCCCACACCAAGATACATCATAATTAAAATCTCAAAGGTAAAAGACAAAAAAAGAATCTTAAAAGCAGCAAGAAAAAAGCAGTTACCTACCTACAAGGGAGCTTCCATAAGAATGTCAGATGATTTCTCAACACAAACTTTGCAGGCCAGAAGGGATTGGAACAAAATATTCAAAATGATGAAAAGCAAGGACCTACAACTAAGATTACTATACACAGCAAAGCTATCATTTAGAATCGAAGGACAGATCAAGAGCTTCCCAGACAAGAAAAGGCTAAAGGAGGTAATCACCACCAAATTGGTATTACAAGAAATGTTAAAGGGACTTCTAGAAGAAGAAGAAGGAGGAGGGGGTAAGAGGAGGAGGAGGAAGGAGGAGTAAAAGAAAGAAGAGGAGAAGGAGGAGGAGGAAAAGGAGAAGGAAAAGAAAAATATGAAGAATAAAATGGCAATAACTACATGTCAATCAACAATTACCTTAAAATAAATGGATTAAAGGCTTCAATTCAGAAACAGAGTAGCTGAATAGAGAAGAAAAGAAGACTCTTATTACGTTGACTTACATATGACTCACTTCCGATCAAAAGACACATATAGACTGAAAGTAAAGGGATAAAAAAAAGATATTTAATGAAAATGGAAACAAACAAAAACCGGGGGCAGCAATACTTATACCAGACAAAATAGACTTTAAAACAAATGTTAAAACAAGAGACAGAGAAGGACCCAGTAATTCCACTTCTAGGTATTTATCTGAAGAAATCCAAAAAGTACTTCAAAGAGACATGTGTATCCATGTGTTCATTGCAGCATTACTTACAATAGCCAAGATATGGTGGCATCCTAGGTGTCCATCAATGGATGAATGGACAAAAAAGAGGTGGCGTATATGTACAACGGAATATCACTCAGCCACACACACACAAAATGAATGAAATCTTGCCATCTGCGACAACATGGACGGACCTAGAGGGTGCTGTGCTGAGTGAAGCAAGTCAGACAGAGAAAGACAAATGCCATATGACTACTCTTACATGTGGAAACTAAAGAAAAAATAAACAAACAAACAAAACAGAAACAATCTCGTAGATACAGAGAATATTTCGAGCGTTGCCAGATAGGAAGAGGTTTGGGTGGTGGGGGTGAAAAAAGAGAAGGGATTAAAAGTGTAGACTGGTAGTTACAAAGTAGTCATGGGAATGTAAAGTATAACGTAAGGAATATAGTTAATAATATTTTAATAACTATGTATGGTGTCAGATGGGTACTGGCACAGTGATCACTTTGTAAGTTATATAAATGTCTAATCACTATGTTGTACACCTAAAATTAATATATTTCAACAATAATTGAAAAATAAAAAAATATTTTAAACTTTTATTATAAGCACTTCCTAAAATTAAGAGTAAAAATGAAGTGAAATTGAATATTAACATTTATTACATTTCCTTACTTATATATGAAATCTTTTTAACTAATTAATCATATTTCCTAGATTTCAAAAGTTCAGTGTTTTCACATTCTTCAACTTGTACTGATGTTTAATTAAACTGTATGAAATATTTAGAAATCCAATCAAACAATTCTTACTGATTAAGAAATTAGCCATGAGAGAAAGAATTAGAATTCTCATTTCGAAGGATACCTATATATGTTGAGAATGCAAAGATTTCTTTCATGAGTCAGATTTCTTAACAATATTATTGTAAATATTTATAATACTATTTGTTATTATTGTAAATATTTGTTATCAATTTTAGAGATCTCTCCTAAGCTGAAAAGATCTAACAATGAGTTGAAATTATATTTTTTGAGGAAAGTACATTAATTATTTCATATATTAGCACATAATTTTTAGTTTCATCTTTGGAAGCAAGAACTTAGTCTTTAACAGCTGATACATCTACTCTTTCATTTTTTTTTTTCAACTTTTTTTAATTTAAAGTGGGTTTTTCCAGGACCCATCAGCTCCAAGTTAAGAAGTTGTTACAATCTAGTTATGGAGGGCGCAATCTAGCTCATAGTGGCTCATGTGGGGATCAAACTGGCAACCTTGTTGTTAAGAGCACTGCACTCTAACAAACTGAGTTAACCAGCCGACCCCAACTCTTTCGTTTTTAACATGAAAAACACTTTAGGTTTCTAAGATATAAACTGAGAGGCTAAGGGTCTTACCTAAGTCATATAGCAGGCAAGTTATAGAAACGGGATTTAAACTGAAGTGTTGTGGATTTTAGTATAATACTTTCCCATGACATCATATCATAAGTTTATAAAAATGCAAAATATTATTAATATTAATTCGTACAATAAAGTCAATTGTCTGAGAGTCAGGCTTAGTAGAAAATAAGAGGAATAAGCCAAATATAAGAATGGTAGACAAGCTAAACAAAACTATCTCTTTGGATGACCATACACCAAAATTACATTCTCCTCATTTTGAGGCAATTTCAGTATATCACTGAAACTTCTAGCTCCAATAACCTGATTTCTAGGGATATATAATCACTGTCTTTTTATTCATGAATCTATTTCTCTTTCTGAGAAAAACTATATAAAATAATCCAATTGCCTATTTAATCAATATTAGTAAAATATTACCCACTAGTCCATGAAGCAAGCATTACTCTGATACCAAAGTCATATAAGGCATCACAAGAAAAAAAAAAATTCAGGCCCATATCCCTTATGAGTATAAAAACAAAACTCCTCAATGAAATAAGCAAATTGAATTGAATAGCATATTAAAATTATTATTGTTTGCCAAGTGGAGCTTAACCCATAAATGCAAGGGTTGTTCACCATATGAAAGTCAATCAATGTAATACACCATACTCATACAATGAATGAAAAAAACATATAATTGTTTCATTTGATGCAGAAAAAGCAATTGACAAAATCCAACACTCTTTCATGATGAAAATTTACAGAAAACTAAGAATAGAGGGAAGATTCCTCAACATGACAAGGATATTTATGAAAAACCCACAGCTATTATCACATTCAGTGGTGAAAGACTGAAGGCATTCCCCTAAGATCAGAAACAAAACAAGGATGACCACCTTCATCACTGCTATTTAATATTGTACTGTGAGTTCTAGCCAGAAATATGACCAAAAAAAAAAAAAGAAACAAATAAAAGGCATTCAAATAGCAAAGCAAGAGGTAAAACTTTCCATGTTCACAGATGACATGATCCTATATATACAAAATCTCAAAGAATCAATGAGTGACTAGAGTGATAAAGGAATTCCGTAAAGTTGCAGGATACAAAGTTGTATTTGTATACACTAGCAATGAAAAATCTGAAAAGGAAATCAGAAAAACAATTCTATTTACAATAGCACTTAAAAGAATTAAATGTTTAAAAATCTAACCAAGGAGTTGAAAGACTTGCATGCTTATCATTACAAGACTCTGTTGAAAGAAACTAAAAGTGACCAAAATAAATGAAAAGATATCTCATGTTCATATATAAGAAGACTTAACATTGTTAAGATGTCAATACTACCCAAAGCAATCTACTGATTCAACACAATCCCTATCAAAATTCCAGCATCCTTTCTATAGAAATTTAAAAGCTGATCATCAAATTCACATGGAATTCAAAGGGGTTCCAAATAGCCAAAGCAACCTTAAATAAGAAGAATAAAGTTGGAGGACTCACATTTCCCAACTTTGAAACTTAACTACAGATCCATAATAATGAAGACAGTATGGTACTGGCACAAAGAAAGACATAGAAGAAAAGAATTGAATAGACAGTCCAGCAATAAACCCTCACATATATGGTCAACTGATTTTTGACAAGGGTGCCAACATCATTCAAAAAATAACTTTTTTCTTTTTGGGGGTAAAGATATTTTTTTCAACAAATGGTGCTGGCAAAACTAGATATCCACATGCAAAAGAAGGAAATTAGACCTTTTACTTACACCACATACAAAAATTAATTTAAAGTGCATCAAAGACCTGAATGTAAGAGATAAAAGTACAAAATTCTAATATAAAAATACTGGAGAAAATCTTCATGATGTGGACTTGGCAATGACTTTAAGAATATGCCCAAACACAGCCAACAACAACAAAACGGATAAATTGGATTTTATCAAAATTAAGAACATTTTATGCCACAAAGGATACTATCAAAAAAATAAAAGACAACTTACTGAATAGGAGAAAATATTTGCAAATTACATATCTGATAAAAGATTGATATCCACAATATATAAACAACTCTTAAAATTCAACAACAATAACAAAACAAACAACTCAATTAAAAAATGGGTGAGGTGAAGGACTTAAGTAGACTTATCGCCAACAAATATATATGAATGGTACTAAAAAGATGCTCCACACCATTAGCTATTAGAGAAATACAAATCAAAACCAAAAGATATCGCTTCACATCTACTAGGATAGCTATAATTAAACAAAGGGAAAATAACAAGTGTTGAACATGTGTAGAAATTAGAGCCCTCATAAATTGTTGGTGGGACTGTAAAATCATGCAGGCACTCTTTAAAACAGTTGGGTTGTTTTTCAAAAGTTTAAATATAGAACTATCATATGACTTAGAAATTCTACTCCTAGATATATATCCAAAAAAATTGAAATCAAGGTCTTGAATGGATATTTGTAAACCAATATTCATAGCAGCATTATTCATGATAGCAGAAAGGTACAAACAACTCAAGTGTCCATCAACAGATAATAGATGAACAAAATGTGGTATATAATATATACATGCAGTATATATATATATACACTTTTTTCCAATCAAATATTATCCAGCTATAAAAAGAAACAAAAGTTTGATATATGGTGCTATAACATGGATGGACTTTGAAAACTTTATGCCTAGTAAAATGAACCAGAAATGGAAGAAAAAATACTGTATGTAAAATGACAAAGTATACAGATGAGTTACCTAGAATAGGCAAATTTATATACAAAGAAGGTAGAATAGAGCTTGACAGGGGGAGGAAGGGAAGGACTATTGTTTAATGGTTACATAGATTTTGTTGGGGCTAATGAAAAAGTTTTTATAGATAGTGGTGATGGTTACACAACACTATGAATGTATTTAATTCCACTGAAATGTACACTTAAGAATGCTTAATATGATAAATATATTATGCATATTTTGCCACAATAAAAAAGTATTAATGCAAAACCAAAATAAAAAAAATTACAAGAAGTAATAACTATAGTCAAGTATCTCCTATGAACAAAAATACAAAAATTCTCAACAATATATTAGCAAATTCAATCTAACAAAGTATAAAATGAATTATGATCACAATCAAGTGAAATTCATTACAGGTTTTTAAAGCTGGTTCAACATTTTAAAATCAATTAATATAACCTACCATGTCAATGGGCTAAAGGGGAAAAATCACATGATCATAGCAATTGATGGAGAGAAAGTATTTGACGAATTTCAACACCTATTCATGACAAAAGTTCTCAGAAAAACTAGGAACAGAGGAGAATTTCCTCAACTTGATAGAGAATATCTGTATAAAAAATATTAAAGCTATATCATATTTAATTGTAAAAAACTGGATGCTTTTCCTTCAAGACTGGAAAAAAAGCAAAAATGTCATTTCTCACCACTCCTTTTTGATATACTAGAAGGTCAGGATAGTAAGATACGATGAGAAAAAGAAATAAAAGGTATAAAGATTGGGAAGAAAGAAATAAAATTATCTGTGTTTGCAGATGACACAACTGTCCAAGTAGAAAATTCCAAAGAATCAACAACAACAACAATTCCTGAAATTAATAAGCAATTGCAGTGAGGTCACAGGATACAAGGTAAATATAATACATAAAAGTAAATTGCTTTCCTTTATACTAGCAATGAATAACAGGAATTTGAAATCTATAACAATACCATTTACATTAGCATCAAAATATTAAATATCTATGGATAAGTCTAACAAAATATGTGCAGAATCTATATGCAGAAAGCTACAAAGCTCTGACAAAAAAAATCAAAGAAAGTCTAAATAAATGAAGAATATTCTCTGTTCATGGATTAGAAGACTCAGTATTGTTAAGATGTCACTCGTTTCAACTTGATCAATAGATTTAATGCAATCCAGTCAAAATCCCAGTAAGTGATTTTGTGGAGATTGCTAAAGTGGTTATAAAGTTTATATGCAAAAGCACAACGTGCAAAATAGCCAACACAATACTGAAGAACAAAGTTGAGGGATTGACATTACTGGTCAGAAAACTTTCTACTATTATACAATGTTCAAGACAGTGTGGTATTGGCAAAACAAGAATAATAAAAAAGACATATTGAACAATGGAACAGAATAGACAGCCCAGAAACAGACCCACACAAATATAGTCAACTAATCTTTGATAAAGGAGCAAATGAAATGCAATGGAGAAAGAATAGTCTTTTCGAGAAATGGTGCTAGGACAACTGGACAGCTATATGCAAAAAGAATCTAGACATGGGCCTTGGGCCTTTCACATAAATTAACTCGAAGTAGGTCATAGTCCTAAATGCAAATTTAAAATTATAAAACATCTGTAGAAAACAGGCACAATCTAGGTGACCTTGGGTTTGGTGATAAGATTATAGATACAGCACCGAAAGTAGGATCCATGAAAAAAAAGTGTGTCCGACTTTACTAAAATTAAAAGCTCTGCTCTGCAAAATATGTTAAGAGAATGAAAAGACAAGTCACAGACTAGGAGAAAATATTTGCAAAACACATTATCTGATAAACAACTTCTATTCAAAACATACAAAGAACTCTTAAAACTCACCAATAAGAAAACACAATCCAATTAAAAAATGGATAAAAGATTTGAATAGAAACCTTAACAAAGATATACAGATGGAAAATAAACACATGAAAAGATGATCAACATCACTTGTCATTGGGGAAATGCAAAGTAAAACAACAATGAGCTAGTACTGCATACCTATTAAGAATGGTTAAACAAACACACTGGACAATACCAAATCCTAGCAAGGATGTGGAGCAACAGAAACCCTCATTCACTGCTGGTGGGAATAGAAATGGGTACAGCTTGGCGTCTTACAAAATTAAACATAGTCTTATCTGCTTCTGGCTGGAACTAGAATTTAAACAAGTTCATTCATTTCACTGGTCTCTCGGTAAGCTGGCAGAAAATTTCTAGGCCCTTTCAGATTTCAAATTAAAAAATAAATAAATAAATAAACTAAAAAGAGAGAGAGAAGATAGTGGGGGAGTGTCTTTGGGAAAATGTTCTTATATTCATGAAGTCCTTCCCTCTGACATCATTACTATGGACTGTAGAGTATCTCAGTATTCCAAATGATATCACAACTTCCTGTGGGGAGAGATACACTTTGAAAAGGCAATTATGAAATATCCAGAGAAAACTAAGCTGATATAAAAATGGAAAGTGAGTGCTTAAGAAATCTAACTAGACGATCATGAATATGATCTTTTTTTTCACCAAAATGATAGCTCTCTGAAGACTCAAGGACTTGGCAGACTATTGAAAATTGAGCTTAAATAGAAAGTTTCACCAGTTTGTTCTTCTGTACTGACATCTCATTAAATTACACTTTTAATTGAACTGTTATTGAGACAGTCTTATGCTAGCAAGTTAATTTAGTGGGGGTATTAAGAGGAATTCATTTTGGCCATTAACTATTCCCTAAGGTTTCCATCTGAATGTTGTATCTCATTGAAACTAAAATTAAGGTTGTATAAAAATTCCCGCAAGAGTAAATTGCAGGATTCTGTGTTTCTTCTTTTCTGTGAAAATTTGGTTAAGGTAACATTGGCAATAATAGGGAAACACAATAAAGTCATGTTTACCTAATTACTATCATTATAAGCTTTAAATGAGAAACATTAGTGATTAAGACCTGTTGCGGAAAGCCAGTCTGTATAAGTTGTTGTCTGTGGACCACCTGCCAACTCCAGGGGAGAGGGTGTCCTCTCAGGCTGAGAAATGGGTTTTCTGCGATCATCGATCATCGGAGTCTAAAGGGGTGACAGGCCTTCACAGATTCTATTATGCTAATGTAAACTGTGGTTGAATAAGATTATACATTTTATGCACACTATAAATTAAGAATTTCCGACATTCTTCATATAGTTTGTTAGTGATGTTTAACCTTTTTATGTACCTGTTGGCCATTTATGTCTTCTTTGGAAAAATGTCTATTTAGGTTCTTTGCCAATTTTTAAATTGGGTTACTTGGGGTTTTTTTGTCATTGAATCATATGAGTTCCTGTAAGCCAGTTAGATCAGTATTCACTGTCAAAATGTATTCATTTGCATTATGAATTCATTTGCATTTGTAGCTGTAGCTACAAATGTTGAATGTTAGGCACCAAGTTCCCATGCCAGCAAGGTATGTTTGGCACCAGAGGCAGAACAGTGGGCTTGCACGGGGAGTATTTCAGTAACAACCAGGCAGACTGAAGTCCAGCAGATTGCAGTGTCCGTAAGGCCCCATACTTCTAAGCTGGGGAGCTCACAAACTGTGGACTTGTTTGTCAGTCTAGTAGAATGGGATTTGGGGAGTCATTTTAGTTTAAAAAATAGTAATAATATAACGAGAAATGTCTACACTCTCCACTTGTGAGCAGGGCTGGCTTCATGGGCCCGCAACCTGGTCAGCTGCACAGGGTCCGAAGGTCAGAAGGGGCGTGTTTCTGCGGGCTTAATGCTTTGTTGTTGCCATATTGAAATTCTTAGTTTTTTAACGAGGGACTCCACATTTTCATTTTCTACTGGGCCCTACAAATTATATAATCAGTCCTGTTTTGGAATACGCAGAGTTAAACTCACACTTCTACTTAGTGTTTTGGATACTTTTTATATCTCACTTCACCTGACTTGAAAACTTAAAGTAGTCAGTAAGTCTTAGGGCTGACTACTTAGAGTTAAAATTGCACACCAATTACAAATACAAATAAAATCTCATACCAAAGATAATATTTATTTTGTTTCACAATTTAATAATCTTGTTATCGAATTAAATTTTAGAGCACAAAACCCTTCCAGGTAAAGTGGGTTAAAAAAATCCTCGTAGAAATGTATGTTTTAAAGCCAAGTAATAATTGAATCCCTGCAGACCAAACAATATCACTTAGCAGCCTGCACAATGTGAAAGACTAAAAGCTTTTAATTAGACTTTTACTCAATAGGGGAGAAAAAATAATTTAAAAGACTCAGGGCTAAAGCTGAATTGTTAGTTTTAACTTTGAACACAATAAAGAAACAATTTGACTAAATTAGTTTAGCTGTGTATTCATTAGCCTTTAATAGAAAGTGAAGGCAAACTGACTCCAGGTTGTTGTACTTAGAGCCAGCTTTTTAATTAGTGATTGGCAAAATGTTTATCTACTTTGTTGTTGGAATGTTGAACGGTTTACACAACAGGACTGTTGTGAACCTTTATGTAATCTTAATTGGATCTTTCAGGAGAAGAAGATTTCATGTACATAAAATCACAAACTATTGTAATAAAGTTAGCTAATTTATATCAAACTTGGCATTTAAAGAGAAAAAGTTGTGCTATGTTGCTCAATGAGGTGGAGAAATGGTTAACATCTATTTAAACTTAGTTAAATGTGATGCTCAGTTGAACTTGGCCAAACCTTGGTTATCTTTGCCTTTGAAGTTAGACAGACCTGATTTCCAGGTGGTAAGTGGGTTATTAATCCCGTAATATTGGGAACATTAATTAACCTCTCTGAGCATCAGTCTCCTTAACTTTATAATGGGGATCATAAACTAGGTCTTAAATAGTCATTATGAGCATTGAAGATAATACATAAAAGCCTCCAACTGAGGCCCTCCATGTATGGTGGCTATCACCAACTTCATCATCATCAGGGTTCTTTACTTTTGACCTATTTACGTTAAATAGTTTTGAATAGATAAAATTAACAACAGGTTGCCAAGTTCAAAATGCTACAAAATTCAAAATATACAAAAGGGCATACAGATAAAAGTAGTCTCCCATTCTCCATGAATAATGTGGATTATATGCATTGTTCAATAGGTTGCTATTATGTCATAATAATTTTGCATAATTACATAATGGTAATTTATCCTAGAGATCATTCTATATCAATACACATAAAGCTTCCTCATCCTTATTAATGGCTGCATGAATATACAATAATTGAAATAAGTAGTGTCTTATTTATTGGAAAATTAGCTTATTTTCACCCTTTTGCAGTTATATCATTGAAGTAAATATCCTTATGGATTGCTTATATTGCACCTCTGTGAGTACGGCTTTAAATGAATTTCTAGAAGCAATATTAGTGGTGAAAGTATATGCATTTTTTAAATTTTGATAAATATTACAAATTGTCCTCCACAGAATTGTATCAATTTATATTCCACCAATAGCTCTGAGAGCTTGTTTTCCTGTGTTCTCACATCAACTTTTAAAAAAAACTGACAGTCTTAAAAGAAAATTATCTCCTTATAGTTTCAATTTGCTTTTCATTTATTGTATGTGAATTTAGACCCTCTTTATGTGTTTAAGAGTAATTTGTATTTTCCGTTCTATATAGCATGTTTTCATGGTCTTGTCTAACATTTACTGGATTAAATTTTCTAAATTTGTGTTTAGGAAAACTATATTCAGAAAATCCATCCTTTGTCAATTGTATTTCTTTTTCCCATTTTTATCTTCTTACATTTCTTTTATTTTTATGTGAAGTTATGCATCCTTTCTTTTAAAGCTTGTGTTTTATACTATTATCTCTAGAAAAACTCTGTAAGAATTTTTAAATCTTTCATGATTTCTTCTAGTGCATTTATGCTTTCACTTTTTATATTTAAGTCTTTGAATTTGTTTTAGTTACCCACTTAGCAGTCCCATCCTTACTTGATAATTAATCTGTTCACCAACAGAATACGATTTTCATCATATACTAATACCTTTATAAATAAATTGTTATCTTTTTCTGGACTCTCTATTTAGTCCCGTTGATTTATTTGCCTATTCAAGAAGTGTTGCCAACTGTTTTAAATTCTGTAGTATTTATACTGTTCCAATATCAGTATATAACCAATCTATTAATCTATTAATCTATTATCTATTAATACTCAATTAGATATATTTTATTGTTATTTAGTTATTCTATACTTCTACTTATTTTTCATTTTTTAATTTACAATTTTGTGAGAAATAAATTAAAATCTCCCATTATATATGCAATTCTGTCTGTATTATATTGTATTTTCTATATTTTGAACCTCGTATTGAAATAATAAAAATGAATTAAAGGGAAAATCAGGAAACCAAAAACTGTTTAAAAAATCTATAAAATGTATCAACTTTAGATATACTGAGAGACATCTACAGAGACTGAGACAGTGAGAAAAAAGTTACCTATATCAGGTATAGAAAAGAGGTTATCATTATAGGTCCTAGAGATAATAAAAGAATAATAAACAAATATTAGGACTACATTTACACTATTAGATTTGGAAACCTAGATCTAGTAGACAAACTGCTTGAAAGACAAAAAATATTATCTAAAGTAACTAGAAAAAAATACTGAATATCTGAGTAGTCCTATAACTATTAAAGCATTTCAATTTATAGCTACAAGAAAATACCAGACCCAAGTGGCTTCAATAGTTATTTCTATCAATCACTAAAGGAAGAAATAGTACAAAAACTACATAAAGTCCTTTCGGGAGGAGAAGATATGGAAACACTTCCCAATTTATTATATAAGGCTACCACCATTGCCTTGATACCAAAATAAGACACAGACATTGTAAGAATCTCTTTGAATATAGACATAAGACCCCTCAGCTCAATATTATCAAATCCAACAATATCTTACAAGTTTATTACACCATGAACAACTAGATTCCCCCACCCTCCAGGAATGCAAGGTTGGTTTAAGATTTGAAATTAGTCAATGTAATTCAACATATTAACCAACAAAGGAGGAAAACCGCATGATTATCTTAACAGATGTGAAAAAAAATTAACAAAATTTGACATCCCCTTATAAATTAGTAATACAAATGAACTTTTTTAGTCTAATAAATGGAGACCATAAAAAACATACAGCTAATGTCATCTTCAATGATGAAAGATTAAGTGCTTTTTCCCGAAGATTGAGAAGAAGAGAATGTTTGCTGACATCACTTCTATTCCACATTGCAAAGGAGGCTCTATCCAGTGCACTTAAGGCAAAAAAAACAAACAAACAAAAAAAAAAACAAACATACATGCATACATACATACGTACATACATGGAACAAGAGCCAGAAAGAGAGGACAAAAAGATGTAAAATACTGTCTTTATTCTAAGACAACATTATCATGATTATGTACATTGAAAATCTTAAGGAATCTACAAAAACCTATTATAAATCAGAGGCAAATTAGCAAGACCTCAGAATACAAGAATAAAAAATGATTTGTACATGTATATACTGGCAATGAAAAATTATCATGTTGAATTTTAATGATTAACTTGTATTCTAACATGAAATAACTAGGAATAAATGTAATAGCATGCATGCTAGATCTGTACACTATAAAATGTAAAACATTCCTGAAAGAAGCTAATAATTTAAAGTAATGAAATACTATGGCATATTCATTGATCAAGAGGCATAATATTGTTAAGATGTAATTTCCACCCAAATTGGTCTATGTATTCAACATAATCTCAGTCAAAACCTCAGAACACTTCTTTGTAGAAATTGACAAGCTGATCCTAAAGTTACATTGAGAAGAAAGGATCTACAAAATCCTAAAAAGGAGTGTCCTGTTCAAAGTGGTAATCAAGCAGGGGTGGACTGGAGAGTCCATCTCCAGCGGCAGGTCTATAAGCAAAGAATGGTAATAAGCTATTATATCATAAGTTCAAAGTGGAGAACTTACTGTAAAAGTGGAGTAATCAAGATAGCATGGTATTCACATAAGATTAAATATATAGAATAATGGAACAGGATACAGAATATAAAAATAAATTCATTAATATAACAACAAATGATTTTAAATAAAGGAACCATGGTAATTTAATGGGAAAATGTGGGGAAATGGTTACTTTTAAACAAACAATAATGGAAAACAGGATAACCATATAAAAATTATGAACTTCAATGTTTACCTCACAATACACATGAAAATTAACTAAAATAATTGCAAATGTAAAAACTAAGCTTTTCAAAATTCTAGAAGAAATAGGAGAAAATCTTTTTGACTGAGCTCCTACATCTTTTAAAATTTCTTGGATTATAGAAGCACCTTTTGTTCTATTGAGGTGACTTTTGGTGGGGTTCTAGATGGGGACTGGTCACTAGAAAGACCGAGCCATGATTAGAAGCTTGGAACTTTCAGTATTATACCCCATCCTCTGGAAAGGAGAGAGAAAATGGAAATTGAGTTAATAATTGGTCATGCCTATGTGATGAAGCTTCCGTAAACACTCCAAAAGTACAGGGCTCAGAGACTTCCAAGTTGGTGAACACATCCATGTGCCATTAGGGTGTCACACCCTAACTCCACAGAGACAGAGCACCTCCATTCAGGTCCCATCCAGACATCACTCTATCTCTTCATCTCACTCTTATATCCTAAAACATCCTCTGTAATAAATCAACAATAGCAAGTAAACTGTTTTCCTGGGTTCTGTGAGCTACCCTAGCAGACGATCAATCCTACGGAGGAGGTCGTGGGAACTTTGGATTTGTGGGCAAGTCAGACAGAAGTAACCTGGGGATCCCCTAATTGAGATTGGCATTTGAAGGGATGGCAGTCTTATGGGACCGAGCCCTTAAGTTGTGGGGTCTGCACTGACTCGGGTTAGTGTCAGAATTGCATTGAATTTTTAGGACACCCAGCTTTCCTGGGCTGGCAGCTTGCAGAAAGTAAATAGTGGGACTTCTCAGCCTCCATAAATGTGTGAGTGAATACTTCATAATAAATTTCTTTCTATATATATATTTATGTATATCCCATGGGTTCTGTTTCTCTGGAGAACCCTGACTAATACAGAAACATAGGAAGGAAACCCATGGTCTGAATATGTTTCAGTTCAAAGGGCCCTATTTATTTCCATGCAAAAATGGAGCTGTGCTTCATATACGCTTTTATTCTTTGTATATGTCTGTGTGTATATCTAATATCTATTTCTCTGCCTAATTCATCTTTTCATTATTTTGTCATTTTATACTTTTAACATGTCCCTTAATTTTATTTTATTTATTTACTTGTTGATTAGCAAAGTCTATAGCTGACAACGTTGTTGTATGTGCTTTTCTGTACTACATTGATAACTATGGTGCTGTGTCCAGATATGGAAGAAGGCATTAACTTGGAGGATTCTAAGTTCTTTCCATAAGAAATGATAACTCACCCAGTTGAAAATAGAATGTCTTACATTATTTCATTATAAGTAGATATTAAGGTAAAATAAAATTACACAGAAAGCAGAGGCTTAACCTTCTTTGTTGTTTTCATCTGCTCATTCCTTCCATTTCATGTGTAACTAAAAATAACGTCGTATTTCAAGTAAGACAGATGTACATTCAAATCATGGCCTTGTCACATACCCTGGCCCTTGCCTGACAACTCTTTGATTAATTTCTCAACCCAACTTCCTTACTTACTAGATAGGAAAAATAATGTTACCTTTCATGAGTGAGGGAGAAACCACAGAGGCCGGGGATACCCATAAGGCTTCATGGAGTTAGTGACATTTCAACCGTTCCTTGATTCCCAGTTAGGTTATCAGCAAATGGGAGGAAGGACATAGCATGTGAAGCAGAACACTGCTTTCAGCAAAAAAAAAAAGGTAAGAAATTACAGGGTGTACTTGACAGCTATTCCAGTGTATATATGGAGTGGGAAATTATTAGGAGAGCTGTGGGAGATAAGATTAAGTATAAGAGGGCCTTAACTGCCAAGATACAGAATTTGGAATTTATATAATAACTAATGGGAATAAATAAAAGTTCTTGACCAAGACAGTGATCAGAATTATACTTTAAGAGGAGTGTTATGATGATGATGAAAAAAATAACAGGAGATTGAGAAAACAATTACCAAAATCTAAAACAATTACCAAAAACTAAGGAGTTATATAAAGTTAGACATCAAATCAAAGATACCATCAGTTGTAAGATGAAATGCTATTTTATGTACTATTATGAAAGAACATAAATCACTGCTAATGAAACTATGGTATTCCTAATACACCGTTGAGTGTAGGACATGTAACAGTTTCAGAGATCTTAACATTTAAATAAATATGTATGCTAGAACTGATAAAATATCGTATAATGGTTGTAATGAAATGGAAGGAGAGATTAAAAGTTTTGACAGAATCTGATAACTGACTTACTGAAAATAGAGTGCAAAAGGAAGGAATCAAACATGGAGCTGACATTTTTAGTTTTATTTCTTAATGTCAGTATCAAAACATAAGAATGATTTCATTGTGGAGCCACTGGGACTTCTGGGGTGTTGTCAATCAGAGTTGGAAATGTGGAATAGAACTTGAAACATGGTTGTCGTTGGAGAGTGATATTTGAAAACCATCTATTTAGAGATGATCATTAAATTCACAGGGATATGTGTGCTCACGAAGGAACAGAGAATATAGAAAGAAGAGAATAGAATTAAGGACAGGAAGCTATAATTTTGGAGGAGGAGAAATGAACGAAAAAAAAAACCAGAAAAATAAAGAATTAGAAAACAGAAAAACAGTCATTCCAGGATAGGGAAACCAAGTTAGGGATAAAGAAAGTTTCCAGAAGAATGGGTTGGTGGTCATTAGTGTTGGTGGCTATAGAGTGGAGAAGGCAGACAACCACTGGAGAAAAAAAAAAGATTTTTTTTTTTTTTTTAATTTATTGGGGTGACAATTGTTAGTGAAATTACATAGATTTCAGGTGTACACTTCTGTATTACATCATCTATAAATCCCATTGTTCACCACCCAGAATCAGTTCTCCTTCCATCACCATATATTTGATCCCCATTACCCTGATCTCCCACCCCCCACCCCCCTTACCCTCTGGTAACCACTAAACTATTGTCTGTGTCTATAAGTTTTTGTTTCTCATTTGTTTGTCTTGTTCTTTTGCTGTTTTTGGTTTATATACCACATATCAGTGAAATCATATGGTTCTCTCCTTTTTCTGTCTGACTTATTTCACTTAGCATCATACTTTCAAGATCCATCCATGTTGTCACAAATGTTCCTATATCATCTTTTCTTACCGCCGAATAGTATTCCATTGTGTATATATACCACAACTTCTTTATCCATTCATCGATCGAAGGACATTTTGGTTGTTTCCATGTCTTGGCCACCATAAACAAAGCTGCAATGAACATTGGAGCACACGTGTCTTTATCTCTAAATGTTTTCAGATTTTTTGGGTAGATACCCAGGAGAGGGATTGCTGGATCATATGGTAATTCTACTCGTAATTTTTTGAGGAATCTCCACACTGCCTTCCATAGCGGCTGCACCAATCTGCATTCCCACCAACAGTGTATGAGGGTTCCTTTTTCTCCACAGCCTTTCCAACACTTGTTACTATTTGTCTTGTTGATGATAGCCATTGTGACTGGGGTGAGGTGATATCTCATTGTGGTTTTTATTTGCATTTCTCTGATGATTAGTGACGTTGGGCAAAAAAGATTCTGTTTTAACCAAAGTTAGTTAAATTTTTATGTGCTGAAAGTTTTTCTCAAAGAAACATGCTAAACAGATTTTACGTTTTCTTTTTTGAGAATTTTCCAGCATTTAAGAGGGACACATTTTGTTTTAAAAGCGAGTATATAGGTATTTAGAATCTGTCCCCAAATTTTAAAAAGCTAACACATGCAATTTATTAGTCATCTTAACTGAATCTGAAATATAGCTGTCATAATAACTTCTCTAGTTCTCAGCACTGCATATGGTCATTAGAGTTTTCAAAGAGAAAAAAAATTAATGCAGCATCCAGAATTATAAAAACCAAGAGCAAAACATTTCTTCAGATGAATAAATACATATTAGTATGAATCATATTACCAATACATTTTTTATTAAATGTATTGGGGTGACAACGGTTAGTAAAATTAAATAGGTTTCAAGCGTACATGTCTATAATACGTCATCTATAGAATGGTGATCATCCACAAGACAAATAGTAACAAGAGTTGGAGAGGCTGTGGAGAAAAAGGAACTCTCATACACTGTTGGTGGGAATGCAGACTGGTGCAGCCATTATGGAAGGCAATGTGGAGGTTCCTCAAAAAATTACGAATAGAATTACCATATGACCCAGCAATCCCTCTCCTGGGTGTCTCCCCCAAAAATCTGAAAATATTATCCGTAAAGATACATGTGCTCCGATGTTCATTACCAGTACATTTTAATGGAGAATGAGGGTATTTGTATATTCTTCCAGATCTATTAGCTCTCCCTGGTCACACCTTCTCACAGGAAACATATTTTCACGGGAAAGAAGCTCCTCATCTTGTGCCCAGCTCCTCACTCCCCCTGATAGCAACCTGCTTATGTCAGATGAAGAAGGAAGGATTCGGTCCCCGTGTACACATGGACCTCTGTTTCCAGGCCTAATTCTTCCAGCTTCTATTGTGTTTTTCGATGAAAAGAACCACCCAGCATCCCAATTCACCTATTGCTGGACATTATGGCTTCTGAAGAAATTATAAAGTTGAACTCATTTCTAGAACTATGCCTGGGAAAAGGAAAGGAGGCTAGGGTGAAAAAAATCATTTTATGCAACTACCTCCACCCTGAACATTTCTATCCTGGCAAAAATCATTGCATAATAAAATGAGCGTCAGGGCAAGCCCTGATGTAGAAAATGTAGGCTCAAAAACTACCTTCAGAAACTAATATTTGTTGAGCATTTAACGATGAGCTAAATCCTCTGCTAGATCGTCTTGAGATATTATTTCATTTTATTCTTAAAAATACAGGATGAGATGTGTATTATTGGTGCCATGTTACAGGTTCTGATACTGAAGACTCAAGAGGTTATTTACAGCTACTGTGTGACAAATCAGGATTCAAATTCAGGTCTGACCCTCCAATTTTATGACTTTTCCCCAACACAGTGTTGCCTGCCTAAATACTGGGTAGAAGTGAGGACAGAGACTCAAAGCTATGTTTGGAGCACATTAGTAGGCAGTTTTTATGGGCCGATAGTGTATGTGAGGGCTTAGTCTTCTGTTCCACCATCAACCTAAAAAGACATCACCTTCCCACCTCATGCTTCTCTGTACCAGTGTTCACCTGTCGGCAGCACAGAGACACCAAAAGTAGCCAACCTGGAATTTAAACCCAGCCCACATGCTTATCTATGATATAAAACACAGATCCTATAAACTAGATAAACATAGTTTATTATTAGCTATTTCAATTTGCATTAAATAATACCCTAAAAAGTTTTCAAATTATATTTTTAATGAGATAAATGTGCCCCACCACACAATTTTCCTTACTAGGACACCTCTCCTTTTTCTATTCTAATATGCTATATATGATGTTAACTTTTGACAAAGAACTGTTGAAATACAGCTACTGTATCTCAAATGCTCACCTAAAACAATTGATTTGGGAAGGTGGGTGTCTCATCTGTAACACAGATATAAACAATGTCTACCTTCTCATATTACTGTGAATATTAGAAGTGATTTATTTATTCAAAAATATATTTTGAGTACCTGTTATGTACTGAGAACAGTTCTAGTTATGTAAATCACCCAGCACTGTGCATGGTGGATACCTGGTGCTGAATAAATAAGGGCATGGACCTCATCTCATAGATGAGAACAAGAGAACAGAGAAGCAACTACAAAAGCGACTGCTCATGACTTCTAAGAAGTGTCCCCTTTCCTTCATTCCCTGGCAGCTCAGTGATCATTGAAGAGCAATTGCTATTTCATCAGTGGCTGCTTTGCCATGTTTCCTTCCCTTTCAGCTGCATACCTGGATAACACAGTGTTATATACATGGGCCAAAGATGGCCCCCATATATTGGTTTCTATGTTGTTTACTTCTTCAGAGCAGGCTAGATAAGCCAAAATCTGCCAAATTCAAATTCTTGCATGTGCAATGACTTTAAATATAGCCCAAATAAGCATATTTTCAGCTATTTAAAGTTTGCTTGCTTTGCCCACCCCTGATAACTGTACCCAATATCTGCTATAAGCCTAAGTATGCACAAACAAACAAACAAAAAAACATTTGTAAGGGACTAGCTGTTCAATGGGTATAAAGTTTCAATTGTATAAGATGAGAAAGTTCTGGAGATCTATTATACAACATTGTGCCTGTAGTTAACAGTCCTGTATAATGCACTTAACAATTTAAGAGGGTGTTCTTATGAAAGGAAAAAAAAAGATAAGAAACTTGGCATAAGGAAAAATACGCATGTTTCCAAAAGCTGAATGATACCCTTCCTCAATACACACGCCCGCACGCACACACACGCACACACACACAATTTATAATAAAGGACTATAAGCAAAATTTAAGTTTAAAACTACAACAAATAAACTGAAAGAATTGGTACTTATTTTGCCACTTTATATATAAAATTAACTCCACAGTAATATGCTAACTGTGGGCATTTCAGATACAGTAGCCATATTTCTATAGTTGTTTGTCAAAAGTTAATATGTAGCATATTAGAAAAGTAGGGGCTTTCTAGCAAGGAAAATTGTGTGATGAGGCACATTTAACCCATGAAAATATAATTTGAAAAGATTTAGGGTATTATTTACATGCAAATAGAAATAGCTAATAATAAACTACATTTATCTAGTCCATAGAAGCAGTGTTTTATATGGTATTGTGTAATGGTATATGGTAAATGTGTGGGCTGAGTATAAATCCCACGTTGGCCACTTAATAGCTGTGAACTTGGGCAAGTTACTTATCTTCTCTAGGTCTCAGAGTTTTTATCTGTGAAGTAAAATAGGATTTAGGATGACCCATATGAAATTGATGATATTTGATAGTTTTTGATCTACAAAGAGGGCAACTTCAGGGGGTTTAATCTAATAATTAACTCTAATACGTATGCTGAGGGGATTATAGAGATAATACGTGAAGAGTATCTTGCACACTTCTGAAACATATTCAAGCAACAATAATGTTCTCTCATATTCCCCTCAATTCTCCGTGGATGATGCTGACCTTTACATGTAATCTGTTCTCAATTTTATGTGTTAGGAAAGATAGCCATGGGATCTCAAACCAAATACTGCAAGTGATAATCATACACTAGAAGAGCTGAATTGGGCCTTAGGTATAAATTACTCCAGCCTACTAATTTTCCAAATGAGGAATCTGAAGTTAGTCACCTTCACCATCCTAGCTTAGGATTATGGTCTATGAGCCCACAATTTTTCTTACAGAACTAGTCCATCTGGATGTCACAGAGTAGCTCTCATCCCAAACTTTAACTGCCGAAACATCTAAGAGGGCCTTTGTGTGATCATATGAAAGTTCCAAATATAATTTGATATCAGTGGCAATTTAGACTGATATGACTATACTAAATATCACAAACTAACCATTTCATAAGGTTTAAGTCACCAAGAACACTTATTAAAACAGAGAAAAATAAATCCCTAAAATAGAGCTAACACATTAAATTAGCTCTAATTAAAAAATATAGATCTTAACACATTTTCCATGCTACTCTCTCTAAAATGCTTTCCCTTATGTCCATTATTCATTTTTAGGGATTCATAGATTTATTTATTCCATGCAAACTTTAGCATAACACAATATTCACACAATCTTTAAAAAGACTAGACCACCCTTTTCGACTATAGGCAAGTTGTTGGTTTATACACTGTTACAACATATATACATGTTAATCCCAAATAAGAATATCAGCTGTAGGAAACACCATGTTTCCCAGAAAATAAGACCTAGCCAGACAATCAGCTCTAATGTGTCTTTTGAAGCAAAAATTAATATAAGACCCGGTATTATATTATGTTATAAGACCCGGTTTTATATTATAGTAAAATAAGACCGGGACTTATATTAATTTTTGCTCCAAAAAACGTATTAGAGCTGATTGTCTGGCTAGGTCTTATTTTCAAGGGGAACACAGTAGCAGAGTGTCATGAACACCTCAATTAAGAAGTGTAGTAATTTGTTAGCTGGATTAAAACTCTAGGCTTTGATTTAGAAAAGTGTTGACTGCAGTTCGGCCTCAACTAGATTCCAAATTGGCAAAAGGCAAACATATTAATATATGGTCAATAATGGCTGAGAGCCTTGAAAAAATCTGGTAGAAAAACAAGAAATTACTTTCTGGGTATAAAACTCAAGAATACCATAATCCATTCTTTCTCTGTTTATGTCCTGTCAGTGGTATTATTATATTACTATGGAATTCAAATTGCAAGCAACCTTTTTTTTTTTTAACTAATGTTGTACTGTGCCAAGTAGGCCAACAACTAACTCTGAAATATAAAACTACAACTACAGCCCATTTTCAACCTGTAGAGGAAATAACTGGCTAGGTTTTTATTTGGAGTAGTAGCATTTCTATCTATAGACAAGGGGAAAAGTAAAGTGAAACAAATTAAGAAAAAAATAAAAAGTAGAAGATTGCCTCAGAGATGACCAAAGTTAAGAAGGCCACCAAAGAGTCAGAATTATAGCATCACTTTGTCATTTGTTTTCCCAAAGTGGAGTCAAAGATTGTTCCTAGCTTTTCACTAAGACCCTAAGCAGTCCTGGCAGTACTTATCTCTGCATCAACAATGCTGTCTGTGCTCACTCTCTAGCCTAGCTGGATATCTGTTCATTTTTTTCTGATTAAATTTGCGAGAATAATGCAAAAACAATTGCACTGTGAATTTTGCCTCTGATACCCCATTCGACCAAGTGTAAAAGTGGCATATGGCACAAAAGCAAGCTGCAGATGGCCCAACAGCAGCTGCTCACATCTGGCACATGGCTGTTGGATTTTGTATTTGCCAACTTGCCAGATGACTCTTTCTGGAGAGAAGCCCAATAACAGAAATTCACCCATCTTCCTTCATCTACAGGCTAAACGTTTTAGCCAGTTTTCTTTCCCTCATCCATACATCCTGAAAAATACATAGATTCTCAGCCCTTCTAAAAGAAAAAAAAAAAAAAAAAATTACTTCGGTTCAGTTTGATGGTAAATAGTACCCAGGTTTTCTGATTTTACAACCTTTGCAACCACTTCAGAGCTTTTACTTTGGGAGCTAGTTAGATAGCCTATAACATTTGGTGTAATGTTTATGTCATGGTAAGAATACATTGATAGAAATTCAGAAATATCGATCTCCCTCCAAAAACTTTGCAGCTAGATATTAGAATCAAGCTGTCAAGATATTTTAAATTTCACCCAATTTGACACAAGAGGTCCAATTGTAATGGAATGGGGAGAAATCACTTGTTAAAAAAAATTATTTTCTATGGTAGCTAATTTATATGTTTTAGGAAAAGAGAGCACTTTCTCTTTAAGTATGAACTATCCACATAACTATTCTGTGGTAGTCATTTTTGCTAATCGCCTCATGTTTCCAACTCTGCCAAACAATCTGTACTTACATAAAGATGCCATGAGTTATGTCTTCCTACATTTGAATATGCTTTTCACACCACCTCAAATATTCTTCTCCCACTTTTCCACTTAATACCATCTTATTCACTAATCAAAATTCCAAAGGTACCATCTCTATAAAGATTTCTCTTCTTCCTTCTTTCCCCCAACTCCTAAAAATAATACCTCCTTTGTGTTCTCATAGTGCTTTGAGTATGACTTTTTTAAAAATGCACTCATTCTAGTTTATCTCCTTGATTAGTGTATCAGTTTGCTGTGGCTGCCATAACAAAAAACCACAGACCGGTGGTTTAAACAACAAAAAATTATTTTCTCATAGTTCTGGAGTCTAGAAGTCAAAGATAAAAATGTCAGCAGAGTTGATATATTCCCAGGTCTCTCTCCTTGGCTTTTAGATGCCGGTCTTCTCTGTGATTTCAAATAGTTTTCTCTTTGTACATGTCTCTGTCCTAATTTTTTCTTCTTATAAGTATATACCAGTCATATTGGATTAGGAAACACACTAATGACCTTATTTTAACTTAATTAACTCTTTAAAGACCTTTTCCCCAAATGCAGTCACATTTTAAGTTAGTGAAGTTAAGGACTTCCACATCTGAATTTAGGGAGCGCACACTACAGCACATAACATAGGTGTTGAATACTTTGAGAGTAAAGACTGTCTTGGTCATATCTTATATGTCTCCAGTTTCCAGCACGACCTCCAATGCATGACTTATCAGCAATATCTCGTTATTTCTTCTAGAAATAATCAAAGAGATGGGAAGTTGAAGGTAGATCCAAATCCATAGGGAAGAGAGGTGATAGAACAGACATGTTAATAGCATTAGTGCACAAGATTCAACCAATGACTCAGGGGGCTTATTCATTCATGCTGATAGCCAGGCAAAGGGTAATCATAAAAGGTAAAGATGAAGTTCATGTCACTGGGGGTAGGGTGGATTCAGGCACAAGTATTGAAAAACCAAGACATAAACCAGTAAATGTAGTTTCTGACATAAAAAAGAATGTCAGGAATCCCAACACTGAAATGTAGTGCTATCAACTTTGGTGCCAACTTTTTCGTAGTTGAGGTCTGCATCAATGAACTATTACTACATGATGCGATGTGACAAACCACTCAAAATTCATTGGCTTAAAACAACAATCATTTATTCTTTCACATGTATCTGTAGTTCCACAAGGGGTTTGCTGATGTACTCTGGCTAAATTGGTCAGCTCTGCTTCAAGTTTTCATTATAGGTAGGCTTATTTCCTCATTGCAGGTTGAATCATAGGTCAGCTCTGCATATGTTCATTCTGGGGCCCATGCTGAATAGACAGCATTTGCCCAGGGGAAACTCTTCTTATGATGATAGCAAAAGTGGAAGAAGGCAAGCTCAGTCATGGAAGCCCATTTCAAGCTTTTCTTTGCATACCTGCTAACATCCCATTGGTACAATCACATGGCTGAGCAAAACGTCAAGGTGGGGAGTTCACTCTACCTTTAGTGAGAGGGATAGAAATATCACATGGCAAAAGCCATGGATATAGAGAGCAGTGACCAACTGGGGCCAAGAATGCAGTCTGCCCTAATCCCTTTGAGATTTTGAGGGAAACGTCACAGGAGACAAAGAAGTTGACTCTCAGTCACTTTGTAGATTGCTTTATCTTTATCTAAATAACCCTCATAAAACACACATACACACACACACACACACACACACACACACACACACACTTCCTCCAATAATATACAAAGAGATTTATGTAGCCATCAACACAGAATTATACAATCTTCCCTCAATTTCAGCTCCCTCCCAATACAATACCTTACATGTGGCTAAATCCCGCTCCTTACACAGATTTGAGCACAGACACTCTGTCTATGCCAGACGTGGTACTCTGTGCTCTCACAGCATTCTGAACATTCCTGATCTTTGAAAAGTCCCTGCTTAATTCACTACAAAGACAACCAGGTCTGTGGTTACATTGTCAACTGCTATAACCCGAACAATGAACACAATAGCTGGTGCATAGCATATACCAAGTAATTTTGTGTTGCATGAAAAGGAATGATGTCCTTGGCTTAGAAACAGGCTTCTTGGAGTTAAGGGATAAATCTAATCCTGGAGCGCCATTGTGAATAACTTGAAGCTGGATTCAGGAATTTTGATGAGAAAGAGTATAGTGGACCTTAAGAGGGCCCAGGACTGGGTCCTGAATCTCCGTCAATAGGACTCCTAAAAGATGGGTCATAAGGTCTCTGGATACAAAATGAATTCTAAGTTCACACTTGGGCTTTTCTGGTCTTCAGAACAATGTGTTTTTTCATCATTATACTTCTTTACTACAGTACTTAAGTGTTCCTTTAGAATAATTTTTTGGATCCTTGGGATCAGAATGTTTAGGTTAAACTCACTTTGGGGAGGTCAGGGAGATTGTCTGAAACTGAATGCAAGTATCTTGTAAAAAACAGAAATGCTTCTGACACTAGGAGTTAACTCAGGTGATGCCTGCAGCTTGAGTGAAGACCCCAGGTGATCTGTGTGCCTGAGGAACCAACAGGGACAGCGGTAGACGGCTTCTATGACCCAAGAGAAAGATGCAGACAGTTCAGATGTCACGGCTAGTCCAGGTTTTAATGGTTCAGAGAAAAGGAGCTGAGGCACTGGGCTCCTTAGGAGAGATCAACAGGGATTCTGGAAAACTAGTAATGCTCCTGAATATGCCACCTTCTAATATAGTAGGTTATTGAAAACACTAGAATAACAAAGGCCACATATTAAAACAACAATGGTATTCCAGTTTTCACTCCCTCCTACCCCCAAATACTGTCAAAGACTTGTTAAAATAATAGTCAGTTTGAGCTGCTTTTGAGGTGATTAAGAAGCAATGTTATGCAGTTGGATATAAACCATTCAAACCCCTTTTCACAGCTTTCAGGGCCTTGGTGATCTCCCCTCCCAGCCTTACCAGCACCTTGTCATCCCAGAAGCATCCTTGTACCATACGGTTTGGATACACGGCTACTGATTCTGAATCTCTGAAACTCAAAAATACCAAACTCTTTCTTAGCTCTCTGCTTTTATTTCTATAATTTCCTCTGCATGAAATGTTTTCCTAAAATACTGTCCTGTGATGTGTCCATCTCCTCATTCAGGTCTCTGTTCAAATCCCGTCTGCTGAGAAAGGCCTTCCCTGATCTTACGACTTGCACAGTCTCCCCACCCCAACTACACTTGGTTCCTTCATTCAATTTTTCTCCACAGTTTTTACCTTGTTTATTGATATCTTTCTTGTTTATCATAATATTCCCCATAAGAACAGAAGTCCCTCAGGGTGGAGAGTCGATAATTATCCATTGAATGACTATAGGCATGAATGAACAAAATAGTTCAAGCAGAACCTGCAGTAAGATTGATGCTGAACTTGAGACTATTGATAGAGTCCCATATCATTCTACAAGAGTGATCGCAAAGTGTGGTGTAAGACTGAATTAGAACAATTAGAATTAGAATAACAATAGCTAATATATATTAATTCACATATATAGAACATTTACATGGGTCAGATACTGTGACAAGCACTTTACATGCATTCACATTTAACCTTCAACTAACCCTATGAGATAAGGTACCAATTTTATTTCTACTTTACAGGTGAAGAATTTGATGGTTCCTGTGGCTAAGCTACTTGTTGAAGGACTTTTGGTAGCTGAAGGGCACAGAGATAGGATCCAGAGATGTTTTACTTAAGGCAAAAGCCCAGTGCTATGCCATCTCACTACACACATGCAGCCCCTTTTGGTCCTTTATTTTCCTAGTAAGTATTCCACTAAGGTATGTATATAATTACCTCATAGCTTTTCTTTTTGCTTCCTTCTCACTCCTCCTTTCCCTCATGCCACAGAGGATTTGAAATCTAGAATGAATCTTCACATTTCAACTCTCCTTTTCCATCCCGGGTCATTATGACCTTAATGACCCAGGACAGTTCTGCACATCTCTCCTTCTGGGCTCTAAAGTTCTTGTAACATATACATTTCCTTTACTGCCTGTCTATTCTGGTTGCTTCTTTGCATTCATGCTTTCCTTTCCCATTACTCATTTTCTGCTCTCTGTCACTGACTACCACATTTCATAGAACAATCTAAATAAATTATAATCTCTGAGTAGATAAAATTAGATTGTCCATACACAAATTCGAGATTCTGATTTACTAGTGGATTTATTTCAAGGGATTTCACATACCAAGTAGAATTAGAGCCATTCAAATAGAAAGAAGCATCTCCTAGGTAACCCCCAAGATTCTAATTTTCTGTTTTGGTTCCTATACCTGGCATACACAAAGACATTTAAATTCCTAAAGTCTATGTGAGACAAACATATTTGTAATTATAGTTTTTGGGCCTAAACAATTTCTTCTTTTCAACATATCCACAAAAACAGAATGATGAGCAAAGAAATAATTGACATGCCAATTATCCAAGCAGAGATAAGCATTACATTAGTGTCGATAGCTGCAGTGGTTAGAAAAAAAACTGATCTGGGGATGGTCAAAACCAGGCTATGTTCCTAGGACATGCATCAAAGCCTACGAATCCTGGCTTTGGAAGAGGGTATCATGGGATAGGGTTTTGTTTCAAGAGTTCATTTTCCACGGCAGTGTTCTTTATATTGTTAGCATATCTCAATTGATGCAATAAAATTTTATTTTTTTTTTGTCTGGCAAGACAATTGATATTTAGGTCAGTGTTAGTGAGCTGGTTTAGCAATTGCTTAACCAATTTGGTAAAAGTTCAAATAAATAATAGCTCCAGTCTATGTATTCTTTCTTCTAATTCACAAATCTAAATGTGAGCTTGTCCATTTATTTTTAGCACATTTTCACATGATTCCTTTCACTTACATTTTTACATATGAAGTGGCATGAAAATCAAAGTTAAATAAATAATAGTCAAAAGCAAAAACTGTCTACATCCATAGGGCTTTGTCAGGAGGGGGCTTAGTGGTTTTTGAGACACATACTGGAGAACTGCTTCTACAACCAATATCTTTGGAGAAATATCTATGTTCTAATCTAATTCAATCTTAATAGGAACTGCCATGCAGGAAGCACCCGTGTGTAAGAAGGTGTAAGGTCATGGCTCTGGAAAGAATCCCATACTAAATCCACACCCAAAACTCCATGAACTTTAACTGACGCTGGGAAAGACATTTTCAGAACCTGGCTGAAGGTGGATAATGTATGATATAATGTGAAATAAAGGCCTTTCTACACAGAAGAACACCAAGGGCCACATTTACTCTCGTCAATTACTTTTCTACAACAGCAGTATCAGCCTCTGCCCCCAATGACTCATGTGCAGAAACAGAACTGGCAGCAAGAAAATCAACAGATCTTCAGAGGTTGTAAAAGAAACCTGAAAGGGGACTGAACACTGGTCTCTCCATCCTCTGCCCTGAGCACAAGGAAAGCTCTGTAACCTTAAGAAACTCACAGTCAGATTCCCTGAAATTCTGATTCTTAAGTCTGGTCTCCTTATAGCACGGGGGAGGGTACTGTCTAGGGAGGGCCTGGAGACTACTTGGAGTATCTCACACCTCTCTTTTTTCTTGCACCAATGACTGAAGCAGGCCAGGAATCTGTCTGGATACCAGAGAAGCTCTACAATGAAGAAATCCCATGCAGAGGGGAAAGGTTTCATCCACTAGCTCCACAGGACTTAGCCTATCCCTTCGCCTATGGTACATATCAACTCCACCAACGTGAGTAAGACGGAAGATAGTCAAGCACTTGCCAAAGCACAGGCACAGTCTTCTCTCCATCCTCGTGACCTGTGTTCTACCCGCATGTTAGCAATATGGGCCTGGACCAGGTACTGGTCCTCAACTTCTAACCTCGAATTCAGTTGTTTCCAGCAGTTTGCAAATGTCTAGGGTGCTTCCTACTCCTTGATTCAACCAGAGATACTCTGAATTTATTGGATTTATATAAATGGAATCCCAGGTAAAATTTTATGAGTACAAAGTGTTATGCGGCGAAAGATTTTGAAAATCACTTCAGAACTGAGAGAGCTCAATTTTTTTTCACTCCTCACTTCCACACCTAAACTCCTCTTGAAGGGAGGAGAACTACATGCACAAAATGTCGTTCTAAGGAAACAACGAGGCCAGACTGTACAGCTGTGCAGCTTTTAGCAAGTGGATTTATAGTGAGCTTGAATGGAACCACTCTTTTGGGGGGACTTGTTTCCAGTTTTCTCTGCAGAGCTCTCCCTACTCACTCCCATTTAAGATGGAGTTGAGCAGACTAAGGAGGAGAATGGGGGAAGGGTACCTTCTAATGAGAAAGCCTTACGGCACAGGGAGGGGTTAAAGGCAAGACACACAAGTGGGGCGCTACGACCTAAGTGAGATGAAGTTCCTCTTATCTTCTTTCTCAACTTCTTCTTCCTGCTTTTAGAGTGCAAACTAAGGGCACAACCATACGCATATCTAGAGGAAAGGAGAAAGGCTCTTTCTGCCTTTAGTCTAGGCCATTATATAATGGAGGTAAAAGCGTTCTGGAGGCTCACTTGTGGTTTAGTCCAGCTTCATTGGAATAAAAGACAGAGATTGAGTTTTGTGCTCGAGTTAGTGATAATGTATATACACATGGGTTGGCGTGTCTTCTGAGGATATATCTTATGGATGGCAGCAGCTGTGATAAGTTCAAGATTCAGATTGCAGTCTCACAACCCTAGGGATCTTTCTTTAGACGAAACATGAATAATAGAATGTCCTAAGGGGTAGAGATCAGGAATTTACAGAAGTGAGTTATACCCTTTTGAAATGCCCACAGTAGGGAGAGACCTCTCCAAGGGACTAACTTGAGAGAAAAGTCCCCAAGCAGACATAAATTTTCTGGAAAGGTAGATATTTAAATACTTTTTCTTGCCTTCAGCATTTCTTATGCACCTTCTGTGAAAGATTTAAATTCATCTGGCTATGAAGCAAAGATATAAAGGCTTGGAAGTTTGCAAGTATTGAAGAGTACATTCATTATCTACCATATCCAAATTTTACATTGGGCTTTAGGGATGTTGGTTCAGGAGAAGTGGGACATGGCAGATGTCACCTGTCTTAGTCTGGTAAGTCTGCCATAACAAAATACCATGAACTGGGTGGTTTAAACAACAGAAATGTATTTTCTCACAGTTCTGGAGGCTGGAAGTCCAAGATCAGTGTGACGGCAGGGTTGGGTTCTGGTGAGAGTTCTCATCCTGGCTTTAGCCATCACCTTCCCATTGTCCTCACATGGTAGGGAGGGAAGGTGGGGAAGGGGGAGAAGGGAAGGAACAGGGAGAGGGAGAGGGAGAAAGAAAGCAATTCTCTTCTTATAAAGACACTAATCCTATCATGAGGACCCTACCCTCATGACCTCATATAAACATAATTATCTCCCAAATGTCCCATCTCCAAATACCAACACATTGGGGGCTAGGGCTTCAATGCATGAATTTGGGGGAGACAGACAATTCTGTTCATAGCATAGGCTCTCTAAATACATATTGCTTTTTATCTGTAAGCATACAAAATACTAAACTTACTATGATAAATCATTAAGAAGGTGCTCACAGGATCAGGATTAAACCTTTAAGAGATGCAACATGATTTAGTGAAATGAACATGGGTACTTGGAGTCAAACAGATTTGTCTCAAAACCCTACTCCAGTGCTTGCTACCACTGTGACAGGAGAATTCTGGACAAGAATAATACGAATTTCTTCTTAATACAATTGTCGTGAAGATTAGTGAAATAAGGTACAAAACAGCTAGTTCCATGGCTGGTACTTAGTAATGACTCATAAATATTAACTCACCCTTTTGCCTTATAAATTATGGTCGCTTTGTCACTAAACACATTTGATTGTCTCTCAATTAATAAGAAGTCTAGAAGTATAAAGATTAAGCATAGAATAGTAACTCAACAATACCCTCCAAGACTTTTTATACTCTTCCCCACCCATGTTAGCAGTTTTATCAAATAATAACATCATCCATTGCCCCCAGATAAATGTGTATATGCTTATACCCAGATGGCTTAGTATAAATGTTTGTCACCTCATAGTCACAGAGGGCCCAAGCCGCTCCAACCACCTACATTCCATACAGGAAGAAAACCCCCCAGGAGTACCTGTTTATTTTATCAGGAAAACAGAAGTTTTTCAGTAGCCCGCCAGTGAATTTCCATTGAATGCTTCACTGCCAGGTCAACTAGTCACCGTAGCTGGAAGGGAGAATGAATAACAGAATATGCGGCTTTCCAACCTCTCTATACTGGGGATGAGCAGGAGAAGGGAATTAGGAGTGGCTGATAAGTTAGCTATCTGTGGTAGGCCAAATTCTCAGAGGGTTCCCCAAATCTCAGCCTCTGATGAACACACACCTTTAATCAGTTATACAATCAAACTCTAAGCACTGCTGGGAAGGGATTTTTACAGATGTAATTAAGGACCCAACTCAGGTGACTTTCACAAAGGGAGATGATTATATGGGTGGTTTTTGACCTGATCACATAGCTCTTTAAATATGGGTCTAAATGCCAAAGTCAGAGAAGCCAAGGAGATTTAAAGGCTCCTTTGTGGGCTGGACGATGGAAGAGGCCACATGGAAAAGAATGCGCAACCTTTAGTAGCTTAGAGTGACCCCGCTTACAGCAAGCAAGGAAATGAGGACCTCAGTCTGTAACCTCAAGAACCTGAGTTCTGCCAACCACGAGAATGCACTCAGAAGAAGACATTTTCCCCTAGAGCTTCCAGACAAGAACTCATTTAAACTGATGTATTGATTTCAGCCTTGTGAGAGCCTGAGCACAGCCATGCTGTGCTGGACTTCTGACCTACAGAACTGTGAGCTAATAAAAGGGTGTTGTTCCGAAGTCGCTACATTTATGATGCTTTGTCGCACAGCATTAGAAAACTAACACACCATCCGACACTGCCCACGATATCCCCTGATTTTATTATTAAAATATTCTTATAAAAAGTATATGTCATACTTATATAATCACAGTGATTTAGGAAAACAGTGTGTAATGAGGAGGTGAAAATACTCTGAGGAAAAGATGATTTATTAAACTTTACATAATAAAAAGAGGCAGAAGCAAGGAGCAATAGTAAGTTTTGACTAAGGTCTCTAGATGGGAACAATTTGAGCTTTAAACTTGAAAGTTTCAGGATAACCAGGTATTTAGCAAGTAAATCAATGTTTCTTAATAGTTAGGAAGTTTTAAAAGTTAAACCAAAGAATTACAAAACTAGTATTATTTTATAAAGCACTGACACCACTACTTGTTCCAAGAGAAACGTGGACATTAAACTCAGATGTGAAATTGGCTATATTACAGCTTCACTCAAAAAGGTATTCTATGCCTGCACTTTGAAAAGCACTTTCACAAATTAAATCTACTTATAGTCTGAATGAAAAAAGAACTTTAGAAAGTCATAACCACTTACCTGACAATTATTCCCTTAATATAACTACATGAAACATCGCTTTCTTGGTATTATATTTCTATAAACGAAAATACTGAGTGAGAAAACAGTTGAAAGGCCACCAAGATAAACATACAGTATTTATATCAATGTCAGCTGAGTTGATCGCCGTGGGAGCCTTTGACACTTACTCAGAAATGGAGACTCACCACTTGATTCCATTGAGTCCACAAGAACACTGACTCCAGACCCCCTGGGGCAGGTGAGTGCTCACCAAGTCTTCCTCTTTGTTGGAAAAAAGAAAATCAGCCAGATGTGCCCACGGTCCACCCTGGCATCTTGCAGAAGACATGGTCATTTGTCAGAATGACACCGGGATACTTGGAGGAGAGTATGAAGCCTAAATGTCACTTAGCACATTAGGATCCTGGAAGAGAAAAGTGAAAATCGCCCTGTCACTTGGTGGAATTGAAGCCTAGAAAAATGAGACGTCCTTATGATTAATGTCAGTACCTTCAGCTTCCACTCTGCCACCTACTTCTGTGGAATCTGGGTTTATATTGTGGGCAGGAAGAAGCAGTTAAAGCATGTATCAAGGCAAAAACAGAGCCAGTTTTTAAAGAAAGATTGCTTTAACTCTTCAAAGAACCTCCCCTTTCACATACATCATGTCTCTTTCTGTGGCTGGCTCGATCAGAGAGCATAATTAGACCGAATCTCTGGTGGCAGGGCAGGTGGCAGCTGAATGGCTAGAAAATTACACACTTTGATTCTATGCTGCCAAAAGCTCCTGCTTTCCTGTTTCTGATTTTGGTCTTTGAAGACAAAAAAAGTTATATGGTGATTGAAAGAGAACTGATTCTGGGTGGTGAACACACAATGTGAGATACAGATAATGCATCGCAGAATCGTACACCTGAAATCTATGTACCTTACTACCAATTTTCACCCCAATAAACTTTAATTTTAAAAAAATGTTTTTTTTAAGAACAAATTTAAGTAGAGATATGTTCAAAATTGCTACAAAATAGCTAAAATTGTGAGAAGATAGTCCACGAATATAAAGTCTTGCTGAATATAATCAGTAAGTAAACAAAATGTAATATTAACACCAACCAGACAGGGTAAAGAAGAAAAGTAGTGCTATTCGTTATACGTGAATTATTTCAAGTTTATATAAAAATCTAATCATACTTATTCCTTGCATAAGTTGAAGGTAAGATCTTGATTATTAAACCTTAAGTAGGAATGGCTATTTTCATGTTGGAGATCTTTAACAATTAGCTAAAATTATGAATCCTCTCCATAAGAAAATGTGCACACATTGTATCATACCAGGACCTATAAAATTCTAGAAACATTGGTTTCAAATCTTTCTCAATTAGAACTCTGTTCATTATAGATTAACAGGTTTTAAAAGTCCAACAATATGAGAAAAATATGTGAACATAAAGAATAATCTCTTCTTTCAAGAAATGCACATCCGAAGCTGGACAAATGTTCAAATGTGACAGGTCCTTTCTCAGAAGTAGTACCTAAGGTTAGTGAAGGTGTTCTATGAGATAAAGAGAAATTTTCTTTTAAATCAAGCTTTAAATTTAAAAAGGGGTTGACAGAGATCAGTAAATTATTTAATAAATGGGGATAGTGGGAGAAGGGTTAGACAAGGCTTTAGTAGATAAAGCAAGCAAATAAAGAGGATGGTTATTTGGACGAAGTCAATGGAAAGGACAAAGGATATATTAAGATACACAGAAGGACATTGAAAGAGTGCTCTGAGACCAGGAAGGGAATCTGTTGCAAAGAGCAACAGATGGACATGTGGAAACTATAAAGGGTACAGATCATTTTTAAAGTAGTGTCAAAAGAAAAAAGCAGAGGAGTTAGAAGAAATTACGTTGACGGAAAAGAAAGTTTGTTACTTGACTGAAGAGATAAAGAAACATACAAGGCATGGAATTTAAAAAAAAGGCAACATTTAGAAATAGTAAAAAGAAATGAGTGTCAGAGGCCTGAGGTTATGATGGACCAATAACTATTGTGGCAATTTTTACAACTGAAGTTATTATACTACTTAACTTATGGATGCAAGACTGGTTCAGACATGATTTGAGGGTTGGAGGTGGGAGGTGGGAGGTGGGGAGGGTTTAGGGGTGGTGAGTGAGGAGTGAGGGGCAAAGAATCCCTTTCATGGTTGTTCTCGCTTGCCCGGAAGGCTTACCTTTCAGCAGGATTTTCAGAAAATCTGCTAAGAATAGATATTCCCTGTATCCATGATATCCTTAGTTCTCCTAATTTACTCCCAAATAAGGATCTATGCACCACACCAAGGGAAGGATTCTTGTCCTCCCTGAACCTCTTGCTCTGTCTCTTTCCCAAGCTCTAGCTCTCTGTATACAATTGCTTCTACTTGTCTATTGGAAGAGGTCAAGATTCCTCATTAGCATAGGGAAGATCCTTTAGAATCACCTGTTGACCTCTCCAGCCCCATCACATTAATTTCTTACTCTGAATTCCACTTATAGCCGAACTCAACTTCTCCAAACACATGAGCAGTGTGCTCCTTCAGCCTGGCCAGGAAAATCCTACTCACCTTGCACAAACCTCAGATATTCCTTTCTCAGAAGACCCTGCTGCCCCTTTATACAGCTCCATACCTGCCTCACCTGAGGTACTTTGAGTGTCTAGAGACAAATACGATAACATGCTCATCTCTGCTTCTAGTACAGTGTCTGCTATGCCTTATTTCTAAAAAATATATTTCATGAATTACTATAAATGCTATAACTTTAGATTGCTGTTTCAATCTACAATTTTCCTTAAGCACATTGAGTATTTTCTCCAATGTACAGAGCAGGCCTATGCCACCAGAAATAATAATTAAAAAAAAGTTAGAATATGATAGGAAAGAATATTTTGCCTGTGGTAAGGAGTTGGAAGCACACATATCATTTTGTCATGTTATTTAGGACTGGCTATTCACATATAATTGTCTATATACAGCTTGACATACATTTTAAAATACAAATCCATATGTAATCAAATAGATGATTATGACAGAACATGGGGAAAATAAGGACAGTTGGAATTTTCTTCCAATAATTAAACTAAGAAAGCAAACAATAGCTACAAAGACACATTCTTTGGCCAGCAAGAATTGACCATAATCTAATCAACATTATTGATATAACTGCGCTAAGTACATGTCATTCCAAAGAAAGATTGTGTGGCTATAAGAGCACAAAAGAAGATCAGGGCAAATATCCGTAACTGTAATATAATACAAACACTAACCAGGAGAAAAGATGCACTTCCAGGAGGCACAGGCAGAGACCTGATCTGGCTGGAATATTATCTGCTATATAGCTGGATACAGTAAACTATCAAAGATGGTTGCTATTACACATTGAGCCCATTTAACTAACATCTCTTTTTCTAATTAAATCATCACTAATCCCAAGTAGTTTATCTATAGAGAGAGATGGGCAGGGCAGGCCATGGGAAATACCTGATCTTTCCAATAGTTACAATTTTTAATTTTAAATTAGTAAACTGCATTCTTATTTTATATACTGGTGTTTTGTGAGGTCTGTTTGCATGATTCAACATGCCAGCATTTTATCACTTTGGAATACAAATGAGATTAGATTTCTGACTTTACAAGGCTGAGTGCCAGATTCTCCAGTCATCCCTAAGACATACCTTTCCTTTATAATTACATGCTTTCCCCCAACATAAATTCTCCCAATAAAAAGAGGGAACTATAGAGCAATTGGTACCAATCTCAAGAAAACAATTTTCCAGAAAATGATGGTAATCGAGATAAGTAAAAGCATAAAGCTTTAGACAAAGAAAAGATCCATCTAAAATAAAGAACAGGAATGGGGGTGGGGCGGGGAATATACCTCTGAATTCTGAAGTGTGATTTCAAGGAAGAAAACAAAGCCAAGGCAATGATAAACCCCAGAAGGATAAATAATGAAATCATACATTTAGAATTGGTCATAAGGACATGATTTTAATGGACCAGAAACTAGACTGCTGAGCGTCAAGGAGAAAGCAAGAGAAAGAAAAGTAAAGGCAATAATATAAATCTTGTAATGCACAAGGAAAACTGACACAGTAAGATTTATACATACATAAATCTGAGGGCTTTCAAGTTTTGCTCTCAAACCTAGAGCAAACGATTCTAGTCATGTGAATGCAGAAGTGACTGTAAGCCGGAGATTTCAGAAAGGTAGTCACCAAGAAAGCGAACAGTGATCGATGCCGATTATATAAAACAAGAATTATACACCTGAAACCTATGTAAGTTTACTAACCATTGTCACCACAATAAACTTCAATTAAAAAATAAATAAATAAATAAATAAATAAATAAATAAATAAATAAGAGTGAAATGGCTGTGCAGTCCTTGCTTCTCATAGCAAACCAGCCCCAAGAGGAAAACATCAAATGTAGGTGGCAACGCAGACGATGCTGCATGAAATGTAGATACCAAGGTTTGTTTCCTGCTACTTTATTACAACAAAATCAAGACTGTCATGACAGTTTTGTGCTCAAGTGCAGATTTTGCCATCAATTTATAGACAACTGAAGAGAGACTCTCAAGCCCAATTTTATAAAGTTAAGACATTTTTTTTAAGTATAAGTATGTACATGTGGATTCCTCTTAACTAGAGGGATAAATGTTCACTGTTTTTGAATTGCAGACTTAAAGAGTAAGAGGATCAGTGAGACATACTTGGCAAAGATAATCTAAACCACTGCCATTTATCAGGATTTATCTAGACTTTGGTGTTTAGAATGCTTTATAATTTAAATACAGAACTGGGATAGGCCCAAGCAGTGACTTGTTCTCCAAATGGTCTCCTAAAGCAAGTAGTTCAAGTTTAGTAATTTAAAATTTCTAAGGTTAAACTGAAAATTATACCTAGGCTATTGAGAAGGTTATTCTCTGTTGGTACAGGTGAGGCTGCCAAATGGGTCTTTTCCACTCCTGCATGGAAAGTAAAAAATTCTGACTTTTCAACTCTTATAGGATTAGACAAACATGAACAATACACTTTCTAAAAGTTAATGAAACCCCGTTAAAGCAAGGCTCTATGTTCTAATGCAGAGTAGCCGACCAAAGTTTAAGCTTTGGAACAAATTACATGATGTTGAGTGGGGTCGATGCTTTTATTTAGTCCTGCAGGGAGTTAGAGAGATGAGAAGGGAAGGGAAGAGAATGACATGCTTAACAAATATAAATTATATCTGTAAGAATTCTTGACCTTAAATATATATGTAGGGAAAATTGGAAACAATATTCCCAAGCATCATTTACCCACTTAACTATTCCTTCCTGGAGATCATGTATCACTTTTTGACTTTGATGACTCTCTAGTAAAAACCATCACACACACACACACACACACACACACACACACACACACGCAAGCACATAAACTGACACACCTCACAATGCTGCAAAGAATTTCCGATGTCATAGATCCTTTGAAGCAAGAAACTCTGTGCCCATCCTCACTCTCCCCAAACCTCCTCCCATCATAAAATTTTCCCTCTGCTCTCAGTATGTGTCACACTTAATGGCAGCCTATCAAGGGCTTAGAAAACATAATGCAATTGTAATTTGTAGAAGTCAAAACTCTGCCTAACAATTTTGAAAGTTTATTAAAAACATAGTTGCATTTAGTGAAAACCAATGTTATACACAATGAACCACCACTTCACGCTCTAGAATAAGTAAAATTGAAAAGACTAATGATATGAAATGTTGATAAGGGTGTGGAGCAACTGGAATTCTCCTACATTGCTGGTGGGACTGTAAAACACTACAAAAAAACTGGAAAACTCTCAGGCAGTGTCTTATAATGTTAAACATACACTATGACTCAGTAAGTCCATGCCTCAGTATTTACTTACTCAAGAGAAATGAAAATACAATGTCCACACAAAGATGTGTTTGAAAAAAAAAATTCATAACAGCTTTATTTTCAATATCAATACAGTGGAAAATAACTCAAATATTCATCATCATGAGAATGGACAGACTAAATGTGCTATAGTGATAAAATGGAATATTACTTAGCAATAAAAGAACAAACTATTAATACAACATGGATCTCTAAACAAATGATGTTGGGTGAAAAAAAGTCAGATACAAAGAATGCATATCATTTAATTCCCTTTATATGAAGAACAGATTGATCCATGGATAAAAACAAAATAAAACAAAATGAAACAGTGTTATTTCTGAGCAAAGGTAGTGAATGGAGAGAGATTCAAGGGAACTTCCTGGGGTGTTGGAAACATTTTATATCTTTGAGTGGGTGTGGGTTAAAGGGATGCATATATCTTTCATATTTTATTATTCTATATATTTAAGATCTGTGCATTTCACTGTGTATAAATTATACCTCAATTTAAAAACTTTTAAAAATCTAAGGATGGACATCAAGTTTACAACTGTGAAGCAAGAGAAACAATAGGAAAGAGAAGGGCCTAGTCTAAACAGAGGGAAAGCTCTAGAAGGAGAGTAGCTAGGGACCTTACCACAGAAACATTCTCCCAGCAAATATAATCACAAATCATAGAATGTGCAAGTAGAACTCCACCACCAGCCATCGCTGCTTTAGTCCTAATACCCCCTGATACTCCATAATGTTCCCTAAAGCAATAGCACTTGACTCTCTGGAGCTTAATCCCCGGCTCTTAGCTCTTCCCCATGGTACTCACAGATGATGAGTGCCTCCTCCATGTGATAGCATTTAAAATATTTACTGAGAGTCATCATGCCCTCCCACTTCAGTCTTCTCTCATCCAACCTAAACAGTGCCAATTCCCCACTTAAACTCATTGATAGCCAACATGGAGTCCAAGGCTCTCCTCCACTCAGATCCCTCTCTTCTTGACAGATCTCCATTTGTCAATAGGCTATGCTTTAATTAATCAATCTAAGTTTATGTTAACATTTTGGAAGTCATGTCACTTTTTCAAATGGACTTCTACTAACCTATGTTTCTCATGTCTTATGCATGTGCAGTCGATCAAATCACAGACTGTTAAAGGCAGAAGTTACCTCAAGATTTGTCTACTTGAAACTGTCTACTCCTTTAACATCTGAGGAAATTGAGGTCCAGAGATTGATCAACTCAAAGTTTTTAGCAAGTTTATGAGAGAATCAGATCAATGTCCTGTTCTTATTCCCTTATACAAGAACATCTACTATTACCACATAAGTTAGTTAAGGTGTGTTAGACTTAAATCAACAGAAATAATGGGATTTGGGGTTGTTGTATTCCGTTTCATCTCACAAAGGTCCTATTCAGGAATTCAATCCCCATCTTAGCACCCACAGTCTTCCTCTCTGGCTTCACTTGCCACTGTTCTCTAGTGCCCATGGTTTGCTACAGCGATAGATAATCATTTAAGTTCAAACAAACCTATCACTATGCTTAAAAACTGCAAGTCATGCTGTTTCTGCTAACAGAAATCAATTTCCCTATCCCACCCATTCTTTGTGTAGGTAACTCCTATTCATCCATAAACTTCATCTCAAATGTGGATTCCCTCAGAAAGCCTCCCTTATTGCATCCCTAGTCTGATTTAAGAGTAGTTAAGGAGGAGATGGCTCATACAGACTGTGAAAGCCACTTGTACATGTCCCTTCCCAACTCTGTGTTCAGTGGCATCACGTTGATAGCCTGAAGTCATCCATGGTAGAAGGATTTATATAATGGGAATGGGCAACTGCTACAAATTGGGTGGGGGATGTTTTGTTTTCCTCCATACAACTAACTGTTAAACACTTACCAGTACATACTGCTTTAAACTTTTCTGTAGTCCCTTAACTCCCCATAAATCATCTTATCATAAATATTATCCCACTGTCCCAAAATGATTTGTTTACCTCTCTCTCTTTCTAAATCCTAAGTTTCTCATAGACTTTGTATCTTTAGCTTCTGTCACAAGTACAAATCACTCAATACATGTTTATTAAAGAAATAAACGAGAATACAATTAATTCCCTTTTATTGATATCTTGGAATTTTTTAGCCCTGGGTTATACCCTAACTCTCATTAAGCTTACTATAGAACGTCAGGAAGAAGAGATCAAGTGACTTGGCCCATTTCTCTAGAGGTAAGAGTTATAATTATGGGAATAAATGAGTTGTGGAAAAAAAAAAAAAAGAGCATACATTGAGAACAGCAAAAATCCAAGGACTGAGCATGGCCAGGGCTCTCTTGACCTGTGGCTTCCAGTTGGGTTTAGCCCATGAGCAGCACCAGCAGAGGAGAGAATAGAACAGACCAAAATGGCCCAAAAGAAGAGGTAATGTTTGCTAACATGCATTCATAGTTTAAAGAGATGGGGCACAAATAGTTTAACGTGAACAGTCACAAAGCTGGATATCCCTGTTTGAATGTATAAATGGGGGAAATGATACCTTATAACACTGTCTTGGGGATTAAAGCTAAAATAGTATAGGTAAAATGGGCTGCAAATTTGCCAAAACAAATGCACGGTAATTTTTATTTTTAGTTAAAAATTAGAACAAAAGATACAAACTTCACAATAGGAAAAGATCAATACAAGATCAATAATAAATCATGGAATTGTAAGTGAACTTGAAGTTTCCCTTTTCTGCATACTTTCCACTGTCTAAAGTGAGTAGAATCGCATCATAAATCTCAGTCAGTCAGTGCTGTGAAGTTTTCTAACCGCAGGTTCCACCAGTCCTCAGGCTGAGGCCACTTTGGTCTCACTACAGACCCGAGGTTAAGTGTAAGCCCGAGGAACTTGAGCCCTATAGCCTTTAATCTCTCCTACAGTAGGAGAAGCTATTCTTGTCCTTTTCTCTCCCCATGAAACTCTAAACCAGAAATTCAAAGAAAAGTTTTTAAAGTCTAGAGGGGCTGATTTTTCTGAAATTTTAAACAGCTGTATCATGGTAAAACTGATGTAAAATAAAATGCACGTATTTAAAGTGTACAACTTGACAGGTTTTGACATACGTAGAAGACCATGAAACCATCACCACCATCAAGATAATAAATATATACACATAAAAGTTTCCTCGGACCCTTTTATAATCCATCCCTCCTCCATCCCAATCCCTCTCCCCATCCACTGTTTCCAATGCAACCACTAATCTGCTTGTTGCCACTGTCATGATAAATTAATTTGCATTTTCTAGAATTTTATGTAAATGGAATTATCCAGTATGTTTGTTGTTGTTGTCATTGTTGTTGTTTTGGGAGGGGGCTGTTTGTTTGTTTGGTTTGGCCTTTTCCATTCAGCACGGTTTTTTGAGATTCACCCATGTAGTTGTATTTTTCAATCATTCATTTCTTTTTATCGCTGAGTGGCATTCGGTTGTGCAGATATATCACAACTGTTCATCCATTGATCGGTTGATGAACATTTGTATTGTCTAGTTTAGGGCGATGAGCATTCATGTACAAATTTTATATGAACATTGCTGGGAAACAATGCTCCATGAATATTTTCACTTTTCTGCATGGTTACGGATTTCTAAGCAAAGAGCACTAGTATTTGGATTATGAGATAACTGAGTAGCAACCCTAAAAACAAAGACCACCAGGGAGATATAGTCTTCTGTGTTACATGCTGTTGAGTCAGCTCTGACTCTTGGCAACTCTATGTATGAGTGACGTCCTTAATGTCCCATCCTCACCAGCCCTGCTCAGCTCCTGTACACTCATGCCTATGACTCCTTTTATGGAGTCAGTCCATCTCTAGTTGGTCTTCCTCTTTTCCTGCTGTCTTCTGTTTTTCCAGCATTCTTGTCTTTTCCAAAGAACCCTGCTTTCTTATAATGCGCCTAAACTAGGGCAGCTTCTTATCTCTCCTTAAAGCCATAATTTATTTTTATTTCAAAGGGTAATAAACCTAGAGACCTTTCTTCCTCTCCCCAGAGAGGATTTGCTTACATTCTATACGCTCCAGAGCAAAGCTTGCTCTTTCTAGAGAGGAAAAGGGAGTATATTTGCCAGATGCAATATGTAAAATCTGAGGTTCATAATTTTGGAGTTTGTCTCCTGTGGTGCAAATCCCTCTCCATGCACAGGATTGAGCCCTCATGTGTTAGCCCATGGAGTATTGAGGCATGGAGAAATAGCACTAAGAAGCTATGTGAATAAATAATTGATTTGTTCCCTGACCAGGCAACTTTGTTTTTCCTGTCAAGATAAATACATAAATATTGATAGAAAAACTTAACTGACTTATTTTTTTTTTTTTAATTTTCTTTGACAAGTACCTAAGAATTGAATAGCTAGATCACATGGTAGGTATATATTAAACTTTTTAAGAAACTGCCCAATCATGTTACAAAATGGATGAACATTTTTACTTCTCACTAGCAGTATATAAGGGATCTCATTTCTTCTCATCCTAACACTTGGTGTTGTCAATCTCTTTTTACTTTAACTATTCTAGTAGATGTACAGTATCATTTCATTGTGGTTTTAATTTCCATTTCCCTAATGATTAATGAGATGGAGTTATCTTTTCATGTGCTTATTTGCCATCTGTAAATGTTTGGTGATGGTCTTTTCAAAGTTTTTTCCCTGTTCAAACTCTTTTAATCAGGTGGTTTGTCTTCATATTGAGTTGAAAGATTTCTGTACATACTCTGGATACAAGTCCTTTGTGAGATATGTGTTTTGCAAGTATTTTCTCATGAACAAGCTTGTCTTTTCATGTTCATAACAATGACTCTTGAAGGCTAAAACATTTTAATTTTGAGTCCAATTTATTGACATTTTCTTTTATAGTTCATGATTTTTTGCTCTGTTTTAAAAAAATCTGTGCCAAACTCAAGATCACTGTTTTCTAGATTTATAGCTATAGTTTTATAGATTTATATTTTAAATGTATGTGTACGATCAATTATGACTTAATTTTTATATATAGTATAACGTATGGATCGAAAGGATATTTTTAATGCAGTTTTTTTTTTTTTTTTGCAAATGGATATCCAAATATTCCAGCATCATTTATTTAAAAGACTCTCTTCATTGCATTTTCATTAAAAATATAAGTTGTCCATAAAAGTTGTCCATAGTTATCTATTTCTCAACTCTATTCTCTTCCAGTAATCTAGCTGTCTATCTTTATTTCAATGCCACACCATCTTGATCACTGTAACTTTATAATAAGTCTTGAAATCAAGTATTGTTAGCCCTTTAATTTTCTTTTTTTAATTAAATTTTCTTGATCAAACTCATTTTGCTTATTCTAGGTCCTTTGCAATTTAATATGAATTTTAGAATTAGCTTGCCATTTTTTAAAAAAAAGTCTGCCGGTATTTTGACTGGGACTGCATTGCATCTATACACCAATTTGTGGAGAATTGACATCTCAATATTGAGTCTTCTGACCCATTAACACACTATATCGCTACATTCTTTGGGTCTTTAATTTCTCTCAACAGTGCCTTTAGTTTTCAATGTATAGGTCAGCACAACTTCTATTAGATCTATCTCTAAGTATTTGGTATTTTTGGTTTATTATGTTGATTTTCAATTTCAATTTTGATTATTGCTAACATAGAAATACAGTTGATTTTTGTATATCAATCACATATCCTGTAATCTTGATAAGCACACTAATTTTTTTGTCTAGTTACTTTTTTGTACCTTTTTGGTAGACTTCATAGCTCACTGATGCCCTTTTCATTTTTTTCCCACTTTATTTTTCTGGGTTTTAATTTGGATGGTTTCTATTGTGAAGTCTTCAAATTAATTCATATCATCTTCTCCAATGTCTATAATCTCTATATTTTTATCTCAGTTTATTAATTACATTCAGTGTATTTTTCATCTTGGACATTGTAGTTTTCATCTCTAGAAATTCAATTTGGATATTTTAAAATATCTTCAAGTTTCTGCTTAAAGTTTTGAAGTTGAGGTATAGAGTTATCATTGTTCAATGTCCCTGTATGTTAATTCTAATATCTGTATCATTTCTGAGTCAGTTTCTATTGTTTAATTTTTCTCTTAATTATGGGTTGTATTTCCCTACTTCTTTGCATGACTGGTAATTTTTAACTGGATACCATACATTGTGAGTTTACCTTATTGGGTACAGGATATTGTCATATTTATATAAATATTCTTGAGCATCTTTCTGGGATGCAGTTATTAGGTTGCTGGGCAACAGTTTGATTCTTTCAGGTCTTGCTTGTTAAGATTTGTAAGGCAGGGACAATGTCATATTTAGTTTAGAGCTAATTATTCCCCCCTATTGAATCACGACTCTTCTGGGTTCTCTATCCACTGCTCTGTAAATTATGAGGTTTTCTAGTCTTGTTTGAGTGTCTATTCCCAATCTTGTGTTGAGCATTGGCTATCATTTCCTCTAATAATTTTGCAGAGGTTTTTTCCACAGCCTTAAGTACTTGCTTGCATTCATATACTAATCAGTACACTGCTGAATATTCAAGGAGGACTCTGACACTCTGGAGTTACCTACACAGATCTCCTATCTCTGCTGCTTTCACCTACAAACTCAAAATTTCTTCATCTCCTCAAACAGGAACCTGCCAGTTTCACTCAGGGATACTCCCTGAGCCCTGCCGAGAAAATTGTGTAAGTCAGTAGCCTAGGATGATTGTAGGGAACACCTTGTTTGCTTCCTGTATCTCAGGGATCATTGAACTTCATTGCCTGATGCCCAGTGTCTTGAAAATCACTGTTTTCCCATATTGTGTCAGTTTTTTGTTATTATTTCTGACAAGAGAGTAAATCTCATTCCTGTCCCTTGTCACAAAACAAAAGTCCTTTCGGTTTCATTTTGTTCTGGGAGGGTTTATATTATCAGAGAGCTTCATTCTTGTGAATTTTATGAGAATTTCCAGAAGTTCCAGACTTACATCTTCATAGCTACAGATCCAGAAGAAAAGATCTTGACTCCTTTCCTAGTTACTGAAGTAAAGATCCCCAGATTGATTTAACTTGAGTTGTCAGCCAGTCACGTGACTACCCTGAAGCAATCATCGGCGTGGGGAATGCTATGTCCTGCTTGGGACAGCTTGCATCCCTGTCAACCCCAAGACCAGGGGACATTTAACGGGACTACATTACCTGGGCTGAGAGTCAGGCGAAATGCCTTCCCAGAGATGATTAGGAGGCCACTGCTGATGGGCAGATTGATGGCTAAGTGGAGCAAAACAAAGCAAACCACAACCAAAAACTGTGTCTAGAATACACTTATTATAAGAATTACGAGACTATTGGTATAGGAAACTTACTCTAGTTACTCAATGAAAAAGTTTTAGGTCTTTTTGTTTTGTTTTTAGTTTTGCTCTTAAGTTATTTTGTTAATAGCTACAGCTTCATAATAATTAAACTGAGCTAAATTAATTCTCTAGTTCAATATTATAAATGCCATCTATTTAAGACCTTAAATGAAGTATCTTTTTATTAATAAAATATTCTCATGGCAGAAAAATAATATTGAAAATAATAAGAAGACTTGTCTTTATCTTTGGTCTATACTAACTGTTTGCATCATTTTTTTCAATTATTTAACTTCTCAAAAGATGTGTTTTTTCAATTCTGTAAGATAAAGACTTTCATGATTTATTTTATATTAAAGACCAGGAATGTGCAAACATACAGCCATGGTTAGTAAGAATTTTGAATATGCATCCTGTCCTAAATCAATTTAAATAAGATGACCTATCCCTTGTGGACCAATAGATTTTGGACTGCCTCCTGTGAGTAGAACAAATGATGTAAAGTGTACATTCCCTCCCCCTTTCATTTGTGTTTCTAAATTACTTAGGCAGATGTATCATAGGGAAGATAATAGCATTACCATCAAAATGTATATTACTTATTCTTCAATTATCTTTTCCACATTTTCTAGAGTTTCCTTAAAAGTATGATCTCCAGTATGATGTAACTAAAAAGTGTTATTTAATACATCTTTCATTTTATACCTTGACTAAATTAACAATAAAAAAAGAACTTATATTAGAATCCTTCCCATCTTCCACCTCCAGCTGTTTAAAGTGACATGAAATTTATTTTAAAAATTTCAGAAGTATTGGACTAAGAGTTCTTGAAATCAAACTTTTGTTATGTAAAGGTGTACCTGCTTACTAGGAAGCACAGGCTGGGGGTCACCTCAATGGATTCATTTAGTTCACACCTGGCCTACTTCCCCTCACAAACCAACTCTAACTGCAGACAGGTATAATTATATAAAGTTTGAATGACTTTTTTTGGGTTTTCTTTTTTTTTTGCATGCATGCATCAGTGTATCATTTTAGATATGCTTAAGCTTCCCATCTGTCCTCTATTATTTTCTTAAAATGTTAGTTCTTTGAAGAAAATGATACAGCAGCTCATCAAGATAAACCAAATGATCCTTTTCATCCTGAGTACTACATCTGTGCAAGCTATATGATTTTATTATTTATTTCTCATCTTAATTGAGGGTATTGATTTTCCTCTACGTACATTTAGAAATGACCTAAAACTCTTCCCAAAGTTAAAAAAAAGTGTTCTTAATTGTACAACTCTTTCTGCCTAAATGTACACTAACAATGAATCAGAATGATAGTTGATGAAACAATTTGCAATTTTTTCTTGTTTCTTTTATATGGTTATCCAATATGATTTAATATTTCAAGACATTTTTACAAATTTTCCTGATTTATTTTATCTCATTGTAGTGTCAACCGAGCTGAGTAACTGCTACTCAGAATCTAACACATGAACTTTAAAAGAGTGCATAGATTTGAGATACACACTCATCACCTAGCATGTTTAAAAATGATCAGCTATTCAAATACTAATAGATGATTATTTAGAAAATCCATTTAAAATTAAAAATTAAGTATTCAGAATTGACAATGGAGACCTCAAGCCTTCAATGAATTAAGTCTATATTTTAGTAAAAAACAGTCACAGATTTGATGGAGAATTTCATAAAGAAAGAAAAATATATTGTATTTCTATATGCTAGCAATAAATAATCAAAAATTGAAATCAGAAAGGAAATAAGAAAGGCTGTTTCTTCTCACAAAAAAAATGTACGAGCTTCTTCTTGCAGCCTGAATTTTACTAAAAATAATAAATGTAGCTATTTTTATTGTGTTAATAAAAAAGAGATGGTTTTTGGAAAAATCTGAAATTGGAAAACAATATCATAGCATCAAAAATGTGAAATAATTATGGATAAATCTAACAGAAGATGTGCAAGTCCTATGTACTGAAAACTAAAACACACAGCTAAGAGAAATCAAAGAAGACCACAGTAAATGGTGTGATACACAATGTTGATGGGTCAGAAGACCCGATGTAAGATTTCAATTCTCAACAAATTGGCATATAGATTTCATGCCTTCCCAATCAGAATCCCAGTAGCCTTTTAAAAATTGATAAGAAAATTATAAAATCATATTGAAATACAAAGGACCTAGAATAAGCAAAACAACTTTGCTAAATAAAACAAAGTTTGAGGACTAATAATGCCAAATTTCAGCTCTTAACTTAAAGACATAATAAGGCAGTGAGATTTATAGAGATAGAAAAATTAATAAATGGAACACAATAAAGAGTACAGAAATAGATCCACACGTATATGGACAACTGATTTTGGATAAACATTCAAAGGCAAGTCATTAGAGAAAGGATAGTAATTTCAACAAATGGTGCTGAAACAATTGAATGTCTATGTGCAAAAAAACTGAACTTTGATCAATACCTTGTACTATATACAGAAGTTAACTTAAAATATACCTCCATATAATAAATTCAACTATAAACCTCTAGAACAAAACATGAGAACACTTTGTGACCTTGGATTAGGCAGAGATTTCTTAGAGATAATATCAAAATCATGATCCATTAAAAAATTGATAAATTGGACTTCTTCAAAATTAAAAACTGCTCTTTGAAAAATATTGTTATAAGAATGTAAAAACAAACTAAAGCCAAGAGAAAATATTTAAAAATCATATATCTGATAAAGGGCTTGAAGCTACAAAATATAAAGACCTCTCAGAATTCAATAATAAGAAAGCAAAGAAAATGGTTTAAAAATTTGAACATTTTATCAAAGAAGATATACAGATGGCAAATAGGCATATAAAAATATGACCAATATCATTATTCATTAGGGAAATAGAAACTCATGACAAAGAGATACCCCTGCATACTGGTTGGTGTGATTAAAATTAAAAATTCCATACCAAGTGTGGTAAGTACACTGCTGCTAAAAATGTAAAATGTTACAATCACTTTGGAAAACAGTTTGGCAGTTTAGTAAGAAGTTAAAAATATCCATGACCTAGGCTTTCCACCAATAAGCATTTACTTAAAAGAAATGAAAGCCTGTCTATTCAAAAGCTTGTACATGAACATGTGTATACATGAAGGGCTTAGATCACACATCTATCTAGTGTGTCAACTTTGAAGGCTGCCACTCAAGCGAGGGGCCCCCAAATCACATAGCTCCAAAAGCCAACAGGCCTTGGGTTCATGACTCTGTAGGGCTATAGCATACAAAGAAGTAGTTATTAATGGGCTCACAAGCATTCTCTGTTTACTATGCCCTCCGTGGCTCAAGAAGGGGGAGCAAGCAAAAAACGCCCATCTCACACTTTCCCTGGAATGGCTGTGACTGCACACATTATAAGCTGCTGCCTGGCGGTGCAGCTTCTAATTGGCATGAACCTAGGCGCTGACTGCGGTGGATCCTCCCAGGGTCTGGTAGAAAGTGTGCTTTTCTCCTGCTTCTTCCCTCTGGCTCTCACCAACAAAAGAACCAAGTCACCAGTATCTCCTTGGAAAAAGCTTGTCCACAAATCTAGCATCCCAACTTTTAGCACTGTCTCCCAAGGGATGGGCTCCCAAATCACTTAGCTCTGATAGCCAATGGGGTTTGCATTCGAGAGTCCCCTAGCTCAGACAAACAAAGAGGCAGTTTTTAAATGGGTGCTGGAGAATCCCCTGAGGCTATGCATCTTGAAATTCTTTAAATGTCCATACTAACTAAACTGATCTATAGAGTCAAGGTAATCCTGCCAAAATTCCAACAGCATTTTTCATAGAAATTGAAAAGCAGTCCTAAAATACATATGGAACCACAGAAGAACCAGAATAGCCAAAGCAATGTTGAAAAAGAAGAGCAAAGCTAGCGGCATCACACTGCTTAATTTCAAACTACAGTATATTAAAAAGCTATAGTTAGTTATCAAAACAGTATGATATTGGCACAAAAACAGACACATAGATCAATGAAACAGAATTAAGAGGCCACAAATAAACCCATGATCGATGGTCAATTCCTTTCCCACAAAGGAACCATGAACACATATGGGGAAAAACAGTCTCTTTAATAAACGGTGCTGAGAAAACTGGAGAGCCACATGCAAAAGAATGAAATTGGACTCCTATTTTACACCATACACAAAAATCAACTCAAAATGGATTAAAGACTTGAACCATGAGACCTGAAACTGTAAAACTTTTAGAAGAAAACAAGGAATAAGCTCTTTGACATGGGTTTTGGTGATGATATTTTGGATTTGACACCAAACACAAAGGCAACAAAAGCAGAAATAACAAATGGGACTACATCAAACTAGAAAGCTTCTGTTCACCAAGGAAACCATTATCAAAATCAAAAGCAACTTATAGTATGGGAGAAAATATTTGCAAAGGATATATCGAATAAGGGGTTAACATCCAAAATACACAAGGAACTCAGTAGCCAAAAACAACTCAATTAGAAAATGGGCCAAGAACCTGAAGAGATATTAAAAAAAAAAGGCCATTGGGTACCTAAAAAGGTATTCAACATCACTAATCATCAGGAAAACATATATCAAAGCCACAATAAGAGGTCACCTCACACTAGTTTGGATATCTATTATCAAAAGATAAGAGATCACAAATGCTGGTGAGGGCATCCAGAAAAGGAACCCTTGTGCACTATCTGTGAAAATGTATACTGCTCCCGCCTCTATGGAAAACGGGATGGAGGTGCCTCAGAAAATTAGAAATAGAACTACCGTACGACACAGCAATCCCCCTTCTGTGTATATAGCCAAAGGAAACAAAATCATTATCTTGAAGAGTTATCTGTACTATCAAATTCATTGCAGTATTATTCACAATAGCCAAGGTATGGAAACAACCTCAGTGTCTGCCAACAGGTTAATTGGTAAAGAAAATGTGGTACACATATACAACGGAATATTCTTTAGCCCTAAAAAAGAAGAAAATCCTGCTATTTGCAACAATAGGAATGAAACTGGAGGGCATTATGCTAGAAAACATAAATAACAAGAACAACAAAAAAACCTGTTGGAACTTAGAAAATGGAGAGTAGAATGATTTTTACCAGGGTTTAGGGAGCGGGGGAAATGGGCAGAAGTTGGTACAAGGACACAAACTCTCAGTTGTAGGATGAGTAAGGTTTGAGGATCTGATGTAAAACATGGTGACAATTGTTGACATTACTGTATTATGCAATAGAAATTTGCTAAGGACACTAAGTTAAATCTTTTCACCAAAAAAGAAAAAAAGACAAATATGTGAGGTGATGGATGTGTTCATGAACTCAAGGCGGGGGGATTCTTTCATAGCATATACATATATCAAATCATCATGTACACCTTAAATATCTTATAATTTTATTTGTCAATTACATGTAAATAAAGCTGGGGAAAAAGAGTGCATACTTTGTGTTGTGTGAGTCAATTTATATGAATTCAAAAAACAAGGAGAGTTAAATTTAACCTAAGGTGCTAGAAGTTGGAAGAGTGGTTACCTCTGAGACTAGAGGGTAGTGACTGACATGTGACGTGAAGGAAACTTCTTGGATGCTGGAAGTATTGTGTGTCTTTATCAGGATGTTGGTTACATAGATAGATACATATGTAAATATTCATCAACATGGAAATTTAATGTTAGTGTACTTTACAGTATACAGGCTATAAAACAGTTTTTTAAAGGCATGTTTGTTTAAGCCTCTATATCCATTTATTACTACTGTAAGAATAATACTCCCTACCTTCCTTAACAACTTCCAAATTTCACCAAGTGTCTCTCATTGGTGGAAACTGGAACCATAACAGCAAGAGATTCTGGGGGTTTCAGTTACCAGGATTCTGGCCCCCACAAAACACAGGATAGTATAAAAGAGAGTAGGAATAAATGCTGAGTATCCCTCTCAATGCTTTTTATCTTGAGGAAAGTTAATGAAAAACAAAGAATAAAAAGTGCTTTAGAATATGGTACTATAGATGATATTTTTAAAACATTCCTCTTGGAATATCCTAGGATCTATAACTGAAACCTAAGACACTGTGTGTGTGTGTGTGTGTGTGTGTGTGTGTATTTTAACCAGGATGGTAATATAAGGGAAACATAACACATGGTTAGCTAAGAACTAAAATATTAAAATTATGTGTCTCTATACAATTGCATGATTAAAATTTAAATATTTTTAGAATGTAGGAATAACAATTTTAATTAGACTATACTTCAACAGAACAAAATACAAGCATTGACTCTCTAACAAAAGAACTTTTATTGAAATGGCAGAAAATGCAACAAAATAAAAATAACACATTTCAATAACATCATAACTTATTATATAAAATATATAAACCATATTCATGTTTTTATTTTCTTTGTTTTATTAACTTTGCTTAGAAATTAATCTTTGAATGCACCATGTCTAGCTTCAAGCTTATCAATCCTGTTTTGTGACTTTTTAATTAGCACATTTTACCACAGAAAAATATTTTGCATATTATAAAGCAAATCACCATTAATGGTGTACTTCTCAGGTTTTCGGATTACACATGCCACAGACCAATAGTTCAATGTTTTTTCATACCACGTTACGACTAAAAAATATATTCCATTACAGAGAATCACTAGTGTTGTAAGGCTTACAAAGTACAGTATCTTTATAAAGATTTGTCACCTGCTCCTCTTCTAATTTTCATCTATAATACTATCCCTATACTATACTATAATATGTCATGTGTTCTCTCGCATCATCCTGTTATTACCCAGACAATATCATCTGACAAGCAAAGCCAATCTCACTCTTTTTCATTTGGAAGTCTCCAATCGTAGTCTTAACTTGATATAACTTTGGCATGTCTCCTCCTGAGGAGGAACATAGGATTACACACATAATAAAGATACTTTGCTTCACACCACCTGTCATTTATCTTTTCTCACCTCTACTGCATGTGGGCGCCCTAGGTTCATTTGAATGTGGTATTCTCATATATCTCAGCATGGTCCTGAAGAGAAAAACACAGTCTGTCTAATCCAAACTAAAGTACTCTCCCTACCTTCCTCATGTAGCATATTTTGTAATTTCAAGGTCACTGGTCATTTCCTTTTGATTTACAGTATACCACTGTGCTGCATGTGTCATCCAATTAACTATTCATGAGAATATTTGCAGCAGGATTACTGGGGGGAAAAGGCAGCTGGAAAATTGCATTCACCAATGCCAAGGTCTTCTCTCTTCCCATTCTCTCTTTAAAAGCATTTTCAGCCTCTTATTTCAATATTGTGGTCATTTGACATTTTCCACGTGTCACTGAAGATTTTCTCTGAGTTTGATGAAAACATTTTCAAATGTCTTCTAGAATTCAGCACTACGGCTCTCAGGCTTACCATAATACCTGTAAGTTTTTCGAGTAAGCTTTTGTGTCTTCCTCTCTTCTTGGACTACCATGTGCTATTTGGCATTCTTTCCCTAATTCTGTTTCAATTCTTCCCTTCTTCTTGGTTATATTCATCTAAGTCTGACCAGAGTTTTTTTTAAACATTCAATAAATACACTTTGCTGGAATATGTTTTAGTATATGTAAGCTGTACCTACCTTGTTTTCTGTTCCTTTTCTCCCGATCTTAACCATATTCTTTCTTTTGTTCTTTTTTCTTAGCTATTTATGTTTAAATTTCCACTCTCACTTCTTTCTCTGTTTATAAGACACCCCATGATACAAAGGGAAAACATTAAAGAGGCAAGAAATCTGGGGGTAATCGTGGCATATTAACTCTCTTTGACGTTGGGAAACCACTACCCCTCTATGGGCCTCACTTACCTCACCTGTAATTGAGAGAGCTGGTTGGAATGCTCTATGAGGATACTGCTAGCACTAGAAATTCCATAATTCTAAAATACAGAGCAACTGTATCTGTATCTACATATCTATACCAATGTATTTTCCTGTTTCAATCAATTTATTTCTTGGACTAAAATAGGATCAAAATTTTTCCTCTCCGTTTCCAGTTCTAAGTTCTGGCATATCATATTAACATTCTTTATTTTGCTTATTCTTATTTTAATCTGTGCTTTATTTTTTAATTTTACTAAATTGATTGGGTTGTCTTTAGTTACTATGATTATGTAAGTTTCAAGTGTACATTTATTTCTGTAATACATCATCTGTATATTGCATTGTGTACTCACCACCCAAAGTCAAGTCCCCTTCCATCACCATATATTTAACCCCCTTTACTCTCTTCTACCTCCCTACCTTTCCCTCTAGTAATCACTGTATTGTTGTCAGTGTCTATGAGTTTTCTGTTCATTTGTTGCTTTCTGTTTTATATTTCACATATGGGTGAAATCATATGGTTCTTGACCTTTTCAATCTGACTTATTTGGCTTAGTATGATATTCTCAAGATCTATCCATATTGTTCCAAATGGCAGTATTTCATCTTTTCATATGGCTGAGTAGTATTCCATTGTATATATATACACTTCTTCTTTATCTAACCATCCATCGAAGAACACTTAGGTTTTTACATGTCTTTGCCACCGTGAATAATGCTGCAATTAACATAGGGGTACATGTATCTTTACAGATAAGTGTTTTCAGATTTTTGGGGTAGATACCCAGAATAGGGATTGCTGGGTCATATAGTAGCTCTCTTCTTAAATTTTTGAGGAACTTCCATAGTCTTTTCCACAGTGGCTGTACCAATTTACAATTCCATCAACAGTTTATGAGGGTTCCTTTTTCTCCACAATCTCTCCAACACTTGTTGGTACTTGTCATGTTGATAATAGCCATTTTAACAGGTGTGAGGTGGTATCTCATTGTGGTTTTGATTTGTATTTCCCTAATAGCTATTGAAGTTGAGCATCTGTTCATATACCTGTAGGCTATTTATATGTCTTCTTGGGATAAGTGTCTTTTTAGGTCTTCTGCCCATTTTTTAATTGGATTATTTGTTTTACTCGTCTTGAGTCATATGAGTTCTTCATATATTTTGGATATTAGCTCCTTAACTGAGATGTTGTTTGCAAATATCTTCTCCTACTCAGTTGGTTGCCTCTTTGTTTTGTTGATAGTTTCTTTTCTTGTGCAGAAGCTTTTTAGTTTGATAGGGTTCCATTCACTTATCTTTTGCTTTTACTTCCTACGCTTTTGGGGTCAAATTCATAAAAGCCTCTCTAAGACCAAGGTCCATAAATTTAGTACCTGTGTTTTTTCTATGTATTTTATTGTTGCAGGTCTTATATTTAGGTCTTCGATCCATTTTGAGTTAATTTTAGTGTATGTGACAAATAGCAGTCTAGTTCAATTCCTTTGCATGTGGCTTTCCAATTTTCCCAGCACCATTTACTGAAGAGGCTTTCTTTTCTCTATTGTATGCTTTTAACTCCTTTGTTGAAAAAATTTTGCCCATATATATGTGGGTTTATTTCTGAGCTCTCAATTCAGTTCCATTGGTCTGTGTATCCACTTTTCTGCCAGTATCAGGCTGTTTTGATTAATGTAGGTTTGTAGTATTATTTTGAATTCAGGGAGTGTGATACCTATAGCTTTGTTATTTTTTTAAATTAATTTCAGGTGTACAAAACAATGCAATAGTTAGACATTTCTCCCTCACAAAGTGATAACTCCCCTCCCCCAATCTATTGCCCCACTGACATCGTATATATCTATTACAATTCCATTGACTCTATTCCCTATGCTGTACTCCATATCCTGTGATTATATATATATATATATATATATATGCATATATATATGTATATATGAAATTATAATTGACATACAATTATTATTCAGCTTCAGTTTTGTTCAGGATTGCTTTAGCTATTTAGGATTTTTTGTTGCTCCACACAAATTTGATGGGTTTTTTTGTTGTATTTCTTTGAAAAATGTCATTGGAATTTTGATGGAGATTGCATTAAATCTATACATTGCTTTGGATAACATGGCCATTTAAATTCTGTTGATTCTTTCAATCCATGAACACAGAATATCTTTCCATTTCTTTGTATCTTTTAAAATTTCTTTTAATAATGTTTTGTAGTTTTCAATGTATAGGTTCCTCAGGTTAAGTTTATTCTGAGGTATTTAATCATTTTGTTGCAATTGCAAATAGAATAGTTTTTTTTTTCATTTCTTTCTTAAAATTTATTTCCTTCTAGGTTTCATCTAAACTCCAGAGAAATCAGATTGTAACATCTGTAAATCGCCTGCTCCATAAGTCTCAAACCTGGCAATATCCGTCAAGCTGCTCAGTTCAGGAGCACATGTGCGCGCGCGCACACACACACACACACACACACACACACACTTTGCTGCTCCTGGAATCATACTGTCCTAAATTCATATCCTACCTGTATCCTTACCTCTGTAAGCCATAGTTTCCTCAAATGTAACAAGGAGGCAATATCCCTACTTTAGAGCTATGTTATAAGGACTAAATAGGATAAATATGTACAGTGCACAACACAGTACCAGCACTTGGTAGGTCTTAAGCTGTTCTCCTTCTCCTTCTCATTATTTTAATATTATCTCAAATGTAACATGTAACAGAGCTCCTGGAGGCAAGTTGGTTTCCTTTTTCTCCACACTGGGCACCAAAACTGTAACTCCAGTGGAAAAGTGAGGTTCCTGAAAACCCTGGATCTATTTTTAATAATACCAAGAAGAATTCTTTATTTGAAGATTTTTCTGGCAATTATAAAAGGATTTGTGGGCAATAACTAAATCTACTCTCTGTAAAGAAAACTACATAAAGTTTATTATATGGTGCGAACGTTCCAGTTCACCTCCTCTTCGGCGAGGACTTGACATTATCACTTAGCCAGTGTAATTAAGGGAAGAAAATTTGTTTGGCCCTGCATGAAACCTCTTGTGGATTTTGTCACATGCAGATGCCTCCTAGAACTCCTTTGTCTTCTCACCATGAAATCCAGGAAGCTAGCTACATCATTGACCTTATTCTTTACCTTCTCTTCTGTTACAATGGAAAACATGGCTGCCAACCCTTCACTTGTGCTCCAGAGTGAGCCACCTTCTCGGAGGCTTTTCCACTCACCACTTTCTCTGAGGCTTTTATTCTGCAGTCATCCCTTTCTCCTGAGTTGCTGATTCCTTCTTCTCTTCTGTGCTGTTCCCATCTCCATGTTTATGTTCTAAGGCATACTCTCTTTTAAGCTTTCTCCCTCAATCCTAAATCCTCCTACAGTTCATATCCCATCTCTGATTCCCTTCACACAAAAATTCTCAAAAATCTGCTCTCAAAGTCTTCCCTTTCTCACTTTCCATTCATTCTTCAATTACTTTGGCTTCCTTTACTTTTGAATCACCACTGTTCTATCTATGGCAATTGATAAATCATCATTTGATCAAATCCATACCCATTTCACTGGTCTTCTCTGCCTTGGTCTCTCAGCCACATTCACAGAGCACACACTTTTTCTTAAAATATTTTTTCCCTTTCATTTCCATGATGCCACATAATCTTGGTTTTCCTTTATTCTATCCTCCATCTCCTTTGCTGGATCCTCTTCCTCTTTGACTTCTAAATATTTGAGAACCTTAGGGCTCAGTCTTTAGAAGTTCGTTCTTAATCTTTCTGTATTTAATCACTTTGTCTGCGATCTCTTCCGGCTCCATGGATAGAATTGCTGTTATTGAATTGATTTCCAAAATCTATTGAATTGACTTCCTGAATCTCTACCTACAGATGCAATAGGCATCTCACACTTGACATGTTCTAAATCAATTTCTTAATACAACCTTCTCAGTTCTTCCAATATCCCCCATCTTGTTAAATGACATCATTATCTTTCCTGTTATACAAGCTAAAAACATAGTTTTATGCTTAACTCCTCTCCTTCCTTTTTTCCCAACAAATCTAACCTCGGTTGTCCTGCCTATTATTTCTACCTAGGAAATAGTCTCAAAATATCCATTTCTCTCTACCGCAGATGCCACTGTTCCCAGTTAAGCCATCATCATCCTTTCATGTCGTCTTGTCAAAAAATCTGGAAGGAAGGGGAATTAAATCATAATACTGATATGTTTAAACAGCACAGTGTTCACTATCCTTTGGCCCGAAATATTCAAAAAGGAATTTTACTGGATAGTATAAGCATAAGGCGTATTACACTTCCTCCACGAGAAGAAGGACTGCAGTGAGGAGGAAATGGTATTATAAATATGATAGTGCTTTCTTGGAAGGTCCCTAAGGATTGACTAGGAGGAAATAATAATGGTAATATTTTAAAAATTAAACTATAAATGAATCAATTTTCTGAATGTGTTAATCTAAAATAACTCCAAAATGCATCAGCTCTATCTTTTGTAACCTGAATAAATGACATCTGCAACTTTTTTTAAGCATTAGAATCTATGCTTTCAAACACTGTGTCAATAAATACCCCTTGACAGAAAATATCTTTTGATGTGTAAAATCAGAACTTAAAATTAATTCTCAATGATTTTCCTTGTATCCCCTCTCTTTTGTTCCCACACCCCCCACTCTCACATAGCGCAAGAAACAGTCCTTTGGGTCATTATTATGTAATCCCTTCATGTTCTAAAGTAATAAATTAGTGGCACATAATCACAGAATTTAACATCAACTCAGTAGTTTTTGTTGTCAAATCTAGCAAACATCTCTTTCTGTTTGCGTTAACCTTCTAATTCTCTTGTGGTCACTTCATTTGGGGGAGCAGGGAGCTTCTAGTTTTTGTTTGTTTTACAGAAGCCCCATGTCATCTTTCCAGAGCCTACCATGGGACAGAGGATGCAAATTAATGATGGAAGAACTGCACCCCCCAGGAATCTTCTGTTCATGTATATAGATCACGGACCTCAGTGTTTGGCTTTCTCGGCTCTCTGTGGTCTTTTCAAATGTTTTAATCTTACTTTGGTTCCTCCCATTACCATTTTTATTTTCTTATCTTCTATCAACCAACAATTTCTCTCTTGTCCTCAACCTCCCAAAATGATTTTGTTGTCCTCTGCTATCCTTTCCAATATCTCTCTGCCAATCAGAATTCTAATGCTTCCCTTCTCTACAGTATGTTCTCACTGCAGTTTTGTTAAATACATTTGCTTTAGTTTACTCTCAAGAGCTCCATTTAATTCCCTCTTACCCTACTGTCATTCTGTCTGACTGTGTTTTCCAATTTATTTCCCTTCTATTCTATATTTCTACTTCTCTTATAGCGTCTATATTTTTACCTCTATCAGAGTTAGAGTATCTCTTAGCCACAGCTTTCCTGACCTTTGCTCCCCCCCACCAATATTCTTTATTTCTGACTCAGAGGCATCACTAAAATCATTTTGGAAATCCTGGCCTCTTTCTTTCCTCACGTGTTCTCCAAAGTCTGATCCATGTTTTCCCCACCCAATCTGAAACTTACATAAAATTTATTATTAACAAGGATTTTAATTATCTCAAACATGCCTCTTGTGTTCAATCTGACTGAGTTTCTAATCAGTGTTCCCTGGTTGAACAACTCTTCTCAGCTCCTCTGGCAATTCTTCACCGTGATTCTTCCTCTGAAGGCATAACAGCATCCTTCATATCCTCTCAGAGACAGAACAACTTCTTTCAAGTTTACGTTTAAGCTTCTCCCTAAACTAGTTCTTATTAAATAATAATAATAATAACTAAACCAGCAGGGTGAATTTGCTTTCCTTATTCTTCCCCTTCTTTTGTTTTTCTTTTCTACACTGACTCAGCTTCTCATTATGACTCTTCTCCTTCCATGTCCACATTTGCAAGTAGGCTGGACCCTGACAGTGGTTTGGCCGTGGCTGGAACACCAGTGGGAGCTCATCACAGGTGATCTCCACCCGGTGGGCTCCTGCTGTGGCTTTCCTTTTTCACAAGGACCACAGAAGCCTGAATATTTACTGATCTGTTGCTCTCCCCTTTCTCTTCCCACACCTGAACTACCTGAATCTTTCGCTCTAGGTTGAAAACTACAAGCATTGAAAATTGTTTTAGAAATCCGGGACCCTTTACTCCTGATATCTCCTAATTAAGTGTACTTTGCTTTCCTCACTCTGTTCTTCCTCTAGCCCTTCCCCCAGGGGAAGCCATGCTGCCTCGTTGGAAATACAAACCTCTCACACAGGTATAAGAACATCTACAGACTAAATTTAGTAGAAACTGTATTGGAACTATATTCACTCTAGTATATGCAACTACTTCTAACCTGGAAATTACAGGCGTCTGCATAATCTACTCTGGCATAGTCAAAGACACGTAGTCAAACAAACAAAAATAAATAAATAAAAAATTCAAATCTGCACTCATACTTAAGAAATCCCAAAAGGCAGCGTGAAATGTCATTAAAATATTTTCTAGCCACCACTTTCACTCTCAATATTCTCCACACAGATAGAATCCTGACAAAAAACTTAACCCACATAGCTCTTCTCTTCATATTTTCTATCTTACGTCAATGGCTAAAAGTCACTCCTTTAGTTCATCTATGCGTGTCCTTTTGTCTACATACCGCTTTTGATTTCCCTCCTGCACGTTCATGCCATCAGTTTAATTATGCCATGCCTTCCCCAGAAGCCCAAGCTCTGCATTCTTGGAACACCCTCTAGTGCAGAGGAAAGAGGTGCAGTGAATCCGCTTCTCTCAGAGGAGTCAGTACATGACCCAAACTCTGTATAACAAAAAGGAGCCCATGAACTGAGCAAGCAAGCCAGAATGGAATCCTCTCTCCCTTGAAGGGGGCATAGGAGGGAGAAAACATATGAATATAGTAAATGTGCTATTATCTTTTCTTTTTACAAAATTCAAATCCACATTACTTGCTATCTTTTGCACAAAATAAAAGCTGGAAGAGATTTTCTGACTGTGTTCCTACCTCCGTGATGTGTTTAATGTAACCTGTCTACATAAAGGTCTAGAATTAATGCACTATGTCCAGGTCTACAGAACACTTCTGGAATGCGGTAGTGAAAAGAGCACTAGTGTAAGAGTTAGAAGGCCTGGAATTAAATTTTGCCCTATCACTGGATGGCATTTAACAAGCCACTTGTCTTATGTTAGGTCCCCCAGTAGCAGACCCTAAGACAAATATGTACGTATAAGTAGTTGACTTAGAAGATGACTCCAAGACACAAAGGTAGTTGAACAGAGAAATAAGACAGCAAAAGTTACCGCTGTGGGCAACTGGAGCTTCATCCTGCTGGGAAAATCTGAGAGACCGTATAGGAGATACCCCTAAAAGTTATCCCGCTGCAGGATGAGGACACTGGGGTATTTATACAGCAATTCCATCAGACATTGTTTGAGGGACTTTTTTTCTTCTTCTTCTTGGTGGGGGCGGTGTTAATTCCAGCCTGCCCTTAAAACAGACAGAGAAGGATCTGTTGATCAGAGTAAGCACTCAGTCAAAGAAATCCGATCAGTCAGAAGATGTGCATGGAAACAGTAAATATGCAGGGGCTATGGGTAGGACACTTGTAGTGTTTTGCTGCATTCCTCCTCTTGCACCACTCGGATTCACTCATACCACACATGAAGGTCTCTGTGTCCTGTCACTGATTCACATTTTTTGTTTTCATTGTAAAATTACATTAGGAATGTCAGTGGAATAAGCTACCTCTAATACAGCAGAGTTTAAAGTTATGGGAACAGGAATCACAAATTCCCAATCAGATTGATGTGAAGATGGGCCACTCTTACTTCCATCCTTTGGTTCCTTTTCTGTTTATCAGAGATATAGCCATATAATGGCAATACATTCAAAGTATACAATACCTATAATTCAAAGTATATAATACCCCACCTCCTCAGAGCTTTGTTTTCTAGCTGGCTCGAAACTGTGCCTTTAAGAACTAAGTTACACAGCATTTTATCAGACCAGCAGATTCTGGATGATGCATATAATTGTAGAACTAATGGGTGCCAAGGTCATGTGTCCATCGTTGAACCTCAATCCCTGTAAGTGTTTCCCTTGATCCAAGCAATGTCATGTGGAATCCCATCATGATGAATCAAGTACTTTGTGGGTTCTCTGATCATGGCGCTAGAAAGGCAAAAGGTCACATTTACTGGCAATTTGAAAGCCAGCTGACCTGCACAGAAATGAAAAATGCCAAAGGGATATGGGCACAGCGCTGACATTATCTATAAACTACCTAAATCTGTTTCTTCATCTAGAAATGGGACCCATCTAATAAAAAATCTCAAAGGTTTTCTCTGGGATCCTGCTTTTGACGTATTATAGGGATGTAAGCTATAATCAGTTTTCTGCTAGAAACTACAAAAGAAATATCATCACTCCAACTTCCAGAAAGTGAGAACCTATCTTGAGTTTTTTACATTCTATGACATACTCAGCCACCTGTGGTTAATACGTGACTTTAAATCTCACATATAAAAATAAGTCAACTGAAAGAAAAGCTATCTTAACTTATAAATGAAAAACAAAAAAAATAAGGTTTCAATTTCCAAAAGGGTTGTTGCTATTAATATCACCTACAAAAGAAACTAGGAACAATTGATTTTTCAAAAGTAAAGTGTGTAATTAAATACTTGGGTAATTGATGGAGGGGAAGTCATTTATATGCTTGATCAACATTTTAATCTACTCTATTAAATCAAATAATTCATTTATCTTAGAAAATATGATCACTGAATGATACCCTTGATTTCTAGGATTAATAAAACTAATCCTTAGAGTAAATTTTAAAATATGATTTCAAAACTTTCTGAATTGCTTTGTCTCAATGATATTTTCTTCCTATGAGGGTGAACTAAAATCATTTCATATTCGGTAGGTACATATCTATTTTTGTCAAAATCCAGTTTCTGTTAAGCTGTATTAATTTTTGTGTACTTGATAGGGAGAAAACGATGGCATAGCCTTGGGAACATGAGGTCACATTGTGAAATGCAAGAGCTAGTCTAATAGAAAGAAATGGTGTGCAAAAAAAGAAAAGCCACTAGACTGAGACTGTAAAGAAGAAAGGGAGTTTAATGGCATAGAGAGAGCATTTTTGTACCAACAAGTTATTTTTATAAAAGAAAGAACAGATATGACCTAGTTGGTCCAAATAGTAATGGTCATGAATGAGATAATCTTGGGGGGACAGAAAGAGTCTTTTCAGATGAATGATAGTGTCAGATTTGGTTATCAATTACATATTTGAAAATATTATTTTCAAACAGAGAAAATTTTCGTAAAATTTTGTTTTTGGTCTTCTTTTTCCCCATTGGTTATTATTGGTTAATTATAATTGCTTTAACTAAAATATATACATGTGATAAATAAATATCAATAATAACATGGAGATACCACTGTAAAATCTGTTTTCACATTCCTGAGTCTGTCCAGTTACTCACGCATAACTGAGAAACATCTAGTATCTCTTCTCACCCAGTGTCAGCAATGTAAGAGTGAGCACAAAATCTTAGCTGCATCTAAGAAGTTTAGTAAGAACTGACTCAGACCTCAAAGCAATGAGAAAAATAATGGGCAAAGTCACACATGGTGAAAAGACATCATGGGATCCTTCACATCCTTTTACAAAGGGCAAACACGAGAAGAAAAAATGCATTAGTGACAATAAATGTCTTAAGGCTTAGGGCTTGACAAACTAAGACTTATGACTATACCAACATTCAAGACTAATGTTCTCTTGTTCAGGAGAACCCTAAACATGATTAAAGGTCTGCCTCTCAGCCACATCTTCTCTTGTGCTCTTCCCACAAAGAAATGCTCTCTTCCTCCTCGGCCTTGGAGACAGCCATACCATATTCTCATCCCCACACTCAGGGAAAATTTACGTAATACTGTAAAACAATCTGACTATGTATTTTACCACCTGAAACATAAAAGTTATTTTTTAAAATATACATACGTATATGTATATGTGTATACACATACACACATGCATACACACGTACATATACAAACAAAGAGGAAGTTTATATATGCAATAAATTTTATTCTTAACTTCTTGATTAGTTATGCTTTTCTTCTACCAGCATAACTAGAAGTATATCCATGTAGTATTTGAAACTGGTGTTCCAGAGTAAATAATATTTTTGGCAATACCTGGGGAAGTAGAGTTTATTTTTTCCTTTACCATGCACAAATGCAGAGAGGTTTAGTTTCTTTACAACTTTACAGTTGGATGATATCTTAAATATTATTTCATACTGTTTTAAAATAAATGTGATCTCAAGATATTTTATGATAGGTGTAACCCCCCCACCCAAAACAAGGAGATATACAAAAAGGAAAATATGAAATGTTTAAGAAGGGAGAAAGGTTATATGATTGCCAGGACAGAAATTATTTCTAATTTGAAGATAATGATTATAATCAGGATTCTAAACCCCTGGTCTTAGTTTATAGTAACAAAATTTTCTGAGAAATGTAAATATATAGAAATTGATTAAATTCTGATAAAAATGGAAATCTTGATCAAATGTTTTGTCAAAAATGAATATTCAATTCCATTTAAAATTGTTAAACTGACCACAAATTCAAATGCATTTCTTCTAGGAGAATTCAAAAGAATTAAAAGACATTGTTTCTTCATTTATGGTATTTAGAGGACTATTATTTTATGTATTTAATTTTTTATACTTTCTTGAATAACAATTTGATTTATACTTTACATAACTGACAAGTATTCAACTAACTTGGTCACCATACTTCAGTTTTAAATACTAAATATAAAAGCTACAAGGCAAAGTTCATTTTCCCTATTTACTTCAAACACCTGGAGTTTCAAAGACAGTAAATTTTAATGCAAAGGAAATTCTGTGCCACCTTTATGTAATACTGCTATTAAACACCTGTTACAATCATTTTATAAATTTACAACAATCTGTCTTAAAACTTTTTAATTAATTAATGTATATTTAAGATGTTTAACAAAAAATAGACTCCAATTAAATTCAAATATATAAATCTATCCAGATAAGTAAACCTAATAAGTAAATTTATTGGAGTTTAACAGTATGAATATGCTCTGAATCTTTTAATTTCTTTGAATGACTACATAAAAGACACGAAAAAGAATGGAGAAAAGAATAGGAAAGGAACTCATTTATTGAATGTTTTTCCGTGTTTGTTTTTGTTTTCAGTGCACTGCATGCATCATCTTAAATAGCAATTTGTCTTCCCTTGTATACTCTAAATCAAGGGTTGGCAAACTTTTCTGTAAAGGGCTAGATAGTAAATATTTTAGGCTTTTCAGGTCTGCATTGCAACTACTAACTGTGGCTATAGCATAAAAACAGCTATGTAACTTAAATTATCGTTTTTTCTCTTCCCAGAACACTATATTTTTCATAGAATTTATTAGGTTTATAAATATTTAAACATTCTCTCTATTGATTTGATGCTTATCTCACCTACCAGACAGGTTCCCACATGGGTAGCAGGTGACACTGCTTCAGGAGTTGTACCTGAAGATCCATCATTAAAACTTTTATTGATGTTTCTTTTTATCCCATTCTGTCTAAATTTATTTTTAAGTTCGTTTATTTTACATATTTAGTACATACATGTATTTATAAGTAAATATGCATATGTTAATTGTGCATTATCAAATATTTTTGCTAGTAGAGCTGCACAATCAAACAAATCAATTTGAAATCATTAGATTAGACTAGACCATAAACTCCACAAGAAGAAGGATTATGTCTGTCTCTCACCCTCCACAGGGCCTTGCACATGATTACTTCTCAGTAAATACTTGCTTAATAGATAAATGAATGATAAGCATCTCCAATTCACTGTCTTTAATAATTAGTTGAAATTATTTTATGTGTGCTAAAATAATGAAAACTGTATTTGTAAAACAAATTATACTAGGCTTGCTTTAATAAGTAGGCAAAATTAATTCATAAATAATAGCATTATTTGCATATAAATAATGTTCTAAATTCTTCTAAAATTATGTTGTCTCTTTCATAAAGGTTAAACAACCACCCACACCATTTTCTTTTAGCTTTTCATCTATTCTGTTAAAATTTTCTTCAAGATAATACAAAAAGAAATGTCAGCCTTGGCAAATGATCACAAATTCCAAATTAAGTAAAATCTCAGGTTTTATCATATCTCCAAACCAAAAATTACTTATTATGTTTAAAGTCATTACTTCCATTTTTTAAATGATAAATTTAACTTTTGAGTAAATGTGTGCGCAATAGTGTTTCTCTAAGCCCTATACTGCATTTATATTTTGAGAATCAGATATGCAAAACATTAAAATAATTATAGCTATTAAACTTCATGCCTTCAGTGTAATTGGCACCCTATTTTTATAATTTTTCATATCATGTAGTTGTTTTATTATTTCCTTTACTATAACCTTCCTAGACATACTAAAAATGCAAAAAACTTTTACTGATTTTAACATAATTTTTTGTAATCAATAGTGTTTTGCTTAAAGCAACTCCAATTTTCTACCCCAAATTCCATTTTTTTTCCCTTCCTCTACTTCCCTTTAAGCTGCAAGAACCCACCTTCCTTCTGCTAACAAGCTATCCGAACGAAATGACAGCAAGTTTAGTGGGGCCTTGATCTTTGATATCTCCCAGTTTTTCTGCTATCAAAGCAGGAAGAAGAAGTTGAGGAATTAAGTTCAGGAGCTGGTGACAGATACTCATCTTCACATGTAATGACTAGTAGGATTAGTTTTTCCATTCAATAGTCAATATTTTCTATACACAGTTATATACCCAGTGTTACAGATTCATGGGTGAACAAAACAGACTTAGACCCTGCCTCATGGAGTTCACGTTCCAGTAAGGGAGTCTTACACCTATGAACAGATACATGAGTACATCCTTGCAAATTGTGATACATGCTGAAAATCAAAAAAACAGGTATTCCAATAACCTTCTACCCACAAACTGGTGATTTAATAAACACAGCCAACCATAATAGAAAAAGGAACAGTTTAAAAAAAAAATTCATTCTGGATATTGGAAAATAGATGAGAATTAGCTGAAGCCTTTCTGGTTAGAATTCAAATGCTGCTGTGCTGATTCGCTCTCAGTATTGTAACCATATCCTGCCTTGTTTTCCCCACCAGCCTTTATCTCAGTATTCTTGAATCTTTCACGGTTACTTTGTTTAAGAGCTATGAAGGGTAAGGTGGGTTGTGGGGATAGAGGGAGTCAGAGAGTCAGAACTTAATTTTTTCACTGTATGTGTAGAATAATAAAATGTTTAACAAGGTAAACATTGAGGAACATTGAGATAAAGGCAAGGAAAAGCAAAAGGCAGTTAAAATGTTAACAATGCAATGGTCAATCTTAGAGTATAGTCAGAAAAAAATATACATATAGCCTGACTGCATTGGTTATGGTATACACACACACACACACACACACACACACACACACACACACAGGTATATAAGGAATATACATATATACAACATTGGCTAAGGAATATATATATACACACACATATGTATATATGTACATACATAAACATGCATGCATATATGAACATATATGTGTATGTTCCCAAGGAATATATTACTTATATTATATGTATAAATAAAACATAAAAATTGCATATAATAAATACTATACATACATTATAAATATTATATATGTATATATAAACTATATATAATATATACTCCTTAATCAAATGGAATCATGCCAGTTCCTTATACAAAAGTCCTGGTATACCGATGGTACATTATTTCTACATGCCAGTTTTCCCAAAATAAGGCTGCTGAGAATACCTAGTTGTATTTTTATTATAATGGTTACTTGCTGTTCTATAAGAGTATGCTCCTCTCTCTTATTTCTAGGCAGATTTTAACCTCTTTTCAATTCAATTTTGTGATGGTTTAAACACATGACTTTTGCATGTATCTACAAATGTCTAAATTTTAGAGTTTTAGAAGTATTGCATTTCTTCTATCATGTATTGTGTAACCTGATCTTCTGTCCTGTTTTTTCTTCTTGTTATTTACCTTTTACTTAAATGGGAGGATAATTTTAACTGCTAAATATTTTAACCCTTGATTGTATTTTACATTCACTATATTGTTATAAATTTTTCATATATTTAAAGGACTGAAATACATTTAAGTTTCGTGGCATCTTGGATTTCAGCACTGTTAGGAAGCTATTCTCTACTTCTACAAGTTGAAATGGACATTTCCTTCCATTCCTTCCTTTTTATCAGTTTTTTTTTTTTTTTTTTTTTTTTGGAACGCCCCCAGACTAGTTAACTAATCAGTAGTCCTGATTGGACCACTGCTGTATTCAGAGATGCTGAATCCAGAGCAACGTTTAAAAACTAAATCAATAGCACCAACTGTGACCAATACCTCACGCCTCCACCAAGTCCAGGTGCACTGTGGTTCTGAGTTCCAGCTCACCTTGGTCTCTTAAGAAAGGATTTCAGGCTGAAAGTGAGGCCAAGACCTGAAGTTAGCCCTTCCTTTGAGAGACCCTCAGTCCATGACGTTGCCTGGGACACCTCTCCTTCAGCCATCTTCCCACTGTTCTACAGTCTCATGGTGAGGTTCCACAACTGACTGGCAACACTGCACTTTCTGCCGGAAGCAAGTTTTAGTTCATTTTATCTCTATCAAAAGAGGAAGGTGCAGGATGAATAAACCTTGAGTAAGAGAAAAATAGAGGAAAGAATAGAAAAGCTAGTACCTTCACCTTTCAATAGAGATTCAGTAATTCTATCTAATATTGATAGAACAAGAAAAATAAGTGAAACAATTTTTTTTACAAAGGTAAGGAATAGTGAACTGAAAACAATATAATTGTTACTACGTTGTTACTACATAACTGCTACAGAAGATGGAGAGGTGGTATAAATAATTTAAATCTCTGTCTATTGACCTCCTACTTGAAAAGATTATGTCTAAAGTTGATAAATCAAGAAAGAAGAATATACTGGGCGGCCAGATGGGTCAATTGTTTGGAGCGCGAGCTCTCAACAACAGGGTTGCCGGTTCAGCGGCGCCCCCTGCAACTAAAGTTTGAAAATAGCAACTGGACTTGGAGCTGAGCTGCGTCCTCCAAAACCAGATTGAAGGACAACGACCTGGAGCTGATAGGTCCTGGAGAAACACACTGTTCCCCAGTATTCCCCAATTAAATTTATAAAAAAGGAAAGAGAGAGAGAGAGAGAGAGAGAGAGAGAGAGAGAGAGAGAGAGAGAGAGAGAGAGAGAGATTGAGAGAGAGAGAGAGAGAATAAGTATGTTATTTGGAGGGCCAAATGTAATGACAAAAACTAAAAATTGAAATAATTAAACCTGGGACTGGTAATAGTAGAGGGGAGCGTAGAAGACAGAGAGGGTACAGCCATATACGACTTCTATGTAATTTTTTATTTCAAACATGGGCAGGTACTACTTTGATTAAAAGAATAAATATATGCGTAAAAGGCAAAACAAACCCAATGACCAGTCTTAGTATCACCATCAGTTAGGCAATCTCTCCTCAAAATAAAAACAGTAACATAATATGCCAAAGACTAGGAATTATTTTTTTCTTAAACAGAACCAAAATGTAATTAGGCACTTACTGTAATTGAACACTTTATTGGAAATACTGGAATAATTTAAAAAAACAAAAAACTAAATAAGTCAAGAAAGGAGGAATCAACCAATTCCAAAACATCGGACATTCTAAAGGACAAATGATCTAGTTTTCTAACAAACCAATGGCAAATAAAAAGGGAGAGGAGACTGTTACAGCATAAAAGGAACTTAAGAGTCATAAAATACACACACAATATGTTAAGCACTATTGATTCCTGATTTGAACAAACCAACTTTAAAAAAATACATTTTTGAGAAACAAGAAAATTGAATATAGACTGTATATCAGATGACGTTAAGGAATTGCAGTTATTTAGAATAGGAGTGATAATGACACAATGAGTATGTTAAAGGTGTCTTGCAATTAGAGATAAATATGAAAATATTTATAGGTAAAAGTATTTATAGGTAAAATGACATGATATGTTGGATTTGCTTTAAAAATATCCCTGAAAAATACAAATTTGGGTTAGTAGTGATAAATGAAAAATGACAAAAATAAATGACGACTGTTGATTCTGGGTGATGGGTATGTTGGAGTTCTCTATAAAGTACTACCTTCTCTACTTTCATATATATTTGGTAGATTTCATAATGAAAAAGATTTTTAAATTTTAAGAAGTGGATGGACTCAGATGTACTGGGAGATTTTATTTAGTGATGTATGATTATGCAGAAAAATAAAAAATATATATAGCTAAGCAAAATTGAGACTGAAATCACACAATGTCATTGTGATATATACCATTCCATATCTTTTTCTAAGTATGTATGTGTGTGAGAAAGTGCTGATTTCCACTGAAAAAACACAATTTATCCTGAGAGACAGGAACTAAGAGCAGAACTAAGATCATTGAATGATTTTAGGGTAAGTTTGTAAAAACTTGGAAAACCCTCTGGACTCAGCTAGTGTAGACTTGCCTTGGAAACAGAACTGAGTGAACACTAAAAGAGCCATAGATTTGGGAGTCTATCTCTCCTCTCTGAAGTAAGCAGGCAACTAACTTTAAACAATTTAGATAGAATAACGAGTCACTTAATGGCTTCATACTGTTTATATCATGGTTATAAGTAAATACTTATGTAATGATATATTTACTGTGTCATCTCCCTGCTAGACTGTAAACACTAAGGGCAGGAATCATAGCTATCTCAATTATCACAGAACTGCAAGATCAGAGGCATTTACAACCCCCTACCACCACCTCCATAGTCTTGCAGAGAATATTGGCCTATAAATTCAGGCTTTTAATTTATAAGCCAAAGAGTGGTATGCACTTTAGAAAGAATGTCCAGTAAATCAATAGTCTATAATTTGGGAGGATTAAAAAAGCTTCTGTTTTATGAAAATACACTAAAAGTTAGGATTTCACATAATTAAATTCTACCTGTTGAGTTAACAAAGTTGAACATGCAAGCAAGAACTAAAGGCCACAATTCAAATAGAGATTCTTGACCATGGTAACATCAGGAATTCCTCCCCAGTTGCTTCATTTGGCTTAAAACTTTAATTATATTCTTTCTGGGTTCTGCAAAGTTTGAAGCAGGACTTTGGTTTATAAACTAGAAAAAGTAAATCTTCCAGGTGGTAATTTCCCAGAGGTATTGTACTTGTTAAACAAACGAATCTCTAACTGACAGAAATGTAGGCAGCTGTGAAGTTCATAATCCACAGCTTTCTTTACTATGATATACTCTGCCTATTGGTAGATGAAAAGCAGGGGGAGAAAAGAAAAAAAAAATGTGCCCCCTTCACTTCCCTCTTAGTCCTTGTTTTCTTCAAAAATATTTTCCTAACATGTAGGCCACGTTATGACATGACTTGCACCAGGAGGCATTTGGATCCTACCTTGTACATATTCTGCATTTTTAAATGGTCACATTTTTGACTACTTAATAAGGTATACAACTGCATGGTTTTTCCTAAATAAGCTAGTGAAAAAAATAACTCTCTTTGAGATTCTAACATCCCATTCATTACTTACAAACAGTGCAGTGAAAGTTATGATAATATCATAATGAATCTGATGTTTCCAATACTGTCTCTACAGAAGTTGTCTTATTTGTGTTTTTGGTTTTGCTCTGGCAAATCATGTAAAACTAAGTAACCTTATTAAAATAACAGTGAAACATACATATAAGCAGAAGTCTTATTTTTTGTTAGTATTACTTTAGATGACATACATTGCAAAACTAAAAATTTTAAACTAAATATTTACATGGTTTTAAAATCTGTCCTTCATCTTAGTATTTGGGAAAAAAGTAAATTTCTATAATTATGGTTGAATTTAACAAATTTTTCATTTAATCCACAAAACCAAACTAGACTCAGCTAATATTTTATTTGCCTATAACTCAATAATCAAGACAATTAGTTTTTTCTTAAAAATAGACAAAATGAAATATAATTATTGAAACAGCAGCTTGCACAATTACTTATAATAAAGAAAGAAAACAAACCAGAGTCCTATGCTAAATAAAACAAAGGGCAGGGTGGCATCTCTATGTAATTATCCAGAGGCCTAAACCAATGCTGCCGTCCCTGGGACACGACGACTTAATGTACCACCTCTCCAGAGAATCCCAAAGTAGGAGAGGGGAGATGTAGCGATGGGGCATAATAGAGGGGGCAAAGGGAGAATCAATGGTCTGAGACTTTAGCAGAGGTAGGCAGGGTCCCTGCGAGTTTGCCAGAGAGGAAAAACGAAAATTGAGTCAAACATAAGATTTGACCCACTGAGTCAACAAACATCCGAATGTTTACAATATGCTAGACAATGCTCTAGGCATCATTATGACATTGATTTCAAATAATTGAAATAATACCTTCAAAGACACAGACCACAGTAGTCCTTGCCAAAATATTACATGACTGAAGCAGAGTAAGAGATGTGTAGGCCAAGAAATGTAGAGCAAATAGCGCAAGTTGACCTGAGCAAAAGAGTAGGACCATTATCTGCCAGGGTCAACCATCATGATTAAAATGGATCATCAGCTGAGGGATGCCAAAGGCATTTCTTTCTTCTTATTTTCTATCTTGACGGAGAAAAATGCTTTTCACCAACTTGAATATTAGAACATGACTTTTATGTCACAGTTTAAAGAGTCAGTTTTAAGTTTATGAGAGCAAAGATTCTTTTCTCTGGTAGTAGACATGGAATACATGTGGTCTCTCCTGAACCCTGACATACATACTTCCTCATGTTCTCCTTATTTGGACTTACTTGCAATTTCGAGTAAGATGTGTAACAACAAAAACCCTAATTATAATGGTGACTAAAATTTTATTTGTTTGACAAAATTAATTGTATTGTGCAAGATTTAAGAAAAAAAGCTCACTTTCAAACATACAACATTTCAAGGCTCTAGGGCCATATATGCCCAGCTACCCTCTTTTGACCGAACTTGATTGGAAAAACTGCTGTGGTGTTTTCTCTCCTTATCTGAGTTAAATATCACATTTATCCTCTGGCCTTGTCCTCACTGAGAGTTGTTGAAGACCTGATGTCCTCCTTCTGTCAGCTGCTTGCTGCTTATCGTTCACTAAAATAACGAGACTCACATAAAACCTTAATCTGCTTTACCCCTATTCATTGGAGGGGAATCTTCTTTGCAAAATACCAGGCACTATACATAATTTTGTAAGTGGCAACCTAATTAAACAAAAGAAAAAAGCAACTAAATAATTATTATCACAAATATCCAGAAGATATAATCTAACATCTAAAACATTATAGAAGTTCAATGAATATTTCTTGAGTCAGTAAACAAATGAATGATAAAGCACATCAATCTGCTTTTATACTCAGCAAATTATAAAGTTGAATTATGTTCATCTCATGATACGGTGTTCTCTTTACTTATCCTCCATAATATTTTCCATGATTTTGATATTATCGTTCTCTTTTCTAACTTATGAAATACTATATTCTGCAATTAAAATATATATTTTACATATTTTAAATATTATATATAATATAATATTATATATGTATAATATAATATTATACATATATATATATATTTAATTATAAGTGGCAAGTGGCATATTTGTACCCTGGGGTCTTTTCTCCTCAATAAAATCTATTGGACCCTAAAGATAACAGATCCAAGACCACTTCATTTGGTCAATGATAACTGACCTAAAATATCCCGAATTAGGTCATAGCACAAGAGACCACACTAGCTGAAATAAGTTATTCAGTTGTTTCAAGTTCTGACTTTTTTGGATTTTTCTAGGTAATTATAAGAATATAATGTTTTAAAAGGAAGAAAGAAAACTTTTTACACCCTCATGCAGACATGACATTTAGACCTTCAGAGTTCATAATTTCCCCAAAAGCCAAATGGCTATTACCAGTCACCCAGAGCTGTCATGGGTTATAAAGCAAGTAAGACCTTTTCAAGAGTTCACAATGACTATTTTTTCTTAAAATACTATGGCAATCAATAAATGACACTCAGCTGTATTTAAGTCATTTTAATGGTTTGATTGGATCACATTTATCATTAGGACAAAAAATTCAAAGTGCACATTTTTCATAATCTCTCTGCACAAATTAGCACTGTGCATGCATTACTTAACAGACTGCTCTCAATTCCTAGTTACAAGGGCATAAAGGTAGTCTTGAAATTTTAGCTTTACCTCTATTATCTTGAACGGGTGCGTTAACACTAGACCATAACCTCAGTATTTTATGGAAACTCTTTCTGTGGCCTTAGGGTCTTCCTGCCTGCATATTTTTATGCTTGAGAGGAGATGATATATACAGCTATGACCAGAAGGAAGCATTTTTGAAAGCAACCTGTAATCATAGCTAAGTCTTTTAAATGATATGGAAGACAAGTGTAATGAGCAAATCTGTGTACTGGCTGAAGTGACAGGTGCAGATAAAGTCAAGTTCTGGTTATCAAAAAAGGACAGAATGAAGCTCAGAGCATAAGAAAAATGAATGGAAATGTGGTGCTGAAGGCTCTGAAGGAAATGCCTGGATGACAGCTTCCATTTTCACTTACTGGTTGCAAGTGATTGATGACAAGTAGTAGACAAAGAAAAAAAAAATAGCTCTGATCTTATATATACACATCATATTTCAGCAATTTCCTTGGGAATATTAAACTTACTGTTTTTACATCGTATACCCAGATATAGTTCCAAAGAGTAATTAAGAATCTAACCAAAATTTCACTAACCCATGGGAATTGGAAACATGGAATAATGAAAGCTAAAAATACATTTAAGAAGAGAGATCTGAAGTTTAAACTAGCCTTTCAGAATATTCCATGTATAATTGATCTCATGAATGCACTTAACTTCATGGGATTTGGACTAGCATGCAGGGACATGTTATTTTTTCTAACCTTAGGTAACCACACTTTTTCTGGATGCCATCAATTATGAGTCACTATATATGTTGAAATCATTCCTCTTTGGTTGCATGAATATATAGGTCAACAACCAGTCAAAAATTAAGCTATCTCCTATCATTACTGAAAATCAACAGTAGAGAGAATTGCTTGATAGGGTCAGATAGTTATGGTCTGCTGATTTTCTATTTTTTTAACTTCCTGATGTAGCCTCTCTTTCTTCAGTCAGAGTGTCAATTGTCATTATCCTCATCATCAACATCCTCCTCATCATCATGCTCTAAAATGATAAAATGTTAATACTAAAAGGAACATCAGAGATGAAGTTGCCACACTGTTTAACTTTCAAGACATTAAAGTGTAAAGAAGCTAAACAATGCAAGACAATCTGGTAATGGAGCAAGGATTCAAACATCACCACACAAAAGCAAACTTTGCTTCTAATTTTGTACTAATCTGAATGGAAGCTTCTGTTATACTGTATTTCATCGAATGTAAGCCAATATCGAGTGTATGACATATCGTTATTTTACATACCATTTTAAAAACTAATACGTGGCATTAAGCTAGGACATGCTATCAATCGTATGCTACATTTTTATTACAAAGATGTTCACTGTGAAAAAATGGGAATCTTAGAATTACTGAAATATGGTATCACATTATACACAAAGGAAAGGATCACTTTCTAGTCCAATCAAATTCATAATTAGTAATTTATGATTATTTAATTCATAACCAATTTTAATTTTATATGCAATTGAGATTCAGAAGACCAAGTGACTTGCCCTAAATCACTTAAATACAAGAGACTTAAATACAAATTTGGACCAGTTGTGATGGCAGCTTCCATAACTCCAATTCCTACCTCACACGATAGGTCACGATGTGACTCGGGGTGAGGCACATAGACCTCTCTCCAGATCACTAGATTAAGAAGAGAGATCTACAGTAAGACAGTGCCAAGTGATGTATGCAATCCCTTCCTGACCTAATGGTCTTTAGTTATTATACACGTATGCAATAGCATATTCTACCCACAATAAATCACGGTTCTTATAAATTACTTGCAAGAGAAATTCAAAAATTTATAGAGATTTTTTTCTCAATCTAATACTAAATTCAGCAGAAAAGCTGTAAAGTAAAAATTCAAAATGTTTATGAAGGACCTGGTTCTCATCTATGTCTGCAATCCACAATACTCATTATTTTATCATCTGTATTTCAACTACTTCCAGGAATAATTTGAGGTAACTTAAAAATAAATAGATATATTTGAACATTATTAATATAAATTAGAAGAATAAGAACTAAAGAATAAAGAGTAGAAGATGATTTTATCATAAAATCTAGATCAAGAAAGCTGCAGAATTGAAACAAAGAAAATTATTTCTGAAAAATGTTCAAATTAAACATAACAAAAAATGCAGAAAATGATTTAAAGAGTATGTTCAAGATTTATTACAGTACATATTCTTTATGTGGGGGATTACAAAAAGGACATGCTTTTGGACAGTTTTGAGCCAAATTAATAAACAGACTCCTAACTTTTATTACATCATCTGCCCTTTTAATGTTTGACTAAAGCCTGGCCCCAATTCCATGAGCAAATACACATAAAATGTCACATGTAATTTCGGTGAGTTCTTGAACCTGGAATTAAGAACTCCTACCTTGATTTCTAATCCTTCTGTCTGTGCTACAGATTCAGGCCTATAGGCAAGGTTTGGGCAAATTCTACCTCATAACAGTTGAGCAAAACTTCTGGTTTTCCTTCCCCAGCAATGTATTCTCCTGAACTCCCCTCTCTTTCAGGCAGGTCACATGCTATATCCAGATGCCACTGAGATATGCTTTCTAGCTTTGCTGTAGGTGGGGTTCCCACTCTTGGAGAAGTCTAACCTCCTCCCTCCCCATTCCTTTCCCTGTCCTTCTACATCTCAATGCTGAGGAGAATCTATAATTTTAATACTTTTAGTTTCACAATTATGTTTCATTTACTTCTACTGAAAGAAATCTTGATTGCTACTTCAAAATTGCTTTTTTAAAAAATGTAAATGTAATACAATCTATCACAAAATATTCCATCTGGAGTATAGAAAGTATGAAATCATGTGGAAAGCCTGCCCATGTCTCTCGCCAATCCTAATATTTGGGTGTATTTTTTCAGAACTTTATCCATGTTTTAAACCAGTATGCCTATGTGCACTCAAAGACACAGATAAAGGTACGCAAATTCATTATTACAAAAATAGATAAAATTGTCCCCATTGCTTTGTATTTATTTAATTATTTAACTCCACAATATATGTGCACATGCACATAATCAAATAGGCGTTTACCCCAAATATAAGGCAAATCTTCATTTGCTCCATGGAATGGTCCAATATTTTTGGAAGGTGGCCAGCTTTAACATGCAAACATTTAGAGATGTAGATAAAATACTCAATGTCTGCTTATAATATTGAATTAATTTTGGAATGATACATACTTTAAGTGACCAATTGGAGATAATCGTAGGTTCGGTTCCAGATCACCGCATTAAAGTGAGTATTGCAATAAAGTGAGTCATAATCTTTTTGCTGGTGGAGTATCTTCCCTTCCATTTGTAAAACATTTAACATCTATGAAGTGCAATAAAGCAAAGAGCAATAAAACAAGGCATGTCTATATATAAAATGCCACTTTCCACTCTCTAATTTCATGAAAAAAAATCTATTGAAACTCCTCAGATGTATGTTGGACATCAATATCTGTGTGATCACTAGAACCAGTTTTGGATTCTTCTAATACAATTTTTTCAAAGCACTTCAACTCCATTTAATTGGGATGCCATTACTGCAAATTTATTTAAAGCCATATGAGTCCATTCGCAAAACACTAGAACAATGATTTGTATCATCATGATTATTTTCATTTTTCTAATATTTCAGTGGTTATCAAAGTATAATTCTGGGCCAACAACATCAGCATCACCTGGAAACTAGTGTTAAAAGTGAAAAATGTTAGACCCCATGTCTGACCAATGAATCTGAAACATTGGGGCCAAGTAATCTGATGCATACTGAAATCTGAGAACTACTGTAGTGGATATTTGTTTCTATTTTCTATAACATATTTTCTATAACACATTCCCTTGCATTGCTTTTTAAATTGATATTTTAAAATCATTTACAAACAATTCCCAACACATCTAGTTGTAAAGGAATTTACACAAGAATAAATACCCAAATCTGCACTAAATTTCTATGAAAACTTTTTACTGAATACATCAAGTGATCCTGACAAGAAAGCACAAATGGCTTTGATTGAAATTGTTTCAAGTTAGTATGTCTTCCTCCAACAGTATTTCTTTGGTTTAAACAGGACAATTCGAAGAATATCCTGAAATGTGAGAGATTTTAAAAGGTCTCAACTATAAATTGCATCTTTTCAAGGGATAATTTGGGGGAGAAAAAAGTGTTCCTTTTATTAGGTATATATACTTCTTCCATAACTTCATACACTATACCTACTGTAGAGTATTTATCTGCATGGATTAAAACTAAGTTCTGGAGATATATATATATATATATATATATATATATATATATATATATATATATATATATAATATATATTATATATAAATAATATATGTGTATATATTATATATTATATATATTATATATATAATATTATTCAGCCATGAGAAAGAAGGAAATCCCATTAGTTGCAACAACATGGAGGGCCTTTAGGACATTCTGCTAAGTGAAATAAGTCATACAGAAAAAAGACAAATACTGTGCAATTTCACTTATATGTGGAATCTAAAAAAGCTAAATTTGTATAAACAGAGAGTAGTATGGTAGGTACCAGGCACTGGGACGAGGGAAGATGGGGAGATCTTGTTTAAGGATACAAACTTGCAACTAGTAGATGAGTAAGTTCTGGAGACCTAATGCAGAGCATAGTGATTATAGCCAACAATATGGCATTAAAAACTTCAAATTGCTAGTTCTTAATTGTTCTCACCACAAAAAGGAAATGATAATTATGTGCTATGGCACAGGTGTTGGCTAATGCTGTAATGGTAATCATATTGTAATATATAAATGTATCAAATCAACATTTTGTATACCTTAAACTTACACAGTGTTAATGTTAATTATATCTCAACTAAAAAAAAAGAATGAATATGTGAACTGTTTCTTAATGGGAGAAAGGATTCAGAGAAGAGGTGAGGTTTTATCGATGTCACTAAAAGATATTTACTTTGTCCCTTCTATCCCTTCTGAAAAGATTGGGTAATAGCAGATCTCAATGCATGTTGTGTACATTGCAGTAATACACGTATTAAGTGAAAGGAACAGTATTCGCTTTTCCCCTTCAAAATCCTATGCCACTAAGAAAATCTCTTTACAGAGAGTGATTTTGAGATGCGTATTATTGACTGACAAAACCAGAAGAAAATTCAAATATTTTAAACTATTGCCTCATTTCCATTTTTAAAAATTAGAGCTTATGAGTACATCTGAAGTCAAAGCAGCTTGGAAAGTACGCGAGCGTTTGAGGGCAGGCCAACAACCTGATCCAAAAATCCCATACGCCTAAAATAGATGCAAAATGCATCTCAACACTATAAAGACATGGAGGGGGGAATGTGAGATAAAATATACCATAAACTGATTATCTTCCTTCCTTTCCCGAACTCAGGTTTTCTAAATTTCAAGTGATGAGTAATGACAAAGAAATGAACTAAACCCTACATTATCTGAATCAAACAATCTGCTATTCAAAATAATGTTTTAAAAAAGGACACACAGGGACAAAACAATCAGAATCTCTTCTACTGCAGAGATTCTTTAATTTAAAGAAAAAATATTTTCCTTAAAATGTAAGACTCTCAGATGACAATAAATCTTGAAAATTTAATCGTTTACTTGACCATGAAAACAAAGCACTGAGACATTTTTAATAAAAATGCCATATCAATTTTGGATTTGAACTTAATGTTTTTGAAATATAAAGTACTTAAAACTGTTATAGTAGTCTTCTTTGTTTGGTTGCTTGTTTTAACAACACTGACTATATATATATATGGTTTTTAAAAAGCCAGTCATAGAGTAATAAAAATTTGGTACTTCTAGCCTATAAAACACACACAGGTAACAACTTCATGGCTCTACAGGAGAAAGTTAAATTTTAAACACATTATTTCTAGCAATTATCTCTTCTAAATGCAGGAGATTTAGTGGGCATTACCATGACTACATACCTCTATTTTCTATATAGTTTAATTCATTCTTATTTTTATACTAATGAAGTAAATCACAATCATAGATAAACCAAAATAGTACACAACCCTCCTCTCCCCCCACACACAAAATCTGTTGGAATATAATTCTGCCCCCTAGTATCAAAATTGAGAACTGGTTAAGAACGTGTGCTTAGACTCAGACCTCCTGGGATGGTTCGCAGCCTCACCACGTGTGATCTTATGATTTTCAGCAGGTTTCCTAATCTATCTAAGTCCTCGTTTCCTCATCTACGAAACTTTAGGTACTGATAACAAATTAGGTGATGCATAGAAAGTCCTGCGAGCAGCTACTAGCATGTAAGTGATACATGAATATTAGCTGGTAGTAGTAGATAAAGCTGTACTGGCATTCTAAAAATTCACTTCAAACAAAATCGTAAAATCACAAAGAGGAAGAAGGACTTAGGTGTTTAAGGACCAATATTTGCCATGAGTACGCCTCTGAGAAATTAATTTTACTATAACTTAGAAATTGCACGTCACAAGGCTGGACAGCTGAAAGCCTACCTACAACAGTCTCACAATTAGGGTAACGAACTCTTCCTTGGGCAGCACACCACAGTGTTCACCACACAAAGACCCTCTTAGAGACATTTCCGTAAAATAAGAAATATGTATGCATACAAATCTAATTATTATCCTCAGAGGAATTTATAAATCAAAAGTAAGCTTCAATGAAAAAGGAAAAATCAGAGAGCAAGAGAGAACCTGAAAGATAGGTTTACTTAAAGTAAAGAAAAAATTCAGTGGATGATAGGAAAGAAACCAAAGGTAGAAAATTGCTGAGAGTGGGTATAAAAGACTAAAAATTAGAAAATTTCAGAGTTTAGCAAAAGCGATCATCTGGTTTCATGCTGAAGAATCTATTTCACTAAAAAAATGGAGAACCTAGAAACCTAAACAGTGAAAACAAAGTGAGGAAAGAATGACTATGACAACTCTAGGCCAGTTATTTTATCATTCCTGTAACCCCCACCCCCTTGCCTGAAGAGTCCAAGGAGTTTAAGCAAAAGAAAGAGATGAGAGAGTCTCTGCATAATTTTTCTCCATCTTTCTAGCCTGACTTATTGTGGAAGCAGGAAATATTAAATGATAATGAGAAGCTAAAAGGTAATTTGAAGACTCCCCTTAACATAAATATGTAATGAGAAATGAGCCAAACCTATGATGTCCCATCAGTGGCTGTTTCAAAGAACAGAACCTGCGGGTTGAGTGACAGCTTCTCTCATAATGAGGCTGTGGTTCAGGGAGAAAGGCTGCAGGGCTTCTAGGCCAAGGCACCCAGCTGCCAAATAATGGCAGAGGTGCCCACTGCACATGACCCCTGCACACTGCAGCTCATAAGAAAAGTAGTTTCAGAATAATCCCTCAGCACAGTTTACTGAAAAAAGTGAGAATGAGGGCTGCTGCAAAGACACTAGGCTGAGATCAGTTTCTCGTTTCTTTTAACTTTTGATCTTTTTGTATATCCATATTTGTATCAGTGTTTGTTTTAATAATATTCATTCCAAAAGATCCATTTTTTAAAATCTGTACCCGTGTCTGTGCTTAATATGTTTCCATATTTCTGCTTGTAAGCCCGTCTGCACTCTACCACGGGGTTCCTTCTCTACCTTGTATCAGTTCCCTCAATTCGTCAAAAGGAGCTTGAAGACAGTAATAAGCCTAAAGAGGGCATGCCTTCCAAATATCATCTGATTTTAGTGACAGCTCATAAGATTTGAAACTGAAAGAGACATAAGCCACCCCTCATTTTAGTAAGAACTCTGACGCCAGAAAAGATAAGAACGGTGTCTCAGGTCACCTCGCCCCTAGTGATAGGTGTTGAACGAGAACCAGGTGTCCTAACACCTACACTTCTGCAATTTCCACTGCACCAGGATCCCACACCACCATTTTTCGAAAGTGAGGGTAAGGAGGAAGTGGAAGAACTTGGCTCTGCAGCTGCTGTCAATGGTACTTAAATCGATTGCATCTCTTACACAGAGTCTGAAACCAAGGATATGTATCTTCTTGGTTTCTACCCACCTCACACAGTTACGTACGATTGAAATCAATGAAAATGCATTTAGAATGTGTACTAAATCCAGTTTGTTTCCTGCTCCCCAAATTTGCTTAGCTCTACCTTTCTCTGCCATATGCTCAAGGTAGAGCGCCAGTTCCTGTCACAGTTGCCTAACCTGTGAGCACTGTCAGTGTCGCAGTCTCCCCCAAAATTAGCACCAGGCTCTGGCTCAGCCTCCGTGTACCAGTGCAGTGGGAGCCAAAGCAGCCCCAGCTCTCCTCCTTGCCCTTCAGGACCAAAGAGGCTTGTCTAGTCCGACCATTTCTGGACACATTATAAGTGTCTTTTTGTCGCACATGGAATTTCCCCCCCACCCGCATTTACATTCAACATCTGACAGAACTTCTGATACATACCATGTGGTACCCCCATGACTTTACTTCAGACCATGTGATTCATTTGGTTCTAAAATATGAGTTAAGACAATGGGCTCATGATTATGGGAGCTTTGCTAGAAGCCTGTCCTGGTTAAAGTCAAGCACTCTGTTAAAAGCGCAACTAAAGTACTAGCTTGGAGAAAACACATTTCAGGACTGTGCCACTATCTTCCAGGATGCAGTATCTGCACTTAAACAATGTGTGGTACTATCTCGCTAACAGCTGGAATGTGTGGGGATGGAATTAAGAGACACCCTTTCCTCCATCACTCCCAGTGACCCCCTGGCAAAATGTGTGCATTCTCAAACTGAAAATGTAATATCTGCAAGTTAGAAATTCAGAGTCTTGGAGTAGGGATGGTTTCCATTTCCGTCAGAGGATAAACTAAAGTTTCCGTTGACTTGAAGGCTCTGATAACCACTTAACCACCTTGAACTCTCAATATCAGTGGACAAGGAATACAGCATTTTGGGAGTTAGCCCTAATTACCATAGCAAGCTAGGATTACAACACAATAGGCCAGGGAGGAATGTATCTAAAACCTAAGGAATTCACTGGAACTTCTCTTACTACTTTCACATTCAGGGACAACTCAGTAGGCAAGAAGCAACTGCATCCCAAAAAGGCAATTAAGGACTTAGGTCCCTTCCTGAGGAGGGTCCTCAAGGTAAGAAATGCTTGAGAAAGACATCAATTACAGTAGCAGGAAAAGCAACAGGAGAGAGGCTATCGTTTGACTTACTAAGCCTATTGAAACCTTTTTCAGAGATTGTGGTTGGCTACCATCTTTAAGAAAAATCTATGATTGGCTGGATTTATAACTCCTGTCTTGAAACAAGAGCATCTTGTTCTTACAAAAGTGGAATTCCCACCTTATAGTATAAGAGGGTGAGAACAGCTCTGAATGATGGCAGGGGAGGACTGTCCCTGGCCTGATTTATGTGTCTTCCCATGTTTGTACAAATTCGCCTGCCTTCTGGTGCCCCAGCTGCTCAGAGAGCCTTGTTGTTGCCTAACCTTATAGCACTACCAGCTTCTTCTGCCACTCCCCACCCCCAGTGTTAGGGCTGGGCTGTGCCAGCCTCTAATATACCCACTGAGGCAGGAGCTGCTGCAGCTCCAGGCCCCAAGCCCAACTCAAGATTCTAGCTTCTCCCACTCTTCATACTCAGATGAAGCGCCATGTCATGGGATGTAGAATCTGGCTTCCCCAGGGGCTGCCCAAAGGGGTCAAGTGACAAAACTCAGATGTGTAGGAGGTGACGATGAGAGGCAGCTCACAGATTCCTCTTCCTTCCTCCCTCTGTGAGAGTGTTCCTAAGTGCAGTGGTTCGCTACAACTTATCTCATCCGCATGATCGAGCAACTAGCTGTGTTTTTCTTCATGAAGTCATGCCAGTTTAGTAATGAACCACATCGTATTTGCTATTTTTCTTTCCCTGCCTCTCCTTCCCTTTCCCTTCAATATCGCCATCCTTAAAGTATATCTCCCAATAAGACATTACCATGGAAAGGTTTGCCTCGGGCTGTTTCCTGGAGGACCCTGGCTAAGACTAAAAGGGTTGAGTCAGTCCTGCAAGAAAGGTCTCCACAAACTAGCACACATCTCTGTGCTCTTTATCTCTGAGTTCACAACAGGGAAAGGTGTATACACTGCTTAAGGATTATATTTCAGTAAATGGATGGTCTCAATTTGTACTGGTAATAAAATTTTTAAAAATTAATGTTGATCTAATATTCTTTGTTCTTATATAATTCTCAGATATACATTTCACTTAAATTTAGTCTAAATGTACTTGAAATTCTTTTTCTTCTAGTTATACTTCACCAAGCATCTTTTCATAAGCTATAATTTGAAAGTGTATTGTTTAAGTTCGAAATATTTCCACACTTTAATAAAGCTTTGATGGCACAATGATATAAAAATTTCCCTCCATAAGTCAACATTTTAAAAAGGGAGGAGTGCTCTTCAAACTGCAGAGTATGAGTATGTAAAAGAATAGATGCTCACCACTTTACCAATTCCCCCTCTATCTAAAATGGACATGTAAGAACCAGGTTTTGGAGGATAAAATATAAAAAGAACTGGTAGTTGTTAAAATACTATTTCATCACCTCTAGATTACTGAGTAGGGGAAAGTTCATACCACCAAAAAAGAAAATTAATGCATTAGCAGGGAAGACTGAAAGAGTATCAGATTATAAATACCTAATGTAAAAGAATTATTTAGGACGTTTTGTTTTCATTGATTCAATTGAAGCTTTCATATGTATATACTAATATTAAGCTCAAAGATAGCGATACACTGGAGATTAATTACATATTCATTAATAGAATGTTCAAAGGATCCAGAGAGACCGACTAGGTTTAAAAGGTGTTATTGTAGATACCATCTGCATTAGAGGACAGGGTGTTCGAGTAATGGAAGCTTGTCATAGGTCATTACAACTGAGGAGGGTAAATGAAGAATTCACAACAGTATAGGCACTCAAAGAAGGGAAATATTAGGCTCCCCTGCTTTTTAAAATAAATTCTCGATTGGATGTTTTAAGTTATTTTTCCTGAAACATAGCAGAAAACTGAAGAATGCTTTCATGAAGCAGGTTCCAACACAATGAAACACACTGCTCAGAGAATGTCAATTGAAATTTCAGCACAGAGGTGGTGATGTCTTACCAACAACAATTAATAGACCTAAGACTAAGTGAACAGATGTCACTTGCTTTAGGGAAGTAGCTACACATCCATCTTGCTTTCCTCTGTGGAAAGTTGGGTTGATTATGTTGTATACTCTTTTTTCCAGTTTTGACACAGTGGCCCTTGAGAAAGTCACCAAATCCCTGAAAACATGAATTTCCTTTCTGCCAATTCAACCATCATTTATATGAGGTAGGCTTAGAAAAAATACAAAACTCTTCTAAATGTGATCAGTTTTATGGAATGGTGACTCCCTTGCTTAAATCAAGTGAAGTATATAAGCACATACATCTTTTTTTCAGAAAATCAGGTACCCTTGATCTATATGATTGGCGAACAGGGATGATAAAGAAAACATTTAGAAAATCATGCTTTTTTAGAATATGTCAGTTATGTTAAAAATGTATTTGAAAGTGTAGGAAGAAGAAAGCAACTTTGAAATCGGTGGTCTACCTGCTTCAGTAAAGAAAACAATTTTATCTTTAGGAGATAATGATTCAGAGGGAAAAGGAAGAAAAGCAGAGGAACTGAGTAGGGTGGTTGCCTTGGCCAGAATAAAAATAGAAATAGTTTTTGATAGAAGCTTGGAAACATAACTATTGCTGATTGGAAGTTTGGCATCACAGGGAGAGAGGAGGGAAAAAGAAAGAGAAGGAAAAGCCTATTTTCTATTTTTACCTGAAATAGGCAACATCAAGCAGTAGTCCTTCTAAGGGCTGTGTTATAAACTAGCTTCCTAGGCTATGAGCTCCTGGAGAACAAGGTCTGTGTCTTCTTTATATCTTCATCCCATCCCACCTCACAGTATGTGGCGTATAGGAGGAGAAGGTGTGCAATCGATGTTTGTTGAATGAATAAATGACTGTGCTGCTATTTAGTAAGAGGGAAACTCAAACAAAGCACGATACAAACACATAAGGAAGTTAGCGTATGGAGGACATTATCTGTCAGTGATTCCCACATACAGAGGAGCACAGAAATAGCCTGATCTCTCAGAGAGCCTTGTCTTTTATCTACTGTCTCCACCATTCAAGCTTTCTGAGATTTCCTAACAGATACCTCCTTGGGCAGGGAAGTTAAGGGTGTCTTTGTACTTTTTATATTTTAATCACTGCTTAAACCTAAAAGTCTTTGTTGACATATGACATCATCTTCTGAAATGGTGCCATAGGAGTCTAGGATGTCCATACCTCACCCATGGTCTCACTCTTCTTTCCCTGTTCATGCTCTGAGCAGCTCGGTTTTTACCCCTCTATCAGAGACATGCATATTCAGAATCACATTTACTTTATTTACTTGTGTACCTCACAAATTTATTGCAAATTTATTGATTGTGGAATGGCTTGGAGTATATTCTAGTCACATTTTGTGTTTCTAATTAAGAAAAATACTGGCTCAAATCCCAATTTGTAGAAGTCACTATTCCTCATTTACCACCAAAATGCATTCAGTAGCTATTTGTTTGGGATTCTTTTATGCCCCCAAACACCAATTCAGAAGAGAACACAGGATATACCACTACTTTAAAACACAGTTACACTTTAAATTGAGTGTTGAAATGACCTTGTGAATTTCTGTTTTTTTTCTCAGTGACATTCATGCTAAGTTTAGTGTTTAACACACCAGTATGTGATTCTCCTGGAAACTAGCATGAGAAAGCATTAGTCACACTAGTGGACCTTCCCCATTATAGCTTCTTAGAGCAAGTGTGCCTTCCCAGGAGCTTATGCCAGTCAGCACACACACGGGCATCCAGCCCACGTCCTCTGCTGCAGCTGACTCCTAAGCGAGCCGACACCTTGGTGTGACACGCAGTCCTGTGCTCCTAGTTCTGACCTTGGCTGTTCTCCTGTTTATAGCTTCATCTCTCCATTTTGCAAATGCTGCTATAAACAAAGCCCTTTTGTTTCTACCTGCACCAGAGCACTTGGATCCCTTTAAGGGGTAGTTTTCATCTAGTTTGTCCCCACCTTGCAGAAAGAATTTGTAAAATATTTTGATCTACAATGGAATATACAATACAAAACATACTCTGTTTACACGCATTAATAGATTGTTTACAGACTTTCTTGGCATGAAAAATTATCAATGAAATAGATATATGAAGCTCATCCTTTCAACTCTCACCTTTTGCCATCTTCAGCAACTAAACATGGTAGCCATAAAAATATACACACCTCCCTGTGACCATGCGATCTGATTTACTGTTGTTTGCAGATTAGCTGACCTCAACCCAAGCAATGACAACTCCCTTGGTCAGATTCCCACTCTTGAGCCTCATCTCTGTTGGAAGTTCCCTTTTGCTTCATTTGGATCATCCCTTTCTCATTGTTCTACTGACCACCTACTTATCCTCTCAAAAATAGACTCCTGTACCAAAACGAATACACACTAAGTTGCTAACACTGATGAGGCATATTATGAAATAAGGCCTAGAGGAGCTTCATTTTAATAATGGACAAGTTTTTTTATTAATGGTGAAATCTCATCATCATCAACAACAAAATTAAAAGGAGATATTTCAGGGAAGAAACCCTTCGTATAGGAAACTATTTACCTCCTCTACATAAAATAGACTTACCTTTTACCCTCAGTACTCAGCCTTCCAAAGTGTAAATGATCTATATGACTAAACCCTAAGTATCCCTAGAAAACACTAATTAAATGATAGGCTCTCCTATCACTGTCAGTAATTAGATGTCCTATCAGGTCTTATTGCTTCCTGTTAACCAAATGTCAATTTCACCAAGTCAATAAAATAGATATAACATTATCCGAGGATTTAACTGCTGAATTATACAGTGTTCTGCATGCAGTAAAATACCTTCTTGACCCCTAAAGTCAATTATTTCATAAAGGAAACAGCGTGATTTAATAGAACAAAATTTAGCAAATTCCATTGCTAAGAGCTTTATTTATGTGCCATTAAATGATCAGGTTATTATATTAAACCAGAAGTTCCCTTTCCAGATCTGACCTCTGTACCACAACCTACAAATTATCTCTTGAGATAAAAATAGCAAACCTTCTCTATTAGGGCAGAAAAAAGAAAACTTGATTGGTAAGAATGACTTAAGTAGAAAAACCTATGTTTCGCAAGAGAATAGAATGTTTCGGTCTCAAAAGTAATTATCCTAAAAGTAATGGTGAATGCAATTAAGTTTAAAATTCAATCTTCAAATTGAATGGCATTATCTATTCTGAATGTGAGATAGAAAGAACAACAAAACATGTTTTCACATCCTGTCCTATATGGCAATCCTCTCTCAGGCTGAATGCACTACTCTCCTCAACCCCTTGGCAAGACTCTTTCAAGACTCTATTCACATGCCACTTTTCAATGAAGTCTTTCCAAATTATGGCAGGGCGCTAATGATGTGATAATTGGACACTGTGTGCTTCCTGATGTGGATGCTATACACTAGGAAATACTTCTGTACTCATAAAATATTATTGTGAAAAAAAGTAGAACCTCCATCTAATCAAGCTCCTCAATCTAATAATCAATTTATAGAGAATGTATGAAAAAATGACCAGTTAAAAGACACCTCAAAGAAGCAATTAGGCAAATCCAGAACATGGGGTAATCCCCAGGACAAACTAGTGAAATTAAAAAAAAAAAGTTAGGGTGACGATTACAAAATAAAATTATAGAAGAGACATAATAACCAAATGCAATGGGTGGATCTTATTTTAATCTTGATTCTAACAAAGCAACTCTAAAAAGACATTTTTGAGACAATTAAGCAAACCTGAATACAGACTGGGTATCAGATGATATTAACCTTTTCACTGAATTAATTGATTTCAAGTTTGTTCTCCAAAATGTGTAAAAATCCACAGAAAATCATTACAGTATTTATAATTTTTAGGTACAGACAGTTAAGGTGCTACATTTTATTAAAATAAATGATTAAAGTATAAAAATTTCCTATTGTAATTCATTCTTGAAAAACACAAAAATATAGAAAAAATATACATCTGCTTTCCAAAACTTCCTTTCTGGAACAGTGAGCTCATGGGGTACAGTCAAACGCCACACTCGGGGGTATGGAAATATCATTTGAACAGACGAACGTTGCAGCGAAAATGTTAAGGAATGATAGTTGTTAGTTAGGTGTTATAATGAGGTAGCAGTTAAATGGACACTATTATTTTCAATTAGAGATTCGTGTTAAGTGGAATGACATGGGATTTGCTTTAAAATACTCATGAAAAAAATAAATAGTAAGATTAGGGGACAATTGAAATAAAACTGGCAGAATGGTGGAAATTATTGAGGCTGGTGATAGGTACAAGAGGATTCATGTAACAACTTCCTCAACTTTGCCTATCTGAAAATTGCCATAATAAAGGGTTGTAAAAATGCTGAATATCTCCAGTAGAGAATAAAGCCACAGAACCCTGGGTATACAATAGTGAACAACAGCCCCATGGGAGCTTACATTTTCAAGTGGGACAAGCAATATTAGGCAAACTTTTACAAATAATTAATAAATTAGAATTTATTTTTCCAGAAGAAAAGTACGTGTCCTGAGAGGGTTCACTGGCACTGTGCCAGCTGTCTGCAGGGCCCCTGTGTGCTCTCTAATACTCAGCTCACGCACCACGCCAGCTCTCTCCTTTGGCCTTTAGTTCTTACACCACACACAGTTTTACTCGTACACCTAGCATAATTTTCTGCACGTATTTGACTATATACCTGCCTAATCCATGCCCACCTGCCTCTTCTGCTCCAAGTTTATAGGGTCCTGACCACATACAGGTGGTCAGTTGATTTTTGACAAAAATGCAAAACAATTCAGTGGAAAAGTATAGTCTTTTAACAAACAGTCCTAGAACTGATAGTATTCATCTACAAAATAATAAGCTTCCATCCACACCTCCCGATGTAAACAAAAGTTAACTTCAAATGGATCATATGCTTACCTGCAAAATCTAAAACTATAAAACTTCTGTAAGAAAACATAGCAGAAAATGTTCATGATGCTCAATTAGGCAAATATTTCTTAGGTACATCAAAAGCAAGATCTATACAAGAACAAACTTCATAAATTGGACTTCAGAAAAATTAAGAATGTCTGCTCTTTGAAAAACTTAAGAAAATGAGAGACAAACCATAGATGGGAAGAAAATACCTAAAAATCAACTATGTGACAAAGCACTTATAACAGAATATATTATTTAAAACTCTCAAAAATATTCAATAAGAAAACAAACTAAAATAAAATGTACAAAATCTTTCAGTAGACATTTGACCAAAGAAGACATATGAATTACAAATAAGCCATCTGTATGTAAAAAGATAGTCAATATTATTAGTCATTAGGGTAATGCAAATTAAAATCACAGTGAGATGTCACTATATACTACAGAAATGGCTAAAATTATAAGAAAACAAAAACTGATGTATCAAATGCTTGCAAGGATATGGAACAACTGCTTGTGGTAATGTAAAATGGGATAACTATTTTAGAAAACATTTTGGCAGCTTCTTACAAAATTAAACATGCACCAACCATATGACTCAGCCATTCCATTCCTTGGCATTTACCCAAAAGGAACAAAAGCATAAGTCCATACAAAGATTTGTACTAAATGTTCTTAGCAGCTATATTGTAACAACTCAAATGTCCATCAAAAGGTGAATAGATAAATTGTGGTATACCATAAAATGAAATACTAATCAGTAATTAAAGAGAATAAACTATTGCTACATGTAACAATATGGATGAATCTTAAAATAAATATGCTGAGTGAAACAATATGAAAGAGTACATTGTGTATAATTTCATCTATATAAAACTTTAGGAAATGCAAATGAATATATTGTGAGAAATCAGATCAATGTTTCTTGCACACAAAGATGCGGGGTGGGAGTGGTAAGGGAGTCGGTACCTAGGGAAACGTGAGAGGTAAAAATTACAAAGGGGCTTAAGGAAGCTTTCAGGAGTTGATGAAGAATAGATTTATTATCTTAATTGTGGTAATGGTTTCACAATATATACATGTCAAAATATCAAATTATACACATTAAATATTATATGTCAATTATACCAGAATAAAGTCATTTTTTAAAAGTCTATAGTAAACATTATACTTGAAGAAAAAACTTTACATGCATCTCCTTTAAGGATTAGAAATAAAAAGTAATGCCGCCATCACTGTTACCCATTCAACACTGTGGGAAGTCTTAGATAACTCTATAAGAAATAAAAAGAATAAGAGATGCATGTTTGGAAGGGAAAAGATAAATATTTCCCTATTTACAAAAACAAACAAACGAAAAAAAAAAAAAAATGATCACCATTTACCTAGATGGAAAAAAAAGAAACCCCTCAATAGAATCAGTAGAGAAGGAAGGTGGAAAGAAATACATGGAAGGAGAACTGACTCTGCGTGGTGAACACCCAACATGATATATATTAACAGATGATGCATCACAAAATCGTACACTTGAAACCTATGTAACTTTACTAAAATTGTCACCCCAATAACCTCTAATTTAAAAAAGAAATACACAAGCCATTTATACAGAACATGACAATTCTAATAACACAGAAGATGATGTCAGTAAATGGATTCCATGCTTTAGAAGGGACCTCTTAATAATATACAGGTATTAATTTTCCCTGACTAATCTATAAATTCATTGCAATTCTAATCAAAATGCCTGTTTTATTTTTATTTAATCAATAAATACATGATACAGATTTTTAGGGAAGAATAAAATTCCCTAACTAGCACTGTTTATGGTGTCAGGGAATTGAAGATGCTCTGGTGTCTCTTGCAGCAGAGAAGATAAATTAGAGTGGCTGTTCACAATAGGGGACTATGTGTCTTTCTGAAGCAAGGGAGTTCCTATACACAGAACAATATGTTGAACTTTAAGAATATAGTGTTGAGAGAAAAAAGTAAGAATTGAATGAGATCTATAATTAAATGCATTATGAGGCAATAAAACATACATTCACCCAAAACAGTAATTCTTGTTTTTCTGGAACACAGGTAAATAAACAGCTACATGCTAAATACATTACAGTGGTTGCCTATGGTCTGGAGAAACTGGGAGTGAGAAGTGAGGGGGGGAAGCAACGAATAAATAAAGAATGATCATGTATAGATGAAGGACAATAATCTGTCAAGAACTGAGCAATGTGATTATTCAACCCACTGTACCTGAAGTCCTACTGAAAGTAGATAGAGTAATTAAGAAATAAATAGACCTTAATATTTGAATATTCTTTCTTTGGTCAGTACAAATTTACTGACATAAAATTACATTTCTTCACTATGAATAAAATAATTCTATTTGGATCTATAATGTATTGATTTTCTATTGTTGCATATAAAGTTATGACACATCATCTTAAACCCACACAAACAATTATTTCACAATTTCCACAGTCAGGAGTCTAGGTACAGCTTAGTTAGATTCTATGCTTATTTGGATTCTCTGCTTAGGGTATCATGAGGCTGAAATCCAGGTACTGGCCAGACTACATTCTCATGTGGAGGCTGGACTGGGGAAGAATTCACTTCCAAGCTCATTCGGGTTATTGAAAGAATTCATCTCCTTGTGGTTGTAAGACGGCTCCTGATGGCTATCAGCCAGGGGCAGGCATGCATATGTGTGTCCCCCACACACACACACACACAATATAATCATGGGAGTAATAGCCCATTATCTTTGCCATATTCTATTTTAGAAGCTAGGCAAAGGTCCCACCCACACTCCAGGGCAGGACAGAAATATGGGGCCACCCTAGTGTCTGCCTGCCACATGTAAGAACAATATTTATATCATCATATGACTGTAAATGCTGTTAAGTAACTTTTTAATTTTTAGAATCAACCTACAAAATATAGTTATCAGTAGTTAAAAGTTCATAACAGGAAAGATGAAAAATATCAACAATATGTTCTAACGTGGGTAAATGAACAAATGGAGAGTGTGTTATTTAAAGTCATAAAGGTAACCACTGGAATTTCTAAAAATAAAATGTAATTGAAAAAATGGGTAGAAAGTGAAGAATTCACTGGTAATTTAAATGGAAATGATTCTTCATCGGTTTTAAGGACTCAATATTGTCTACTGATAAAACTAGATATCGAGTCAAAATATACTGTTTGAATGGTAATCGCAGGACTAAGTAATAAAAACAGAAACCATTACTTCTGGCTTTGTGGCACAGACCAGTGGTGTGAGCAGGGAGCCGGGAGACTTTTAAGTTTTCTTTAGACCCTTGTGCACTTCTTGATTTTTTCTTACTATGGCATTATGTTCATATTAGTTTTAATTTGTTTTAAAAATAAGACATTTTAGAAATCAGATGACAATATGTACATCAAATATAAAAGCTAGAAAGGAACATAAAGATTATAAATACCATCACTCTCCTTTTTATAGCTACAGAAACTAAGTCCTAGAAAAATCAAATTGTGTACTCTCGATCATCGGGCTGACTCTAGGTAGAGCCATGAGTAGAATCTTGGTTTCTGAATCTAAAATCATTCCTCATCCCAATATAACACACTGCTCGAATACTTTCATCTGAAAGGCAGGAAAGCTGGGGTGTGGGTTCCATTTCTAGATCTACCTATAATTTGTTTGGAGCAAGTCATTAATTGAATTTCATTTTTCTCATGTATGACCTTCGTGACCTCGTGTAGATCGCTGGTTTTCAACGTTTCTTGAAACAGCAAATGTGTTCTTCAAACGAAATATTGGAGTCTCGGATTAGACAAGAGCTCAAAATGAGAGTGGGAAAAAGTCAAACCTGAATTTCTCTGGTTGGAGGGGGCAGAATGAATCCTTCAAGCTCTCTGCAGCCCTGACAGACCCTCTTTCAGATGTCTAGGGCTCTCTCATCCAAGTATGTATGTGAAAACCATCAAGCTAGATTCTAATTGGGAGGCTGAGGGGCTGAGGAGGCAGACAGTCTGCTTCTAACAAGGTGGTGCTAATGTTGCCGGTCTCTTAGCAAGTCACTAGATAATCTCAATGTCTTTTCTAATGCCTATGTGAATTTTATCTTCGTTATTTTTCTTTCTTTCTTTCCTTTTTTTTTTCCACTACTTAACATCCATTTTCATGAGCCCACTGACAACAGAGACCAATCACAATGAGCCTTGCTGGCTTCCAATTTACTGGTAAAGGAGCTGAAACCCTCTGAATCTGCACGGAGGCCCCAGAGCACAGTGACAGAGACCATAACCCCTGAGTATGACAGAACTAGACTTAAGACTCAATTTTCCCACTTACTGATTTAATGGCCTTGGCAATTAGCTTCATCTCTGTGAATGCCAGATTTCTCATCTGTAAAATGGAGATAAAAGTAGCTGCCCTCAAGGTTGTCAGAGGGTATAAATGATATTAGGTCCTTAGCTCAGTGCCTTGAATGTAACAAGCATTCCATAAATGTTAGCTACTAGAGGGGATTTCAGCATAGAGGAAATTTTAAAGAATTGTTTATAAAACCTTAACTCTAGTATCAAAGTACCTATGTGTCAACAATTGTAACCTGTTGTTTGTAGACTCAAACCAAAGGTATAAGGTACAGAGCAGGAGTGCGTGAAGTGTTAAGCAGCAGAAATAAAATACGTGATTTCCACCACAGCCCTACTGACTACTTGTAGCCTACCAGAACAGTGTCATCATAGCATTACAGTTTCCCAATGCATTGCTACAAAGGACCATTCATTTAATGTGTCTTAGCAAGAACAAGTTGTAAAAAAACACACAAAGCAAGAGCAGATCTTCTCGAAGTTACGACTAATTAAATTTTTCCTGAAACATTAATTCTACCTCCTTAGATTTTCTGTCATTTTTTTCTGCTAAAACTCTACTATTGTAGCAAAAAAAATATTTTTGTAATCATCCTCAAAATGAAGTATTAGTATTTCCTCCATCGTATCAAAAATATTCCCTCTAATCTCTCCCCCAGCTCAACATATCTACTTTACTAAATATATATTTAATATTCTACATTGTAGAATTCCAGATTTAACACAGAAGATTGTGTCATTTTACTGGGAAACACATTCAAGAGTGCTCTGATTCTTTCTGATTTCCTTTGAAGTGGCACTTTCCATGACAATAGAACTCAATTGTATGGGATAGCCTAGGAATTAAGTGATTTGGGGATGAGGTCTGATGCCATATTTTGGCAAAATATTTGTGCAAAGATAATGTATCACAAAACATTTTTGCTTTAACCTGCAATAATCTTAGTGTTCCAGCTTTAGCCAAAATGTACTTCCAGAAAGCTTAACTGTGAATAGACAGTTAATGCAGAAAATAATTTTAAAAACTTGATCTGTGAGTAGAATGTGAAAGAATTAAAAACAAAGAATGCTAAAGGTGCATCAAATGACTATTGAATTAAGGCTGCACTTATTTTTAAAAACAAAAGTTAATTTATTAGAGACATTACACATAGCATAAGGGCAACAATGTAAGTAAGGCAAGAAAGGAATTTGTTGAGACTTAGTGAGTTTTTAAGATAATACTGAAGAAGAGAAGGTGGGAGATGAACTCACTGGTATGTTCCAATAAAACGTACTTTGGCTTCCTATATTCAAGAAGTAACATATTGCCATTTTTACAGCGTCTAGATTAAACTGCAAGTGCACTAATTTCTTCCTCAATTTTACCTCTAATGAATTATATGACCTTGGGAAAGTCATTTAATTTCTCTGGACTTTGAATTCTTCAGTTACTTAATGAAAGAACTGATCATTTCAATTATCATTCTATTATAAACATTATATTTGTTATAATATAAACATATTTATTATTTTTATTAAAACATATTTAGAATATAAATATAGAAAAATTACAAACTTCTACATTTTCTATATTTTTTGTGCTTATTGGAATATTTTACATACCCATCTTTTACTTGGTTCCAATCTTTCACAAACATAGAGGAACAGCATTTTAAATGGTTAGAATAAATTATATTTGAGAAAGAGTAATGTGTATGGGAGAGAGACAGAGAGTTGATGCCTGAGAGGATACATATGCGTTTATGATATAGTGAATATGCCTTTCAAAACAAACCTAGGTTTTAGTTTTATTTGAGTTGTGTATTTACACTGCTACCTCCTGAAGGAATCAACTCTCCGTGATTCTGCACAATGTCTGCCATGGTCTCACAGACATTTAGGGAGTTATGAAGCATCATGCCCATTAGCATTGTTTCTTCCCTAAAGAATCACTCTTCCTTCTCTTCCATGACATTTCTTTTTATTTATTTCCCAAAAGACACAGTGTCTTATATGTGGTGACCCTCCACAAATGCTTGTGCAATGGTACTGAATGCTAGCCAAAGTGAAAATAGAGCAAAAGGAGCAGTTTCTCCTTCTGAACGTCTTTCTCCTAGTTCAGTAGGCTTCTTTCTCTTGCTTTGATATGTCAGTGTCCATCATAGCAACGAAGGTTGCCCTTTCTGTAGTTCTCAGCTTGGAAACCTCCTGCAGCGCAGCCACCTGCTTCCTGATAGAGTTAACCAGCACACACCTCCCACACCAGATGGCTCCCTTCCCCTGCCTCTGCTTGGCAAGAATTTACAAACATATTTCTGTGTGTCCAGACTGGGCCATGGGCGGATGCATCCAAGGGTAGAGGCTCTGTATGAGCATCAGCAGAAGAGGCTCACACAGTCTAAGGGAACTGGGGTGATCTGGGCCTTTATGCATACTCTTTTTATTTACACTATGATTTACTTATTTTTCTTTCCATACAAAGAGTTAATTCCAGAAGCTTTGTTTCCCTCAACTGTCTTCAGAATTCCTCACAAATTTTCCAGGGTCCACTCAACAAGGCCCTATCAGAGAACTGAAAAGATTTCTTTAATCTGTTTCATATTTAACCTCACAATTTTGTGGAACCTGATTATTAATCCCCACAGCACCATGACAGTGAGGTTAAGACTAGAGCTCTCCTTTAGGGCAGCTAGAATTATAGGCTTGGGAAGGGACAGTGTGTGGAAGAGGTATATTTGACAGGCTGCTTGGAAACTACACTGGCAGATCACTTGTACAGACGATGAAAACAACTTTCCAATCTGCATTTCAGAGATGCCCATCACTTCTTTCCTTCTTTTGATTTAAATTGTTCACAAGTGAACACAGATGTCAAAATGGGAGCATAAACACTATATATAGAGTTGGAATTGAAAGAACTTTATTTCCTCTTGGTTCATCTGATTTGGAGCACAAAGAAGGAATCAAATCTTACTTATACCTAAATTCCTCCTATTACATTTTAAAAACTAATGTACAAAGGTGAACTGAAAATGGAACACAGCAGCCTTGGAAAGAACAGAAACAAGAATTTAATTCTGTCCCTTTTTAAAAACTTTTGCTGGAAAATCAGGCATATGTCTGAGCCAGTTACTCAGATGGTTAGATCCATGGTCTCAAAATATAGGTGAGGAATAGTGAATCCTTAAGGTATAGCAGGTAAACTTTAGTGTGGTCTAAAATCATATTTACGATATTGCAGAGCCTAAGTTAATAACTGCAGAGTCAATTACATTTTACTATAATTTCTATTTTTATAAATGTATAATTTCTACTATACATTTTAGTAGAAATCTTTTATGGACAACATTTGAAAACTGTCAACTTGGCCCCTCTATCCTGTGAACTTCCTTGGGTTGTTCAGTTGGTTGGGTGACTGGTTGCAGAAGCCAAAAGTTGCCTTGGATGGTCCTTGGCTGTTTCTTGACATTACCAAGGCCACTGTATATACATTCCAAATATAATGTAGTTATTTGCATAACTTCCAACCTCATCAAATTATCCTCTGCCCACTTGGAGAAGGAAATGAGAAAATCCAGAAAGATAAAGTCCTTGAAAATTTTCCTACACGTATTTTTCTCTCCTTGAAATAACAACCATGGCAAAAGCTTTAAGATCAATCAGTTTCGTAGCTGGTGAGAGGGATTAAGTCTCGCACATCCATCATTTTCTTAAACAGTCTCCTTTAATTCAAAGAGATCCTTCCCCTAAGGTTAGTCCACACAGCTACACAGAGGGTTAAAACAAAGGCACTGGTAAGATTTCTAATATCTGTAGCTGCTTCACCCCTGCCCTCCACTGCTGTTGTCTGTCTGCACTATTCCTCGCTTGAGCCAGTCTAGCATAATGTTCTTCCTGTGGACCAAAGGTCCTGTAGCCAAAAACCAAAGGCTTGAAGAAAAACAATGAATATAAACATCAGTTTTCAATCACTTAGCTTGCTTCCAAAACCAGTGGTGCATTCATTTTTTTATTACTTTCCTAAAGACACTTTCCCTAAATTGCCCTCAAGAAATACCTGAGGGAAAAAGTCAGGGAATGAGGGAAGAAGAGAAAGAAGTAAGAGTCAGAGGTTAAAGGCTGGTCTTCTGAGTAGGCAATGCGTATGGCTGCCTACCTCACGTCCTTTCAGAACGATTCCCCTGCCCCACAAATTTCCTTACCCCTCCAGTTTTCTAAGGCTTAAAATGCCATAATTAGACTTACGTGAGTTTGAATTAACATGCTGGCTCCTATTAAAATACAATTTCAAACCCCAAGAAACCATAAATAAATAATTTACGAGGTCCATTCATAAAAGTTGATTTTGATAGCAGTAATGGAGGAAGAACATAAGGAACCTGGGGATGGATTTTAAATAAATAAATACATAAATAAATAAATAAATAAATAAATAAATAAATAAGGGAGGAAAACACAGAAAAATTGTTGCTTAGCATGCTATGGATAAACTGCTACTGCCTGACTCTGAGGTCAGCATTAGATTTTCAATAACAAAAAATAGAATTGAACGTTATTGCAATATATTCACGTGATGTTCCTTCTCGCTCATAGAACGGTAGTAAAATGTGCAGATTCTGGGATCAGAGTGCCTGCTTTGAAACCTGGTTCTGCCACTTACAACCTATGTAACTTTGGGCATATCACACCTGCTGTCACATATCACAACTGAGACTTTCCAGTCTCAGTTTCTTCATGTGTAAACGTAAATAATAGTTCCCGACCATGTGAAGATTAGTGACATGTTGCACACACACAAAAAAAATGCTTAAATCAGTGCTTCCTACATTAAACAGCTCTAAAAAGTGTTTCTCATCATCATCATCATCATCATCATTATTACATAGGACGACCATGAAGAAACATGGAAATTGTATACTAAAAATAGGCAGAAAGGTTACTTTTTTAAAAAATCCCATTTATAAGAATGTTCTTTATAATTCGGTGACAAATCGTGGTTTGCTTATCTTGAATAATAATAGTCATCGCTCCTTAAGCAACTACTAAGTGCAAAATGCTGTGTTACTTACTGTCTGCAATCACATTTAATCTAAGACACAGTACCACCTATAACATTTCAGTTATGCAAGATGAATACGTCTGGACAACACAGGGCCTATTGCTAACAATGTTGTATTGTACCCTTAAAAATTTGCTAAGGAGGTGATCTAGCATTAAATGATTTACCACAAAAGAAAAAAATAGATATATTTTCAAATAAATAAATAAATAACAGGGACAGAGGGTAACTTTTGGAGGTGGTAGATAAGTTCATGGCCTTGATTACAGTGATAGTTTCACAGTTATATACTTATCTCTACAGAAATAAATTGGTATGCATTACATATGTACAACTTTTTGTATATCAATCATACCTCAACAAAGTGGTTAAAAAAATAATAATAAGGCACCATACCCTGCAGAAAAGTCAATTTTTCGACATAGGCAGATTAGATTTTTAAATTCCTTTTAAGACAGCAATTTGTCTTCTACGGATTTTCCCAAAGAAAAAAAATCAGACCCATGCACAGAAATGTATGTACGTGTTCATCTCAGCATTACCTATAATTGTTAAAACAATGAGAAGAAAAGCTGGATGCCTGACAATGTAGGATGGGGTAAATATAGAATGTTCACCCTTGTGATGAAATATGATTAAGCTATAGCAAAGAGAAATATTTAATGCCACGGGAAATTATTCTAAATATGTAAGCAAGGAAAGCACTTTACAAAACATTGTTTATAGTATGATTTCACCTGTATAAATACTGCTATAAAGTGTCTAGCACACTGCCTACAGGAAAAGATACGTGTTACTTACGGGTAAGTCCATAGAACAAAGACAGTAAGGATGCTTAATGTTGGCAATGGTTATGTAAAGGTGGAGGGATTACAACTGATGTTTGAATTCTTTAAATTTCTCTGAATTCCCCCCATTTTATATACTGAACATATATCACTTCTGTAATTCCAAAAATGACTGTCTTAGAAAGTAAATGGTTCTAAGAAGCTTGGCAGAGTGGAAGCATTTATAGAAGACAAGAATGAAACTCCTACAAAGCAGGTGAGTGAAGGCTTTAAAGGTTAAGTGCAGGAAGCAGAACCTGTACTAACTCCTTAGCAGGGCAAGGGGAGCTGCAGCTGTCATTATATGCAGCATGCACGGACCAGGAAGTAGGCGGTAAAGGTCCAATCCACCTGACCATTAACTGATGCCCCCAAAAGTTGATAGTTACTATAACCACTTAAAGCTTATGGACATGTTCCATCATGTTGTTCAGTGGCTCCTATGTGAGATCCCATGTGACCAATGCTTTTTAGAATTTGGAACTAAAAAGAATTTCGTCTTCTCTGAAGATGCAGTATAAATGAAAGCCATGTAGCGTAGTCATGAAAGTCCATAGGCTCTGGGTCAGAGTGCCTGGTTCTAAGCATCCCTTATCCTCGTTAGCTCAGGTGTCTGAATGTGAAAAATGAATGTTATAGTACTAACTTCTTCAAGGGCTTTAATGGGGACTAAATGAGCTACTACACATATAATAAAAATCTCTTATTCATATTAGTTATTTTTGTTACTGCTATCAAATAATGAAGCTTGTATAACACATCGTCCTTCTCAGTTTGCTTTTGTTTCTAGGAGTCCTGAATAAAGTTTAATCTTCAATTACACTAAATTATCCCTCATGAACATACTATTTGTTTACTTTGCTTTTACAAGATTGTACCTTCTTATTTCTATGTTTACACAGTATCATACATTTAACATTTTTCACAAAGTAATCCCAAATTCTTTTCTGAAGAAAGTAACTCCATTTAAAAAATAAATCTATCCCACTTCCTTTTCTAGTTGCCACACTATCTCATCTCCTTTATATTTAAACTTCTCCTAAGGGTTTAAATAGATAGCATAGACGCTCACTGCCTACTCTCCTTTCTCCTCAAATCTCTGTGATCTGATTTTGCTCCACTGTGGCCCAATCACACCACTAAAGTACCTCTCTCCAAGGTCAATAAATGGCATCAAAGTAACTAAATCCTATGGATATTTTCAGTGCTCCAGAACCTGACCACTCAGCAGCACTTGCCACTGGATCACTCCTTCCTTTTGGAACAGTCTTTCCTTTGCTTCCACGGTGCCCCTCATTTAGTTTTCCTCAAAAATCTCTGGCCTTTCCTTCTCTGTCTTCTTTACTGTCTCACTCTCCCCTAGTTGACCACTAAATATCAGTATCTTCAAGGGCCAGACTTAGTCCCTCTTCTCTTTGAACTCTCTATATTGCACATTAATTGATCTCCCTGGTGGTTTCATCTTGCCTATGTTACAATCCATCGGACGATTCCCAAATCATCTCCAGCTCTATGCCTGAATATCCAGCTGCCAACCAGATTTCTCCACGTAATGTCCTAAAGGCAATTTAAGTTCAGTTTTCTCAAAATGAAAATCATGGTCTCCCCCCTCATTTTTTGAATGGCTTCATAAACCAACAATAAAAATGAGCTCCCTCTCTCTAATCCCACATGCATTTTATTAGTCTTACACAATTCATTTCTCTCTTCTTCTCTGCAACCAATTTAGTTCAAGCTACTATTCCTATGCCTCATATCTGGCCTCTAAATTGGTCTCCCTATATCCATTTTGCTCATTTCAAGATGATTCTCCACATGTCTGTCAGAGGATTAAGCTTAAATTATAACTATCTCTCTGCTGTTTCAAATCCATTGCTCTTATACTAAAGTATAGAGCCTTAATCTGACCTACAAGACCTTGAATGATCCTGCCCCTACTATGGCCTCACTCTCATTTCCCATGGCTCTCCCTCTTCCCTCTGCCTCAACTTTATTGGTCTCCTGCCAGTGGCTTGAGCTTAACACCAGCTTCTCTCTCACCTCGAGGTTTTAGAATATGCTGGTCCTTCTGTCTAGAATTCTAGTCCACGTCCCTTCTCACTTTTATATTTAATTCTTACTCGTCCTGATTATGCATCAAACGTGACTTCTTCAGGGAACCCTTCTGCGCCTCCACAAGCTTGAATCAGATCTTCCACTATGTGCTCTTCTAGCACCAAGTATATTCCCGTCGTTGTCCATTCTGTGTCCGCAATTATATAAGTATATGATTCACTGAATAGTTTTTGCCCACTGCTACATTATAAACCCTTTGAAGGCAAAGACCATTTCTATTTTGCTCACAAGTATCAGTTCAGAACCTAGCTGAATCTAGGGTATCCAATATGTACTAAATGAATGAAGACATAGCATATGCTGCTCTTCCACTTCTTTCCATTCCTACTGCCTCTCCAAAGTCAGACCTGCGTTATCATTTTTCTCCGCTACTGCAATAACCCCTTAACTGGAATCCCTACCTCCTGGTCTCTTCTCCCTTCAGCACACATTATAATTCACTGCCAGATGAAACCTCCAGAAGCACAGTTCTGATCATTTCATTCACAGCTGAAGAACCTCAAGTAGTTCCCTAATACTACAGAATAAATGCAAATTCCTTTTGGCCTCTAGCCCACCTTTCCAATCTTACTTTCTCACTAATCTCCACACGGCTATGCTCTGGTTAAACTGAACTGTGTGTGATCTTTGACATTGTAAGATTTTTAGCCACACATTGGATCGTTTCGTCATACAGTTTCCTCCGCCTAAAACATTTTAATAATGCTTCCACAGAGTGAAATAGGATGTCAGAACTCTTCTGATTCAAGCTCTTATTTTACAGATGTGGAAAATTTTATCCCCTCCCCCCAAATTTCAGAAACTAGCCTGAGGTTCCACAAGTTATTACTAATCTCTGACTCTCGTCCCAAGCCAGTGTCTGTTCAACTACACTTCAAAAGTGAGAACGTTTTGCACAGCAAAGGAAACCATCAACAAGATGAAAAGGCAACCTACTGAATGGGAGAAAATACTTGCAAATCAAATATTTGGGGTTAATATCCAAAATATAAAATAAGTTTTATAAAAATAACAATACTAATAATTCAATTAAAACATAGGCAGAAGTTCTAAATAGACATTTTCCCAAAGAAGACATGCAGATGGCAAGCAGTTACATGAAAAGTGCTCAACATTACCATTCATCAGGAAAATTCAAATTAAAACCAGAATGAGATGCTACCTCCCACCTGTTAGGATGGCTATTATAAAAAAGACAAGAGATAACAAGTATCAGAAAGTTTGTAGAGAGAAGGAAACCCTTGTGCCCTCTTGGGAATGAGAACTGATGCAGTCATTATGGAAAACAGTATGGAGATTTCTAAAAAAAAAAAAAAAAAAAAAAATAGAACTACCATATGACCCAGCAATTCCACTTCTGGGTATTTATCTGAAGAAAATAAAAACACTAGTTTGAAAAGATATCTGCAGTCCCATGTTCACTGCAGCATTATTTATAATAGCCAAGATACTGGAAACAACCTAAGGTCCATCAATGGCTGAATTAATAAAGAAAATATGGCATATATATTCAGAATATTATTCAGTCATAAAAAAGAAGGAAACCTTTCTGTTTGTGACAAATGACTGGAGCTTGAGGGCATTATGCTAAGTGAAATAAGTCAGGCAGATAAAGACAAATATCATATGATCTCACTTATATATAAGTGGAACCTAAAAAAAAAAAATGGTGGGAAGTGGGGGAAGCAAACAAACTGTGTGTGGGGGGGTTAAAAGGTACAAACTTCCAGTTATAAAATAAATAGGTCATGAGGATGTGATGTACAGCATGGTGCTCCCATTAACAATACTGTATTGCATATTTGAAAGTTGCTAGGAGAGTAAATCTTAAAAGTTCTCATCAAAAGAAAAAAAAATTGTAACTATGGTGTCAAATGTTAACTAAACTTACTGTGGTGATTATTTTGCAATATATACAAATGTCAAATCTTTATGTCATACACCTTAAACTAATATAATGGTAGATGTCAATTATACCTCAAAAAATTTTAAGTTTTAAAAAGGACTTTACCTCTCAGAGATGAAGACTGAGGACGAGAAGATAAACCCCATAAAAGGACAGAAAGGAGGACAGGGCTCCGTGAACCTACTCTTTACGACTTCTTTTGTCTCAACCCTGCTCTTGCCAATCACTGTGCAGAAAGTGCGGTCCCAGAACAGACACTGAATTCCCATTCCTAATGCCAGCACTTGGGTTTCACCTCCACCTAATTAGCTCTGACCAGAAACATGTTGCTCTCATCTGTAAAATGAGAAAGGAAATTAAAATAATTTTTAAGGCTCTTAGAGTTCCAAACCTCTGAAATTTTTCCTCCTCTTGTCATGTTAACCCTGTCTGCATATGTAAGCCTTAGTTGTAGTAGATGTGCTTTAGGTTTGTTCACTACCTCTGACATGGAATACCGGTACAGTCGACCCTTGAACAACATGAGTTCAAAGTACACAGGGTCCATTAAATACAGTCAGCCCTTTGTATTTATGGGTTTTGCAACCATAGATTCAACCAGTTGAGGATCAAAACAGTACGTATTTTGCATTCCTAACCATGGATCCAAAATATCCTCTTTCAACTATGGTTGGTAGAATCTGTGTATGTGAAGGACTAACTGTAGTTAAGTTTTTGGGGAGTCAAAAGTTATATGCACAGTTTTGATTGGCAGAGGGGTCAGCACCCCTAACCCCTGCATGGTTGAAGGGTCAACTGTAATCTAGGTGAATAATGCTTTTACAGCGTGTTCATTCACATTCCTTCCCAAGGCAAGCATTGCTGTTGAAAAATCATACAGAAGAGGCATGTGTAGAAGGCACTTTTAGACACTTCCAACCCCAAATCAAATGTGATTATCTTCACATTATTCTAACTCCAGGAACTGTGAAAGTTACGAACAAGGAAATTCAAATAAACTTTTTCTTGGACTGTGAAAAAAAAAAAAAAGTAAGAACTTTTCAGATAAAATTCCAAATATCTCTAAGTTTTTATTTCCCATTTCTTTTACAATTCAACTCTCTTTTCTATCAGAACATACAGTGTACTTCATCTTTTACAAAGCTCTGTAGATTGTGAGCTCACAAAAGCTAATACCCTTAATTGAATCTCAGTGCCTAAGACAATGACTGGACATAGAAGGCAACTGTTTTTTAATACGTCAAATTGTTTCAAACAAACAGATAATTGTCATTATTTCCAAATAGTGCAGGACAGCTGAGAGAAATAACCCACTTTTTAATTCAATTTACTTGCCTGATCATAATGAGCTTGATATATTAAGAAAATGGTATTGACTCACCCAGAAATAACAGTGATATTATGCTCACCTTACAGTTTATTTTTCCATTTTTAGGATTGGATTCTTTTATCTAGATCCCAAATAACCATAAAGTTCACCCTGCCTGCATTGAGTACTACAATAATTATAATAATTGTAGATTTTCACTGAGGATAAAATATCCCAACACAAATGCTTTAAAAACTATTTTGCTGAATAAATAAGTTGGTTGATTACAGAAGTTATCCATGTGCATAATTTAGATGATTATGAAGTCAGGAGAAAATAAGCATCATTTTATATATTCTAAAACTTTTTACATTAACGTTTTTGATCAAATCAATGCATTCCTTTATCATGCAATGAATTTAGGGTCTACTACTTCAAAGGAGATGTAATTTTCTTCTTCCCTTGATATTTTAATACTACATTAAATTTGTCATAATCATTCAGAATTTTTTGTATTTTCATTTTTCAATCATATATAAACATTATTTGCTTGAAAAATTCACTTTCACTTGACTCCTAACACTTCCCTCAAAATCCATGAAGTTAATAAGTGATCTGCAATAGAAGAAACAGAAGGGAATTAAACTCCAACTGTAAAAGTATCTATAAATGAACACAAAAACAAGCCTAGAGATCTAGAGGCCCTGAGACCTTTCAACTACATAACCATGTCGATTTTAACACATGTTTTGTTATATCCAACGGGAGTGTGGGGATTATTTTATTTCTATAACGAAAGAGTACAGAGCTCTGAACACAGTTCGACTAACTGGTGAATTCTAGAGCACCGAACTTGTTATTTGGACATGGGGTCATTCTATGGCCCTGCTAATTCCACATTTATCTCATTGTTTAATAAATCAATTAACATTTCTGGGTATCATTTTTCCGATTGTGCTATGAGGATAATAAAATGTGTCACTTTTGTACTTTATAGGTATCAGTGGATGTTAATTATCTACAATATTTCCCAAGTAGTCTAAGGACAGCACTATGTAAAGAATTGAAGGAATTTCTCAAAAGAAATGGAGTAAGGGAGGGAAAAATGAGAAAATGTGTGTACTGGCTGAATTGTAAGCTTTAAAAGATGGTCAAGATATTTATCCAATAATCCCTGCAATTTCAAAGCATTTAATACAAAAAACATCACTAAATCATCACTAAATGTTACATGGTAGACAGACGGTGTTCTCTTAACAGTATAGCGAAAGTTCATGAATGGAAGGCTAAGTGTTATTTGTGTTGGCGGGGATGCTAAAAAAATATGGACACTTCCTATTTAAGGCAAACATTTCCAGAACAGACCAGATTGCTCAGTTCTGATTTTTCCACTACAACAAAGAGGAACAGTAAGTGCTTTCATTTTTCTCTGGGGAAGAGCATTGGTCAAAGGACTGCCATCATTCCTTATTTGCACAGGATTCTGTTTTATTTTCTGGCCTGAACTCTTAGATGTCACCGATTTCACAAGTTACTATGATCACCTGTGAGTAATTGGCAATATCTTGATTTATATACTGTATATTGAACAATGAACATGGCACATCATAAAGTATCTAGAATTATATCATCCATTGCCTTGGGGCAAAGCCCACAACAATGACATGATAAAGATATTTTACTCTAAGGATCTTACAAAGAAGGTGTTTGACTCCAATATTTGCATTATGGGAAATGTTCATGATTCATCTAATACTTATATAGTAACTTTCACTAAGGAAAACGTTTTCATGACGTGATTATTCTCAGAGCAGCTAGAAGCAAGCTTTATTAACTGATTTTGCATTGTGTTTAATAGCAAGGCGAGCACTGGAACCCAGGTTGTCTGTCTTTTATGCAGTATTCTATGCCTCACTGCAGTCATCCCTTCTTCAGCGAGCTGGCAAATAACTACTAGTATGTGTAAAACACAGTGTTTGCTACCGTGACGAGTGCATGGCTTTGGAGCCCGAGAGGCCTGAGTTTGAAAATGAGCCTAATCCTTACTAAATGCTCGAACATGGGCAAGACCCATGACCTCTTTTATATATGATGAGGATAATATTTACCAGACTGGGTTATTTTGAAATGGAATGGGATAAGTAGGTGTCTGGTAAATTATAAATATTCAATAAATGCAAAGGAGAAGAAGAGAAGAAACAGGGAAAGCAGGTGGACTAGCAGAAAAAAATAGTCTTCATTCTCCTGTCTTCTAAATATAGTTTTTCCTGAAAGTTTCATGCCATAAATTTCTTCCTTCTTTCTTTATATATTCTCTTTCCCCATGATCTCACCCAGCCTCACCACTTCAGCAGTTCTCAAACCTCCTCATCCTTAGCCCAGTATTCCCACTGTGCTCCAAATATGCATTTTCAGCTCTGCTTGGCTTCTCATCTCAACTCTACTGCATCACCACATAACTGCACAGGATATAGCTTTCATTGGCCCTGCCGATCACTCCCCACCCCACTGTGTGCTCTGGGATGCTGACCTAAATGCATGGCAGGAACAGCTCTCTTGATCTCTGGCTTCCAGTTATGCTTGGCCAATGGGGATCCCTAGCAAGAAACTAGAGGAGGGAGAAGAATAAGGTCACGGGTGGTGATGGTCCCTGCTCTAACAAATCCCAAGGAACTGCATTATCTATCCCTTGTAGTTTTCCTAACTTTGAAAGGAGTCCTTTTATTAACCTCTCTTCAAATTACTCAGATTAAATGCGTCATTTGTTTTCCAGTTGGACCCTGTGTAATACTTCTTACATCTTTATTTTCCAGTCCCCTCTCAATTATCTAAGCACCAGATTACGGTAATAATGTCACAACTCATCTTCTCCTTTCTTTTCTCTCTCTACCACATTTGTTTTCTTTTATTTTTTTAATTTTTATTAAATTTATTGGAGTGACATTGTTCAGTAAAACCATGTAAGTCTTAAGTGTACAATTTTCTTAAAAATAGCACAAAACTTACTCTTCTTTTCCTCGATCTTGTTCAGTGGCTCCACATTTCCAATTAAATGAAGTCTGGGTAGTTCAGCTAATATTTAGACCCTTCTGTGGTAAGACCTCTGTGTCTTCCTAACTTCATTGCCCACCACTTCTCCAAGTGTACCTTAGGATCCAAAAGCATTTAACTGTTCATTATTCCAAAATGTAGGACATTTTCCACAGCCACAGCTTTACTCATGCTCCTCTTTCTCCAATCCCTTTACTCCCCACCAAATAAAGATGTCCATCTTCCATGCCATCCTTTTCACAAATTTCAATTACATAAACTAATTTCTACCCTTCAAACTCCTTTTAAATTATTTATACTCTTATTATTTAGTTGTTCTTAATTACAATTATTTGTGTTCTATCTTAGCTCCACTACTGAATTTTGGGTTTCTTGAAGACAAAGACCATAGCTTGCCACATTTTTACGTGTCTGTCTTATACATAATGCTTGTGAAATAAATGTTGGATTGAAATGGAAAGGTAAATCTTTCATATTATCATGTTACATGTATTTCTGAGCCCTTGTGTTACTAGCCAAAAGTTATGAAAAGTATACTGTAGATTATGTAAACATTTCAGCTTATATTTTTGACCCTGGCTCTTGATATAACATATACCTCTTTGGCATTTGCATAATTGTGTCATTCTTTATTTCTCTACTGTAATTTTTTATCTATATACAGTAAAAAAAAAAAAGGTGGGATTTCCTCGTCCATTCTATTATTGCAGATCATATGCAGCAAGGAATCACATTGGACTTTCTGTACTGGATTTTGTCCCACATGTCAGGTAGGAAGCTAGGAGGGAAAGTACTATCACAAAGACTAAGCTAAGAGTCTAAAATCCAAAATGCTAACTTTTATGACTCAAGATGAAAGGATAACATCAGCTGGCCTACTTGCTACCCCTTGTATACTGCTTGTTGCTGCTCAGAATCAGGGCAGAGCAAGAACAGAACTTTCAACTTCCCAATAAGAAAGGAGAAATATGCACTCAGCTAAACTCTAGTTTTCATGTTAGCCATCTTATCCAAAGTCAGATTGTTGGTGGTTGTTTCGGCATAATAAAACAGAGCATTAGAGGGTCTTAGAGACGAGATTAACCATCTCAGCTTGTCTGTTTATTGGCTCAATCACCAATTCATTTAATTACTCTTTGGATAAGAATTTGTGGAGGGCCTACAATGAGCGAGCCATGGGGAATAATAAAGAAATAAAACTATAAAAATCATAAAGAATGCTTCAGGAAACTCACAATCTAGTTGGGAAGGAACAGACTTCAACATCTTCCTTTAAAAAAAAGAAGTCTAGAAAAAGACTTTTTTCCTCACCTCTCCTTACCTTTTGTTATAGTAACCAAAATATTAAGGTACATGTATGACATAAACATTCTTAGCAGTTAAGTCTTTTTCCAAAGGATATCTAACACAGAATCTCATTATAAAAAATAGTGATATATCTTTATATATCACTATAATATATATTTGCTATACATATGTCATTTTACAACATAATAAAATGATGAATGAGTTCCTTGGGCAAGTAAAATTTTAACTGTTCGGTGGAGAGTAGTTTGCTGTTTCACCATACTGAAGCATCTCCAAGGAGCCATTGTGCTCGCAGTTGAAACCTGTTCCACTACTCCATGTGCCTCTTTGATCACTTCAGCAACATCCCCTTGAGGGTGGGGTGCTACTTCCTCTTCATGAGTAGAGGAATCTTCATGGACACTTTAGTGTCTTTTTGGTGCGTTTTTTTTTAACCAAGACACATAAACTGATGAGAATCTTGAACAAAGAATCCCACAGTAGATTTGTACCGAGTCTATGTGAATGAGAATTCTAATAATCCAGAAGGATGTGAATTCAAGAAGCAATGGTTAATTATTTGACCTGGTCCTTAAAGAATGCTCACAACACAACAGTCTAGGTCCCACATCAAATTAAAAATTTCATGGTTCTTGTCCCCTGGGAAACTAAAGACCTATTTTGGTCTTTGTTTAAAAACAGAATCCTCAAGTGGATCAGTTTCATTTACTTCTTTTTCTGTTTTACACAGAAGTAATACAAAGCTTCCCTTTGCAGGGGGGACACCCTGAATGACCTAACTGAATGTCAGGAACAGCGACTCCCTGACAGGATTCTATTTCAGTTGAATGACCTTTAGGGACTTTCTGGCTGCCTGAGGGTCAGACCTAAAATGGCAAAAGACTGTGTTTGTGCCTAGTTTCTGAAAATAGCTTACCTGAACCCTCAGTTTTGATCCAATATAGAGAGTACTCATTTCTGTCTATGAAGTTACATTGTAAACAAAAGGAGAGTTCATTTTCACCTGAAGAGTTCAAAAAGTCCGAATGGAGAAAAAGAAAGATAGATGTACAGTGGATTAATAGCAATGTACACAGTAAGAAAATGGAGAAAATATTTTTAAAAAACTAATTGTTTTTAGTAAAGAAAACTGACTAGAGAAGCAATGCCATTTCTAAATACTATCTGAAAAGGAAATTAAAAAAGAAAATAATGTCTACTAAATATGAGAATAAATAAATCAAAGGAAAATAGAGCAGTGAAATAACACTCAGCACACTGCCTGAAAAAGTAGGGGAGCAGAAGCTCCCCTTCAAGAGATGAAATGTTGACATTTTATATGTAGCATGTAAGCTTTCCTAAATTTCCTTTCCTGTACATTTTTTAATCAAACTCTTGTAGCCAAGGACCAACACTACAACATGATGTGAAAACAAGAGCCGAGAAAAGATTGAATGACCAGAAGCGAATAACAATAACTGCACGGAAGGAGAAGGAGCTCGGACACAGCAAACTATTTATTTCACTCCAGAACAATCTTCTAAAGGTATAAGCTAAGCTTTTCCATAATTTTATTGGAAAAGAAGGAAAAGTTGAAATATAAGTACTGGCTATTGATCTCTTATCATAAAGATCTCATCTATCTCTGTAATTTCTTCAAGAACATCTTAATTCAAAGAGAAACAGAAATAGGAATATAATATCAATAATGACAAAAATTAAAGTTTCTTATTTGTTAAGCAGATATGATCATAAAAGAAGTTTGAAGACCTCCTCTACACACTAAAAATAGTGCAGTGGTCTGCTTCTAATGTTCTAATGTTTTTTCCTTAGTCTTTATAGCAGTCTGCAGCCATGCTATAAAAATCTTACGTCAGAAGAATTTGCTGGCCTTGGTTAAAACCTCTGCCTCTGACATCAAGTGTGAATACAGGTACAAAGTTGAATTGTGTACCCCCACAAAATTCACATGTTGAGGTCCTAACCCCCAGTACTTTAAAATGGGATCTTACTTGGAAATAGGGCCATTATAGATATAACTAGTTAAGATGAAATCACGCTAGGGTAGGGTGGGCCCCTAGTCCTATATGACTAGTTTCCTTATAAAAGGAAGACATTTGGACACAGACACACACACAGTGAGAGCACCATGTGAAGGTTAGAGTTATGCTGCCACAAACCATGGCAACTCCCAGTAACTAGGAGAGAGGCCTGGCAATCATCCTTCCCTGAAGTCTTCAGAGAAGAACACGGCCATGCCAACACCTTGACCTTGGACTTCTAGCCTCCAGAGCTGGGAGACAATACATTTCTTTTGTTTAAACCACTCAATCTGTGGTATTAGAAACTAATACAACAAGGTTGTAAATATAAAATTAAATTAATTACTGTAGTTTGTTTCCTGCCAGTCTCACTCCCCAGATAGGAAAGTCATGAGAACTGCTCAAGATCATTGTAAGGATAGTTAGTCTGTACCTTATACGAAAACCTATGGGTGAGAATTGTTGAATGACCAAACTACTCAAGATTAAACTGAATTGTTGGATTAGAATAACACTGGGAGATCTAGCTTTGTACAAGTCTTGAAACACCCTAAAATCATAGAAAAAGGAATATTCAAGTTGCTGTAATTCCTTAATTACCATATAGATACATATATGTATGTGTGTATGTGTGTATGTATTGAATGATTGATTATTTATATCATTAAATGATTATTTATTTACTTACTTATTTATTTTGCCTAGAGAAATACCTATTGTTGGCTTAATTGTGAGTGTTGGAGAATGAAATGAAAAAAACCCACCCAGCTTCAACAGCACCTTTCCAGATCTCTGGGTAACAATTGTATTAAAATATCCTATTTTTGAACCACTAAAATTACGCTTTATGAATATAATAGTAGAAGCAAAATAAATGGATATGCATTCTCATAGGGACAGATATGAGCATACAGAAAAAAGAATGTCTAGATTTATGGTTAATTTGAAATTATAAATCAGCTTGATCTTGGACTTTCCAGTGTTCAGAACTGTAAAAAGTAAATTTCTGTTGTTTATAACCCATCTAGCCTATGGCATTTTTGTTATAGCAGCCTGGATAGACTAAGATATTCCCTTTACTCCCATTACCTGACAATCACTGATCTGCTTTCTGTCCCATTGTTTTGCTTTTTCCAGAATATCATATAAATGGAATCATTCAGTATACAGTCATTTCGGACTGACTTCTTTCACTCAACACAATGAATATTTTTGATTTTTCACTGATGTCATTACATGTGTCAATAGTCCATTTCATTTTATGGTTTCAAAGTCATCATTCCCATCCTCACAAGAAAAAAAAAAGGCTGAACCAACTAAAAATCAATGACTTTTGTTGGACCCAGAAGAAAATTGAAGTTGCAGGGCAAACAACCACCTCTGAAATCTGGACAGACAAGTGACTATAGAGAATCACAGCATGGATCTTTTTACCTGGAGCAGAAGCCATAGGACCATAAACTGGTAGGAACATTTAAATGGTAGCTAAGATTACTGGAAGTTACATGTGGACTAGCAGAAAAATAAGAAACTATACAGGGCCACAGTCTTAGGATGGGTCCCTCACCATGTGGGTTTTACCTCCAGAAACTCCAACGGGTTCTCTTAGTGAAGATCCAGGAAGAAATAGGGCCCTGGACTTAGTGGGTTTTGCTGAATGTAGAACCTTTTCATCTTCACATTTTTAGGCTATATCTTGCATTTCTCAAACTTGGAGTTTTGTTGTTTACTTTTGGATTCACAGCTGTTTCTTATAATTAAAAAAGTTTCTTATAATTAAGAAATTAATAATTGGAATATCAAGTATACTTATTTGATTGACAACTACAGGCCAAACATCTATCACCAGATATAACTGAAATACTTATGAGTATATGGAAGTATAAACTACCACACCCATTAAAATTTATCAAACATCAAGCCATCTTTTAAAACAAAACTTATTAAAAGTTAATTTGAAAGTAACCTAATCATAATGGTTGTTTACTAAATAGTTGTTTGAATTCAATTGTTTGTTTCTGAAATGTTTTGTGTAGAGAAAAAGCAGAATTTAATATAGATCAGTTAAGGTTAAGACTAGATTGGGTAAATGCATGAGCATATAAAAACTGTATAAATAACAATGAAAACTTGAATCACCTTCATTGATAAAAGCATTTTTCAATAATGTAGCTTGAAAACAGGGAAGAAGTTAGAAAAAAGAATGGTACCACAATGCTATAAAACCAATAATAATAACACATAAAAATGCACAAGAAGAAGCTTGTTTGATGGAGGAAATGCCTGCATCTTTCCAAATGGAAAAAGGAGGAAGGCAGAAAAATAACTTAAATGCTTCCTGATTGTAAAATTCATGAATAAGGTCAAGAAATGATGCAAAGAAGAATGGATGGGCGTAAATGAGCCATGGGAATTGGAGAAAAATAGGCATTCAGATACTGACAAGCCCAGATTACACATATGAAGGAAAATGAAGGAAAAAAATTTAAGCAGGAATGTAAGATTTGAAAAAGGTCACAAAGATAAGGGATATACCAAAAAAATAAAAATTAACAAAAGCAGTATGTTTCAAATATAATATTTAAGCAAAGGAAGAAAGAAATACCAATTGAATACCAAGAAAATAAAATAGACATGTTTTAAACAATAAAATTTTCACTTCAAATGTCAGGGAAGACCCCAAAAAGTTAAACAGGATACCTAAAGGCCATGAAAATATATCATCAAAATGGATTGACCCATCATAGTTTATCACAGCATCTAGTTTCCAACATGATTGTTTAAGTCACCAATTTCCTTTATGAATTTGAAAGATGAAAAACACTACAGAAAGGACAATTGTCTGGAGTGTAATTATTTTTTAAATCATTACAATAAATTTAAACAATGTGAAAAATACAAAAAAGGAGAGAATTAACATTTATCTAGAGCTTATTATACAACTGAACTATGTCATTTGATCTTCACAGCAACACTTCAAGGTCAGTTCTAGTGTTCACATTTTACAAGTAAAGAAACTAAACTCAAGCTGTTTAAGAAATCAACCCTAAAAATACAGCTCTAAGCCAGGAAATGGGATTCAAAATACAGGTCTCTGAACATGAAGCTCATATTCTTTCCAGTTTCTTTGCCATTTCCTTACTACACCTAAATCTAATAATACACATAATAGAAAAAAAATATGACAATATAGATTCTAGGAATCTAGAGTAGAAATAAGGGCATTCACTGTAAAATTCATTCAAATTCATTGTATTTTGAAAATTTTCAAAATAAAATGTTGCAGTGTGGGGTTGGCAGAGAGGCCTGCAGAGATACCTGACAGTTTAAAAGATCTAATTAAAAAGAAAATTTTAGACATTAAGGTTGAAGAGTTACCTACACAGAATATCAAAAGGCTCAAAGATGCCTTTTCTTACTGGGCATGTTCCTCAGGGTGCTAAAAAGACATTAACATCTTTTTTGGTTAAGAAATTTGTAGCTCTATACACTTCATGTTGAAATAGCGATAAGATGCCTGGATTGAGATCACGTCTTAAACCGTTTAAATCCATGACACATTATGCTAATGACATCATCTTAATACTTGAGAGATCATAGAAGAGGGCCTTGCAATAATGGGACAAGGAACAGATACACTTTGAGACAGAAAACAGTAATAATAGTAATAATAGCTTCACACCTATACTGCACTTACTATATGTTACAATCATTGTTCTAACAACATAACAAGTAATAACTCATTTAACCTTCTTAAACACCCAATGAAGTAGGTATTATTATATATGATATGACTCATACCAGCAGTTTGACTCTAGAGGACACCCCCTTAACCATTATACTGCACCACCTTTCTGAGGTGGGTTGCTATCTCTTTGCCACACATGGAAGCCCTGGATACCTAGGAAATGGTAGAAAACATTGAAAGTGATAACGGTCAGAGGGTAGAGAGAGGGAGTCATGATGAGGTGGGATTGGAAATAAACAGAACCTGTATGATTTTGCTTAGGTTCTAACCTATGCGCTTCTTATGATAAAAGAAGAAAGGAAAACAAGATATATACAAGATGTTTTAGATAAAATAAGTAGGAGAAAACAAGACATAAAGTCAATTAGGAAAGAAGCAAAAAATAAACAGGAAAATAAAAAAGGGATGTTTATGTTCTGGAAGAAATGAAAGTTGAGCAAGAAGAGGAAAAAAGATGATAAATAGTAAAGACTTCATAAAAATTCATTTTTTAACAAAAGGAGAAATTTCCAAGTCAACAGTAATAACATTTTAAATAGAAAAGTATCCAAAGATGAAGCATGGAGTCAGTCCTTTAGGGCAAATACAAGGTACATGCAAATGCGAGGTATAGCATTATGCATTTCTATGCAAATGTTTCCAGTTGATTCATTGTTATTATGTTTTACTACTTAGCATCCAAATATTTTCTTCTGGAGGAAAATCCCTCATTGCATGTTGGAGGGAAGTCTGCCCTTCTGATTCCCAGGAACTTCCTCACCTTTCCCTCAGATCCTCAAGTTGGAGATACATCCGGTTAAGTAACTGGATGTTTCCCCCGGGGACTGGAAGTCTTGCAGGTGCAATGCACACATTCAGTGATTGGAGTCCAGGCCCGGACCAATCAGGAAGCAGAGACTGGGAGTATGACTCAAACTCAGAGGCATGACATCGGCTGTATTGCCTGCTATTAAGTCGCCTTACCGATTGCCATTCCTAAACGTAATCCTTCAGTGTTTCCCTCAATTCAATGAGCACTCTTCCAAAAAAATCAGTTTCATCTTAAATTTGTCAGATTTGGTTTTATTGCTTGTAACCAGAAAACCTGACAAATAAGAATGGGTCCTCAGGAGGGAGCTGCAGCGTTGAGGGCAATATGTGGAAGGCAACACAGCAATAAAGGGACTGTGAGAGTCCAGACCAGCTGGGACATCTCCTCCAGGGGCATGCATTAAATAGATCACAGATAAGGACAAGGTTAGATCCCTAAATGTTTGGCTTAAGGAACAAACAGATACCAAAGACTTCCTCTGAAGATACTAAAGAATTTCTTAACACTTCAAACTTCAGGGCTGAGGCGGCCAAAATCCACACTTAAGGTTTAGGCAAGTAATTTGTTGAATTATGTCCACTGAAGTTCATAGCCTCACCAAGTTCCTTCTAAGTAAAAGTCACGGTATTGATGAAGAAAGAGTTAAGACACTATAAACTGGGATAGAGATAAACAGAAGGCTTTAGGAGACGCAAAGCGTCCTGCAGCCCAACCTTTCACTCCCACCTCCGTGTACCTCCCGTGACAGCTACCACTGCCTCACTGTCTGTGGGGCTGTTCCTCCCTTACCTGGGAAGTTACCTTACAAGAGGAAGTCGATGTTCAAACTCCAACCCTTCTTGCCCCTTCTGTCTCAGTGCCAGGGCGCCTGGAAGGTCAAATGCATCACCACATGATTCAGTGTGCTGCTTTGAGCAGCTGGGAAGGATTATAATTGTTTGCTCAGCTAATGATTAGAAACTTGAAATCAGTGATGGACAATACTAAAATAAAGTTGGTGTGCCAAAAAGTTCTTATCAGTTTCCATTAGGAAATCCCGTTGTTTCTATATTCAAAACATATCCAGGATACAACACTTCTGACCATCTCTGCTGTTACCATCTTGGTCTGAGCCACCATTATCTCCAACCAGGATTACTGCAGAGGCCTCCTAATGTGTTTCTGGGCTTCTGCCCTTGCCTCCACCACCTTCATCCCCATAGATTATTCCTGATTCAGCATCCAGATGGACCTTTTAAAAACCCAAATGCAATGTCACTTTCTTCCAAACCTTGCAAAGGCTCTTCAGTTCACAGAGAGCAAATCCAAAACCCTTAAAATGTCCCGTAAACCTCTACAGAATACAGCTCCCAACTGGCCCTCTGAACCTTTTCTCCTACCATCCATGTCTTGAGTCACAGTTCCAGTCACAGCGGTCTCCCCCTCAGTCCTTGAATTTGCCAAACACATTCTACTTTAGAGCCTTTGCCCCTACCGCTCCTTCTGCCTAGAACACTCTGCCCCTGGATGTCTATATGTGTGGTTTCCTCCCTGCTTTCAAGTCTCTGCTCACCTTCTCAATGAAACATACATACCCTGATCATCCTGTTTAATTCCGCATCCCTTCTTCCCATCTGGCACTTTCAATTCCCCTTGGCTTTCTCTACTCTTTTTTTTCCTGTTGCACTCATCCTCTTCTAACATGACAGACAATAATCTACTTAATATGTTTGCCATTGATTATGTATTTGTAGTAGAATATAAGTCCTCAGGGATCTGGCTTCTTGTGCCAGTCCTTGGACCATCGGTTGGCCCTCAGATTCCTTCTGAGTCCTCCCTCTGCTCAGCTCTATATCTAAGAGGTGCTGATCTCTGTAGGCTGTATTTCCAGGTTTCCAGGTCAGCAACTTTGAACCAACGGGAACCAAACTGAAATTGGTTGGTGAGGTACATATTACATCTTTCAATCCCACTATACCATGGCGCTCCAGAATCCTGATGTTTCGAGAAAGATATATAATGTTATCCATATACTAGGATTCCATTAATTGCAGCGAAGTTGTAGTTTACTAAACAGTAACGTGAGGGCTTTAAAGAGTTAATGCCACTCTGAAATAGGCTGAATATAATCAGGCAACGTCTTTAGGGTCAGAGAAGAAGTGAGGTTTTGTTCAATTTGTGTTTAGGCATTTGTTTTGCTTTGTACAGTTTTCCTTGATGCTCTAAAACTATTATATTCATTTGAAAAGGGATATAAGTTGAAAATGATTACAGAACACTTTTAAAGATAATTTATCCTCTCTTGATTATTTTCCATAAATATTCCCTGATGTTTCCTTCTGTCTTTTATGTTTTTTGAAGTAGTTTTGAAGTGTTTCAGAAATAGTCATGGTGAGCAAGCTGCATGCTAGTGTTCCAAAGTCTGTTTCCATATTTCCATCCGACAGTAGGCTATTTGTTCTTGGATATGTCCTGAGGCAGACTTGACACAGAAATGCAAAGTAATCACAGTTATCTGGAATCTTTGATTAAAACTTACAGTGATAGCTTTGGCAGCAGAAATATTCTTATACATCAAGGTGTCACAAGGCTCATTTTTTTAGACTGTGATTAGATAATGAATAAACCTGCAAAAGCACATTTAAATTTATTTTAAAGGCTATCATTTATTCATCCCATCTCTATGCTGGGCATTTTATAAGCATTATCCCTTTAAATTCTCACAACCCTGCTAAGCTTATATTATTATTCCCATTTTAGAGATGAAAAACTGAAATTCAGCCTCATAAAGCTGTGACAGTGGTGGGATTTCCACACAGGTCTCCCTGATTTCCAAATCCTCAGAGTTCACTCAATCTCCCCCCTTGGGCTTTATAAGTGCTAGGATGGAAAGAGATAGGAATACACAAATATCCTCAAAAATTGTTGTGATCCCCAAGTAGTGTCAATTTATTTCAGGAGGCAAGTGCTAGGAAAACGAACTGTAAGTCAGCAGTTCCAGTTGGAAATGGCGCCAACTGGGAATACAACTGCCTGTTGTCTCTCGTGATGGTGGCACCTACACGCAATATATAACAATAACTTAATTATTTTAAATTAGTTAGGAAAAGACTGAGCAGATAGTTAGATGATGAGTCCCTGAGGAATCCAGGAGGAATACACAGTGAAAATTTTTCTCTATTAGTATTAAATAATAACACTAGATATATATTTTTTTCATGGTTTAATATGTGCCTGTCACTGGGAGAAGCATGTAAATGCTCTTCAAACGCTTATTCTCAATTATTATAGCTGAGGAAATTGAGACAGAGAGGTTTAGAATTGATCCGAGATAGCAAGTGGCAGAGTTGACAATTAAAGCATATTACGTTTAAGCCAAAATTCTCGTAAGCACTGTAAAGTATTGATGAACTGTAAAGTAGCTTCACTACACATCCCCTACCCTCTTGCAAGGTCATGGCATGTAAGGAAAACAATTATAATTGCTTGAAATGCTATAGCACAGAACATTAAACATAGTAATACATGATATCAGCTATACAAAGTTATGACACATATATTATAGAGCTATTTATTCTGTGATGGTAGGAAAAAAGAATCATCATCTTTTCAATATAACATTTGGAGGGAGATCTTATCACCACAATAACACCTGCCATGAATCACCCCTCATGGTGTCTACATCTTTGTGCAGTCCATCCCCCACACTGACTCTCAGAATGGCCATGCACCTTGTTTGCCCAGTAGGATATAGCAAATATGACACTAGTGGAGGCTTAGTAAGTGCTAGAACATTGGGGTATGTTCTTTGGAATCTTACCACCGCCAACTAAGAAACTCAAACTATCCTGCTGGAGTAGCTACATGGAGAAGAAGCAGGCGACTTCAGCCAAGAGCCCCAGCTAACTCCCAGACATGTAAGTGATGTTATCGGGGACCATCCAGCCACAACTGAACCCCCAAATGAACTTAGACGCAGGACTGACTCCAGTCAAGATAAGGAGAAGAATTATCAGCTGAACTTAGCCCAAATCAAAGAATCACTGGCATACAAATGGTTGCTACGTTAATCCACTAGTTTTGGGGGTAGTGTGTTACCACAACAGATAATGTTACCACAACACTGCAGTTTTTCTACACATGTACAAGTGTGCACACATGCACATACATAAGCACACACACACTAATCTCCTGTCAGCATATTTTCACATATTATCTGTGTTCTTGATGCTGGAAAAGAGAATGTTATAAAATGTCTGGGTCATATTTCTTTCTATTGTGTGAATCATTGTTATTGCTTACTCTCTTTTTAGTTGTGCTTTTATCGAGCATATAAATACTTCACAAATACAAACGTACTGCACTGTGGTATAACATAACATAACAAGTATGATGCATACTAAAATGCAAACTATTACTTGATTGAAACATTTTTATATACAAATATTTAGGCCCTAGCTTCCTCTTTTAGTCATTAAAAAATAAAAGTCTCCAGCAAGGTGAGGAAGGAGTAACAGTAAACTGTATAATACTTTAAAGTTAAGGAACATTGGCTTAAAGTCAGTTTCATGAAGATATAAAGTATGGTCATCTGTTTATGGGAATCCCAAAAATATTCTCCTTACCTGCATTCCTCATGGATGATAGAAAGAGCAACAAGATAATAAATATTGTGGCGTAGGGCTTGGTTCCCAATCACAATGCAAATCCTTGGGAAGGGTAACATTTTTGAGCCTCATCATTAACAACTTAGTATCATATACTTCTTCTTGAGTGTGTGTTTCCCAGGATATTAGGAAGAATGTGAAAAATTGAAAAACCAAAGAGTGTTTGACTAAAAAAAGGAACTGGGGTGGGATACACACATTTGATCCATTTTGTTATTATTCTCAAGATCTGGGAAGAAATTAGGCTAGCTGATATGCCATCAGGAAGGTAGGGAGGAACCAGCCACATGAATCCAACTCGAGAGGAGAGGATTTTACAGACACAGAATTTTAATGACATATAGGTGTCATTTGTCTTGGACTCCCCAACTCCCCCACCTTTTTATCCAAAATTTCAATTTTTATCACTGTCCCTCCTAGAAACCTACCCAACAGAGAAAGGGAGAGTTACATAAGCTCTTGTGAAATAAAAGAAAGAATTCTAGAAATATACTCAAAGCTCTGTTACCTTCACCTAACTTCTCCTAGTTCATTTCCTCTAAGAAATAATAACAATAAATTATTTTTTATGATTGTTCTAAGGCGAGGGTTAGCAAGTTCTGGCACATAGGCCAGATTTAGCCTATGCCCTGTTTTTGTACAGTCTGTAACCTATTTCTAGTCTAGCCTACAAGGTACACATAATTACCAGCAATGTGACAATTTTTTTCTTCTGATTCTTACTAAAAATTTAACAAAATAAATTGATGCCAAAATTCAATAATGATAAAGTTTGCAATAATAAGTATTTCTTTTAGTAAACTCTTGAGAGCACAAAATATTTTTTTTTGTTAATTACTATGAAGGAAAAATAGGGTTCATGGAAAACTTTTGTATGAATGAATTCATTTAAACATTTTTATCTGTTACTAACAACTTGATTAGCTATCTTATTTGCTTATGTAAAGCCAGCAAAATCTCAAAAAGTACAGAGAATATTGAGTAAATTAGACTAATACAGACAAGAGAACCAATTTGCAAGATGAAATTATTCAGACTGGCTGCCTTTACTGCTCTAATTACGTAAAATAGCTCTGTTCCTGTCTGCTTTGACTTGTTCATGCAAACTTTGTTTTAACTGACAAAGTGGAATATTTGAGGCCAAAGCAAGCAGAAGAGAGAATATTTCTAAGAGAAACAGGAATTCTGGGAGCAGATGGGCAGATTAGAGAAAGAACAGCAGAGCTGTGGCAGTAGCTGCACCTGTCAAAATTTGGCTGGGAAGTATGTTCCCAGCTGATTTGATTTTAGAGTAACAGGATGGGTCCATGAAATACTTATCCTGACACTTTAAAATCGTGGATTTTACGGTTTGCTGCTGCTCCTGCTGCTCTGCCTGTTCCATTCAGCTATGCTGAATCCACATACCTGGAAATGGCATCTCTTATCAGAGGGAGGACTGCTTCTAAAGAGGCCAGGTTAGCCCCAAGAGACCCAATATTGGCAGTGAGCTCACAAGATATTATAAGGAATATAATAAAGAGGGAATGTTGGGAAAATATTGCAGCATTCCATTAATCAGTGAAAATAATAAATCGAACAAAGTGTATTACCTGGCTCTGAATCTTGAACAAAGTAAAACTTGGTTTCAATGGGTTCTAGGAGGTCTTTAGTGTTTAAATCTGTAATTAATTTAATGTGTTTGAATCTGTAAAGAATAAAGACTAAGATTGTAGATACTGTGGCTCCCACCCTGATGGAATTTTGAGATGTAGACTCTGTGAACACAAGAAAGAAAAAAAGGGGGCTGGGATGGGCCTAGATATAGACTAGCAGCTCTGGACCTTTCCTATATAACCTCATTCCCCTCTCTCCTTTACCTACTACCATCTGACTTACACTACCTACAAATCCTCTGAAATAGTGTATCAAGAATCCCCATAGTCACTGATATTGCAACTCACTTTCCAGCAACAATTTGGTGCATTAATTGCTCTGATAGAATCTCCTACAAATAATTTTAAAACATGAACAAAATGTTGGAGCAACATTTTTTTAAGTCTTAAATTTATCTGAGTTGACAAGAAAATAAGGAATACTGAGAGAAGAAAAAAGTCTAAAAGATGAAGTTGGCTTTCACCTCAGGTGCATTTGCCAGATCAGATTTCATGGCTTTGAAATTAGAGAGGGTAGATAGGAGGGGGAAAGGCCCAGGGACTCCTAACTTGGAGAAAGATCTTCCTAACTGTGAAAAGATCTTCCCCCATAAAGCTGGGCCTAAAAGGGCTACAATTTCAGTGGAAAAATGAAAGTGAGGTTGAAGCAATTGTACCCAACCATCCACTCTTCAAAGACGGACTATACAGAACGGCCTTGGTTCTGAGTAAAGGTTAACACTCTCGAAAATTTTTACCTATAATCCAGGACTCACAAGGGTTTTCTCCTGAATTCATCTACTTATTTAATCTGAAAACCATGAGCTAAGAATTTCAAGTGTTTCTGAACTTGAACCAGCAGAAGAAAATGCAACTCTTTCCTGTATGAACTAACTTTTATTCTAGATCTCAAATTATTCCTACAAATTAAACTCCAAGTAATACTCCCATCCAAAATCACAAAACATAGAAATAAAGAAGTCACAAAATGCAAGAGAGAATAATAGAGAACAGAATTAGACATGAAACAATTCAGATATTGGAATTATCAAACAGAATATAAAATGAATGTTTATTATTTTTTAAAAATAATAAAATGACCAATAACATAAATAAAGATCAACGTACTATAAAATGGCCAGCCACATTTTAAAAATAGCTAAGCAATTTTTGTAAATAAAATATATAATTATTATAATTAGAAACTCAATAAATTAATTTAATAGATGAAGAGAGTTCTATTGAACAGTAAGACATATCTGAAAACTTTAGTACAGAAAGACAAAGAGATAGAAAATATAAAAGGAACATTAAAACATGAAAGATGGAATAAGAATGTCTAACATTTTAATCAGTTAAATTCTCTGTTTAAATAAATTTCAAGCAATGAATACAAAAAGACACTTATTCCTTATTCAAATCACTGTAAAAATTATAGAAAAATAAGACAGAGAATATCTTAAAACATAAGGAAAGACAGATATACTTTTAAAGAAAATACAAGCATACTGATGGCAGAATTTTCAATGCCACCACTGCAAGACAGAAGTTGAATGTTTTCAATGTGATGAGGAAAAAAACAAATCAGTCTATAATTCTATGTCAAGCAAAAATATCTTACTGAAAATAAAATTATTAGATAACTTCTTATTGTTATAAAATATAAAGGTTTGCTCACCAACAGACCCTCACTAGAATAAAATCTAAATGACATACATCAGGCAAAAGGAAGGTGATCCTGATGGAAGATCTGAGAAACAAGAGGAAAGAAAGAGCAGAGGTACCGGTAAATATCCGGATAAATCTAAATATATATTGAGTAAATTAAATAATAATAATGTACTGTGGGATAAAAAATAAACCTAAAATACATGATGATAATAATACAAAGTTTGGAGAGGAGTAATTGAATTTAAAGATTTTAAGGTCCTTAAAAATCTTTTGTTTTTTGGAGGAGAGTAATTGTTTTGGAGGACAGTAAAGATATCGATTAACTTTAGACTTGAAAAATATGCATATTGAATTTTCTGGAATAATCATTAAAAAATAATCAACAAATCCAAAAGAAGGCAGAAACAGAGAAAAAAGAAGTACAGAATAAGCAAGATAATCAGGCAAAAATGAAGATGTAAAAATAAATCTAAATACTTTGGTAATGTCAATAAACATAAATTATAAAAATGTTCTGTTGAAGACAAAGATTATGACTAATTTCTTGGATTTCTATTATGGATTTCTTCTTAAATCCTATTTATAAAAGATACACCAAAGATACAGAATTCAGAAATACTAAAAGTAAAATGATGGAAAAATATATAACAGTCAAACACTAACCAAAAGAAACTAGTGTCAGATCTCTCAATATCAGACAAAATAGACTTTAAGGCAAAAAAGACTATTAAAGACAAAAAGGTTACTGCATAACAATAAAATATTCAGAAATATATAAAAATTCTGCACATCTATTCATATAGTGTCATTGCTTTTAAATATAAAGAGCAAAAATCAAGAGAATTGGGTGGGGGAGGAACCAAAGCAGACAGAATATTGGTAAGAAGAGTGAAAATATCAATTGATGCAATTAACAATTATATACAGCTTTATATACATAAACATATATAAGTAACTGGATTTAGCAATTGCAGAATACAGAAAATCCCCATTTACAATGGTTTAATTTGATTCTTTCACTTTATGACAGTGTAAAAGCAATATGCATTCAGTGGAAACGGTACTTCAAATTTTTAATTTTGATCTTTTCCCAGGCTAGTGAAATGCTGTGTGATACCCTCTTGTGATTCTGGGCAGTGGAAGCAAGTCTCAGCTCCCAGTCTGCCACATAGTTATAAGGGTAAACAACAGATACTCTACATTGTACTGTATTGCCAGCATTTTTTGGATATTGTGTTTTGTGTTTTAACATCCTATCATGTCCACAAAATTCCCATCTGTGACTCCTACTTCTGGTGAGAAGAAAAAGAGGGAGGCAATTACTCTTGAGATGACACTCAAGATAACTGCCCAACTGTAGGCTAATGGAAGTGTTCTGAGCACGTTTAAGAAAGATGAGGGTAAAGGGGATCACATATATGGTGATGGAAGGAGAACTGACTCTGAGTGGTGAACACACAATGGGATTTATAGATGATGTAATACAGAATAGTACACCTGAAATCTATGTAACTTTACTAACAGTTGTCACCCCAATAAACTTTAATTAAAAAAAAAAAAAAAAGAAAGAAAGGCTAGGCTAAGCTATGATGTTCAGTAGGTTAGGTGTATCAAATTCACTTTTAACTTACAATATTTTCAACTTACAATGGGTTTGTAGGGACATAACCCCACCATAAGTCAAGGAGGATCAACACACATTATTTTGAAGCTCAAGGAGAACAATCACAAAATTCACCAAAGAAACGTTTATAGTGCTAATCTCAACCAATTTCAAAGGGTATTATAACCATTAAATTTTCTGATCCAAATGGATTTAGAGGAAATCAAAAACAAAAATATAACAGTTAAAAATTCCAATTAGAAATTGACATGTACTTCTAAATAATCAAGGGGGTAAAAAAGAAGCCATAAAAAAATAAACAAATATTTTCAACTGAAAAATAGTTTAAATCCTGTATATTAAATGGGTAGAATGCATCTGAAACAGTATTTGCAACCTTAAGCACATATTAGTAAAAAAGAAACTATAAAAATTCATGAGGTAAGTATGCAACTAGTTTCAGTACTTGCTCTCTATATGACCTTGAGCAAGTGACAACCTCTCTGCCCTAGTTTTTTCACCTGCAGAATAGCAAAAATAGTAGCACTCACTCAGGATTATTGTGAAGATTAAATAGGAGTGCTAGATATTTTTTACTTGCTCCTCCACATATACTCTCCTGCTCTCTTCACTGTGATCTGTGTCTCGGGAGGCTGACCTGTTAGACTACAACAACCAGGCATTCTTTTTCTCCATGAGTTTCAACCACCAGCAAGAAATTGGCTGGTCAGAGGAGAAAGAATATGGGTACTTATTCACATGGCTCTTCCACTCCAGACCACAGTTTGGCAATAGCTGCATCCCTAAGCCTAAGGCCACCAGTCCTGGTTGGTGGCTTTTCCAGTAACCAGTGTGGTCTCCTGCTTAGAGATGGTAACAGCTTCCATTGTTGTTAGGCCCAGAGGGTTTCATCATCCATTGTTGATTTCCTTTCATTAAACCACAAGTCATAAATAGTCCCTTCATTATATTTTCTTCAATTATCCACTTTGTGTTTCCCACCAGGACTCTGACTGATACAATAAGTTAATATATAAAACATTGACATATAATACCTGTCACATCATCAGTTTTACAAGCATCAGTCACTATTAGCATTGCTGTTTTTGTTGTTGTTATGTTAATATAGGCAGAAAAGAGCATTAGACAATTTAACACTCACTAATGGCTTTTTAGCAGGCTACAGACAAAGAGAGAATAAAAGGGAACTTTCTTAAACACAATAGAGAGCTTTCCATTTTTACCTTACTTGGTCCTCTCAGGAATTCAATTCCCCTAATCACACTATCTTGAAACACTGCCTGCCCTTGACGGTCATAACATCGCATCAGCCCAATCTTTCTCCTGCCTTTACGGTCATTCCTTCCACTTTTAAAGGCTCGTTTTCCTTTACTCATTCCCTGCATACTGCATTCCTAAAGTTCTGTTCTCTGCTTTCTTCTCTTTTCATTGTCTTTGTATGATTTTATCATAGGAGTGTTGATGGTAATTCCCAAATCTCTACCCTCAACCCAGATCTCTTCCCTGAGTTTTGAACCTATACATGACTATGTTTAAATGACCTGCAGCTCCCTCAAACTCAATCTTTGCAGAGAGTTCATATTTTCCTCCAAGTGTGCTCTTCATCTGGTGTTCCTGATTTCAGTAAGGCCTCACTGTCCACTCAGCCATCCAAGCCTGAGATGAGGGAATAATTTCAGATCCCATTTTTTTTCCTTCACCCCCCTCATATCTAATATTTCTGAATATTTCTCCATCTCATCCGCCATCCCTCGCCTGCACTATTGTAACAGTGTACTAACTAGTCTCACAGAATCTCTCTTGGTTTCTTCAAAATCAGGCCCTAACTTTTCCCAGCAATCAAGTTACTCCTGCTTAGTATCTTTCAATGAATGGCTTATTATTGCCACCAAAATAGAGTCCAGACTTTTAATGTGGGTTTCAAGATCCTTCCTAAACCGATACCTCCAGCCTTACTCCCTGAGTTCTTCTCTCACTCTATCCATACTGAATTTAATTTAGTCCCTTCCAAATGGCATTCTCCCCTACCTCTGGCTGGACAGGTATGCATACTGTTTTTCTCTACCAGAAATACTTTTTCTCTTTACATGGATAATTTTAAGCCTTGGGATATGTGCCTTTTATCTTTTTATTCAACTTTGTATGGAAAATTTTAAACACACACAAAAGGGGGCAAAATAGTTGAATCAAGCCCTATTTCCCATCTCTTAGCTTCAAATATGTTTCGACCATACCTCCATCCACTTACCCCTTCCTATTATATTTCTACATCATATCATTTCATCTGTTAAATTTTCAATTATAAAACTGTAAAAACTTTTTTATCATAACTATATTAGTTTTTTTCATATTTAAAAATTAAAACCTTCAACTATTCAGTAGTGTTCAAACATCTGCCTCATAAATTCCATATGCATGAAATTATTTATACTTATAATTTCCTTATGTGATTCAAGAGCAAAATAAATTTAATACATTTTGATTAACTGACATAACTCTTAAGTTTCCTTTAATCTCAAATTCTTCTTCCATCCTGTACAATTTATTAATTGAAGAAAACTGATTGGATGGCCTGTAGAGTTATCCATATCCTGGGTGATTCTGCTCTCATCCCTATTGTATCATTTAACTTGTTTCTCTGTCCTCCATATTTGCTGTTTCCTGGTAATTGAGTCTAGAGACTTAATCAGAATCAAGTTCTTTTTTGTTTTTCAAGACTACGTCATAGGTCATGCTGCATTTGTCTATCAAAAAATATAATGTCTGCTTGTTTCTCTTATTGTAATGCAAGCAGTAGAGACGGGCAATGCTTAAATCCAGTAATTGATTACGAGTTGGTACATTGCCTGGCTTCTCTCTAAACGTTATAGTCAATCTTCCTGTGTGAGATAATACACTCTTCTTTTTGGGAATTCTTCCCTGACTGTTCCCATCAGTGTCTACTTCCATGTAAGGCCCTCTTCTCCTGACATATATATCTCCCATCATACTCTTTACCTCACATTTTTGTTACCTCCTAAATTGACCATCTGCCCCACCAAAATGGAAGTCATGTGTGGTGGGGAACACATCTACTTACCCTATTTTCCGGAAAATAAGACCTAGCTGGACAATCAGCTCTAATGCATCTTTTGGAGCAAAAATTAATACAAGACCCAGTCTTATTTCACTAAAAAATATAAGACTGGGTCTAATATTATATAATATAATATAGTGTAATGTAATGTAATATAATATAATATAAGACCAGGTCTTATATTAATTTTTGCTCCAAAGGACGCATTAGAGCTGATTGTCCGGCTAGGTTTTATTTTCGGGGAAACATGGTAGTTACCATTAAATCCTCAAAGCCAAACACAATGTCTGACATATAGCAAGTGTATAAGAAGTGTAGGAAGATGAGAGAGAGAGAGAGAGAGAGAGAGAGAGAGAGAGAGAGAGAGAGAGAGAGAGAGATAGGTTTTAAACATGTGGGTTATTGACAGTAGACTTCAGTTATACATGAACATAATAAAAGTAAAAAAAGGGGAGCACACAGGGTCATCTGGATTTATTTTTCTTGCTAGAATTAGGCCATTTAACGAGCATGTCTCAGCCACCTTCCGACATAGATGGATTTAAGGTTTTAAGTTCCCTCAGATGAGATAAGAATAGTAGAGAAAATAATGCATTAAGAGGAAGCTGAGAAATGCTCTGGCAGACCTGTAATGATTGAACCTAAAAAGACAACAAAAAATAAAAAGCAAACACAGAAAAAAAACAAAGGGAAAAAAAAAAAAAAATCCCTGAATGGTAATGGGCAAAAATGTCAGAAATGTTTTGCCCAGTGTCCTTCCCACAAGACACCCCACCCCATTCTGCTGGCTTCCATCATTGATAAGTATTTTCAAAATCAGTTATAGAAAACAAACAACAAACACCCTTCTCCTCTCTCTATCCCTGCCTTCCACTCTAAAACAAAGAGGATTTGCACTAGTTCTGAGAATTGAAAACATAGCTAGGAGTCACCAGTAGTTGGTGTTTCTGTAGGTTAAGATGCTAACTCAGTTGTGCCTGGGTATACTATTTAATTGGAAATGTGAACAAAGTATGGATAAGTAAAACAAATAAATATTCATCCCTACTCACACAGAAAAAAATGAGATAAAATGGCATGTAACCATAATAATCATCTTTGTTGATAAGAAAGTTTCCCTTATGATTCTTCAAGACTCTGATTCCAGGAAGACTCTGAATTCTCAGGTTGGCTGGACATCCCATGTCTCTATTCTGATCTAACCGTACTATGAGTATATCAACAAACTCTCTATCAAACTGAAATTTTCTCAGTTACTCTAGGGCAGTGATAATGTTGCTTTCATCATTACATCCCGGCATTGTAGCATATGCCTGCATAACACATAATATGTGTTCAATAAATATTTTCTAAACAGTAGTACCAAGGTAATTCCATATAAAATGACATATATGCTCCCCTTAACCTAATTACCACCAAAAGTAGTCCTGTAACACAATAAGAAGCAGCATTTAATCTGTTGTTACAATAAAAGAGAAATATAACAAACTTAATATAAACAAGAAAAATTTCCTCATGCAGACTTTATCTCCTCTAAAATAAAACTTCGACTGATGCCATTGATACGTAATGCAGGTATCTCATGCCAGATGAAGTCTTTGAAACAGGAAAACAGTGACTATGATTGTTCACATTCAACTTTGAATACAGATATCTTCTCTAAGTGCTCAGCTTTATACCCCTTTTCCTTTCTTGGCAAGATTATCTCATCTTCTCAATATACTTCCAAACATTTAATTCAATAATATAATATGATGTAATATAGTGCCCTCAAATAGTCCCACAGTGTACGAAAGACAGTATAACACAATAAAGGAGTTCCTGTAACAACTTCAGGCTTGACTCCCTAATAGCCTAGGTACGTAATTATATATACCAAATATAATCTTTTTATATACATATTTGTTCCTCCAACTACATGAAAGAGACTTTTACTTTCTCTATAAAAATATCCTGTTCTCATTAAGAATACTGGTAGTAAAAAAAATAATAATAATAATATTGTTTTTCTGTGAACTGAATTTTTTGGTGTTTTTTTAAAGTAAATAGATTGACAGACCTGGATGGTGGGGATGTGAGTTTTTCTTTATTAATTCTAAGTATTAAAGATTGTATGGAAATTAAACAAAGTAACACATTTTTATATTGTAGTGGAAGTAGCAGACATAGGCTAGGAAAGACTAACAGCATCTAGTTCAAGGGTAAAATATTAGGAAAATAAGCATCTCTTTTTTGTCCGATTATACCTCCCAATGGTATGGAATTTGGTTGTGTGTGGTTCCCCATTTGAAGTCTAAATTTTTGTTTAACATTTTAGAAAGCAGCACCTCTGACAGAATATTTTTTTCCTACAAAAGAAAAAAGTGTGATCCCTATCAGGGCTTTTTCCTTAGTCATGAATTTAAGAATCCACCAAAATCTGTATCCTATCCTTTTTCAGGTTGCTTGTACGGGCTCATTTCAAAATTGAGCCTCAAATCTGGTATTATGGATGCCTGAACTTCATTCATTATAGAGACTCTAGTGATTATTACTGGGAGTTATCGCAAGAAGAGAAAAATCAATAACTTTGCTACTTTACCTGTTTTCTGAGTGCCTCTGAGTCTCTGTTCTAGGTAAGCATGGTATATAAAAATTTGGAACATGATTCCTGCCCTCAAGTAGTACATGGTTAGACTTAGCATGGCTTTGTATTCTGTGAGCATTAAAGGAAGTGCAATTCTCGAGGACAGTAGCACATGTGGGGATAAAGAATGTAGACATTTGAAGAAGTCAAGGGAGGGTCCAAATGCTTTGTTGCTTATTTTCAAGGTAGTTTCTTAACTTCTTGAAACCTCAGTTTCCTTAACTATAAAATGGAGTTAATGATATTTACACCATGGGGCTATTAAATAGGATAAGGTATACAAAATGCTTAGCACAGTGCCTGGCATGTGAGAAATACTCAAAAGGAGGGTTAAGATTATGTCAAGAAACAATAGCTAATTAGTACATGCAGAAAAAGTAAAATAATTATTTTAATACTCTTTTTATACTTTCTTTCCAGTGAAATTTTTTTCTGAAATCTCCACGGATAAGAATTTCTTTGCTTGAATCTTTTACTTACTTCTCTGTATACCTTAATCTGGTAATTTTTTTCCTCTACTTTGCACTAAACTTTCATCCTTTTTCAAAGGAGGCCTATTTGAGGTTGACTCTTGGATTCTCTGTACAGCATACTTACAAACTACAAAAGTAAATTTCAAGTTGTTATGTACGTGTTCGGGGAAGGAGGACTGAGGGCTCTTGGGTAATATGAATCTATTTTTTTTTTTTTTTAGGATCACATAAATTTCATGGATTTTGCAGTGGGGTGGGGTATAAATGATTTGTGGATCAACTCTCGCTGTATCTAGACTATACCAAGTGTCCCTGTTAGGACAAGATTAATGTTTGGTTGCTTTGAGTAGCTTTTTAAAAAAATTCTGTTACAGTTTCTATAATGCTTTTTGCTGAGAATTGCAGTTTCCATAACATTTAGCACTGCTAATTTTATTTTGTCTGTATTTTAATAATGTCATTTGATTCATTTTTAATAGATCCAATTTGACTAGTCTTCTATCACATGAGGATAAAACTGCAGGATAATGAAAACAAACATGCGACATTCAAGATCTCGTATGGTCTTTTGAATATCCTCTGGTCTCTGCTTTTAAAGCTAGGGGGATAAACACTAAAATTCCTGCATGAATTAAAACTTTGCCACATCAATTTTACTGTGGTACTAATAGGCTGGCAGAGTACATTTCAGATTACGGTGATATAAATGCTCAATCTCTGAGCAAAACAATAAAATTCAACAACATAACATTCCTTTGCGAGGAGGAGTTGCTTTTGAATGAGCGCAATAAAAAAAAAAAAATTCCAACTGATTACTCCAAGAACACTGAAAATTAGATATTGCCAGAAGGAACATGTAAAAGGCTTTCTGATGGCTTGGATGAGAGACAACTGTTCCCACAAAGCCTATCAGAGATAAATGAAATAAATGGAAGGAAGACGCAGCCTCGGCCTTTGTTCCAAAAACTGCCGAATGTCATATTGGAATTCTCAACACAAAACTAAATGGCTGGCGAGATCATCTGTATGCAAATGCAGAGTAAGTGACCCCTCCTCAGCTCAATCGCTATTTTGAGATAATTGAAGTCTATACTATTCTTTCCAGAACTATGTTGCATTTTCAAGAAACCTGAAAAATTCTATGTGAGTACTTAGGTAATGCCTAAAAACATGTTATCTTCATAGTTTAATAAACATGTGCCATTCCTTTAACTGTCCAGCATCTGAAACCCCTTTCCACCTAATGAAAGGCAAGGCTTCACCTCCCTTTGAAAACCTAAGTGGGTCAGAGGCTAACTCTCCCTGCCATGGACATGTAGGGCAGGTGACCCAGGCTTGGCCAATCTGATGATCCCGCCTGTCACTTTGAATTGCGAGCAAGAGACAGAAAGAAATAGGGACAGTTTGGAATTCATTCCAAGAGGCATCTCTCAGTGCCAACAGCAGAATTCAACGTCCAAGGTGGTGGCCAGGGGAGATGTGGTAGCAGCAGAGCCGGGAGGGGTGCCCTAATCATGCTACTCCTGCAGCATGACCTTGGCTGTGGTTCTTACTGCAGAAACTGCCTGCATTCCTACCATTCACAGAATCTCTAGACTTTTCAGCAAACAAATGAGCTTTTTCATATCCTGCCAGCAAATCTCTCTTTGTTGAAGTTAAGGAGAGTCAGCTTCTGATGCTTGCAACAAAGAACCCTGACTGACACGTGGAGGATTTACGTACTTATTGTTAAGTGTTGTCAGCACTGCTCCAGTGTTTTGTTTTATGTATGAAAAGAAGAATACTTGATGGGAATATCCCCAGTCTTCCACATGTCTATTTGTATAATGGAAACCCTTGTAATTCTAAGGATTCACCAGATAAAAATGTTGTTTTAGAGAGAGACTGGGGTAGTTAGAATTATTAAAGATTAATATTATGGTTGTGTTATTATATATCATAGAATAAGTACAAGAAAGGATTGGTTTCTAAAAATAATAGAACCATACTTCTAGCTCTTAAAAAAGTTTTTCATATAAAGAATAAACATAAAAATTCACATAATTATTACATCACAGATCTGGGCTCCAGTTCCGATTTGCCACTTACTAGCCATGTGATTTTAACCATTCTACATCTCACCCTCTTCATCTATAAAATGTGTGTACTGGTATCATTTAGTTCACAGGGCTAACATGAGGATGATTGGAGGTACTGGATCTGAATCTGGGAACACAGTACTAACACAGAGTAAGAGTCTAGAAATGTTGTAGGCCCATTAGCTTGGTAAATCCATTACACAATGACACATCTGTCCCTACTTACATGTGCAGATACACACACACAGGCAAACCACAACCACCACTAGTCTTTCCTATATTCTCACATAGATTTGTTGGAGTTTATATTGGAAGTGTTAACACATCTCAAATTATTAGGTTGGTGCAAAAGTAATTGCGGTTTAAAAGGTTAAAAATAATTGCAAACACTGCAATTACTTTTGCACGGACCTAAGAGCTCTCTGTCCTAGTCTCTCAGGGATTTCACCAGAAGACCCAATTATCTCCCTGTGCCTCAGCACCTGGGCGTCTCCTGGTGGACACTGTACTGTTAGCATTGTTGTTTTCTGGCCTGTGTCATGTTTAATGACGGGGGGGGAAAAAACCACAAAATCTCATCCTTTTCCTCATAATAATATTAGCAAGCGTGCTCTAGAATAAAACACACTAATGATTTAGAGGAAAGCAGTGATTAAGGAAATACTACTGACTTCTTCCCTGCCCCTCTCAGATTAGCTCCTCAGCTCTTTTCTCCTCCACTGCTGCCATTGAGCCTCCCTCCCCCTTTTCTTTACTTTAGACCAATCATTGGCTGGTGAAAAAAAAGCATCCTGAAACTACAAGTTACAGATTTGAAAGCAAGGCCAATGGTCCAAAACTGCCCATTGTTAAAGGGCTGACCTCAAATTTTCACACCCAACAACCTGCACCAACCCACTGTCATCCCCCAACTGCACCATTGCTCTTGCCTCCTAATTTATCTCCCTGCTCTCTATTCTGGACCCTACCAGTTCTCTAGTAGGCTTCCTGAAAGATCTTTTAAAACATAAACCAAATCATCTCACAGTTTCTCACAAAACTTTCAGTCATCAACTTCTGCACTTAGAATCAAATCTAAAACCGTCCGTGCGACCTGCAGGGTGTCCCATAGTCTGTACTTCAACCTCCACCTCTCTACCATCACGTCAGACCACTCTGCCCTTGCCTGTTGTGTGCTGGCCCGCCCAGCCTTCATTTCCTTCCTTGAACAAGCTGTGGACTTCCTGACATTGGACCTCGATGTCAGCTTTCCCTCTGCATGAACCCCTTTTTCCCCTAGATCGTCTCTTAGTTATATCCTATCAGTCAGGTCTCGGCTTAGATGGTCACCACCATCCAAATACTCCCCATTCTATCACGCTATTGTCTCCTGCCAAGATGTTTTCTAAAAGCCTATTGCATGTCTCTGCCATGTAACAATAGAATTAAGTTCCGTACAAGCAGGAACCAATTCAGCTTTGTTTACCAGTGTAACCCCAGTACCTCAAGTCATATTTGACACCTAGCAGTTACACAATAGATATTGGTTGCCTGACTGAATGAATGAATAAATATTTGGTCTCCTTTTGAAACCCCAAAAGATAATGGTCTTCCCTACTCACCCCTCACTCCCCTTTCTGAAAACTCCTCTCATTTCTTGAGTAGGATTCTGTCAGGAAGAAAGAAACAATGTCTTCACAGCTACGGGCAACTTCTGGTTCTGCTAGTAAAAGGGACTTACAGTGTTTATAGCCCCTGCCAGTTTCCCAAGTAACAACCTGGACTTTCCTTTCCCAGCAGGGTTTTACTTGCTTTTCTCTGGAATGAGGAACCAACCATCCGGAGCTGTGCCCTAGATCAGACCCTAAGTAGGAGCCTCATGTGGAAATAGCACACTCAAGCTCAGGCCAGAAAATTTCTTCAGCACACATCAAGGTAAGGGAGGTACCTAAGTGCATTTTCACACCAGGCTTCCTGCTCCTCACAACAGAGAGTGAGGAGGCAGCTCATTAACCAAGTTTGAATTTAAGTGTAAAACGCCATATTTTCACAGGAGGAAGTAGATGTGTTTTCTGCAAAGAATTCAGTCTGTGTTCTCACTCAGTCTTTTAATTCCTAAATGCAGAAAAAAAAAAAACACCTCTAAATAATAAGCTTTATAGAATACATACATAACAAGCTCTTTTCAACCCTAAGCTATTTAACACCTCAGTGGTTTTATAAGCACCAGAGTCTCATCAATTCTTGTGTGTGTGTGTGTGTGTGTGTGTGTGTGAGTGCGCACGGCTAAGGCTAAGGGTGGCCCCAGGAGCAATCACTGCCACACTGAACAATCATATTGAATAAGCTATGGAAGGACTGAAATTAGGAGGCAAGCAACAGTGACATCTAGTGTGGGTAAAATGCCAATATGGGAAATCTCCCACTCTTCCTACAGCAAAAGGGAAGACCTAACAGAAATGGATGACAATTTAGGGACAGAAAAATAATGATGAGGGCAAATGTAAAACCAGAATGCAGATATAATGGATGATAAAAAAAGTCTACTCAAATGACATTGCCAATAAATTTTCTCCCCAATTATACATTATTATGCACTTTCTCATCCCACAATATCCCTAAACTGATTCACCATTCCAAACGCTCCCACTGAACCCTCTGAAATCAGCATACTCTCTTTATACTCAACCTCTTCTTGGAATACTTCTTCATTTCCTGTTTTAAAGAGGTCTGTTTGGATACCACCTGCTATGAAGCCTGCTTGAGGAAAAGCTCTTCTGTATATCTCGACCTGTATTCCCACCCTGCCATTCTTGCTTCTCATCACCCATCTCTTTCTCCCTCGTACAAAATGTCCTGCTCCTTAGAGCTCCTGCTAACTGGATACATTACTCTATCCCCACATTGGTTTCAATCATCTGCCAAATCCTTGCTCATTTACAATCATGTGTTGAATATTTTAACTCCTCATTCACCAATTTCCCTAGACCACACACTTATCATCATTTTCAGTGTCACCACTTCCTTCACCTTCTATTAGTTCCCTCCTTGATTCACTGCTCTCCTTTCCAGCCCATATAGTCAAGTTCTAATATTTTATTTCCTGTCTTACAAATACCCTCAATCTCTTACTCCTTTCTCCCACCAGCAAATGGATGGATAAGATAGCTTATCTATGCCTACAGTTAAGTAGTTGAACATTCCTAAAGGAAAAACTGTTCAACCCAGCTGACTGGTTTCACATTAAATTCATGATTACAAAGTTTAAATAGAGGCTCACTACCACCTGGAAATTCTATGTTTCCCAAGTAGTATTACTTCTAACTCACCAAGAACTATTTTATATACACTTCATCTTCACTCAAGTATAAAGACCTCACCTCATTACTCTTGGAAAGTAAGAAAATCAATGATCTGTTTTATATTAGCATCTGCACCCATTTTTCCCTTCTTCCTTTATTCTATTAAAGTATAATTCCTCCTTGTGTGCTCAGATTCCTACCTTCTCTCTCACCTTCTCATAGATGTCAATTTTTCCTCTTTCTATAGCAATTCCCTTTCTACTGAATCAATTCTATCTTTACACAAACAGGCTGCATTATGATGGATCTAAAAAAAAACTAAAAAAAAACTCTCAACCCCAAAATAGACTGTTTCCTCCTTCATAGCTACATACATAAAAGAGGCATTACTTGTGCTCCCTCCACTTTCTCACCTCCCATTTGCTCTCCAGCCCATTTCAGCCTGGTTTCTGCTCACATCACTCTGGTGAACATTTCTCTATCCTGAACCTCTAAAGAACAGTCATCAGAGTTGACAATTCCATCCCTCCACTGAGTGCAGGACTGTACTCTCCGCGTTGTCTTTCTCCTTCTCTGGTCACTCCTTGTCAGTCTCCTCCTCAGACTTCTTCTCCCCCACACGAAATCTATAAATGTTGGCCATTCTCCATGATCAGTCCTGGCCTGCCTTCCCGCCTCACCTTGTGGAATTTTATGCATTCTCACTGGAAATACTACTTATATGTTTATCTCCCAGAAACTTGGATCTCCAGCATAAATCTTTACCTTGAACCCCGGACTCACATATCCAGTTACCTATTTAACATCTTCACTTGGATAATTTCACACATACCTCAATCTTAACATATCCAAAGCTAAACATTTTCCCCCTCTTAGACTGTCCCACCTCTTCATTCTTCCCAATCTCAATAAGCAGCAACACTGTACAAACCAACAATCATTCTTGATTCTTCCTTCCTCCATGCCGCCCATATCCAATTATTGGCAGCAGTTCTTGAATGCTTTTATCCCCAGTATGTATGTCTTGAATTAGAGTATTTCCTCCATTTTAACTGCAATCACCCTATTCATGGCCACCATTGTCTCTCACTAGGTCTCTGCAAAAGCCTACAAAATTCGTCAAGATTGGTTAGACAATGCTGCAGCAACAACCAATTATAAAATCTAAGTGACCAAGGAAGAAAAGAACTAGAAACATTTACATTTGGCACTAATGACTACCACAGTATCCCCACTAGTCATCAAATATTCCATTCACCATCTTTCCCACAGGCTCCATACCTACTCACCAGTCTGTGGAGGCAACCCAACATTGTACTTGGCCATGGTATCAAGTTCAATGTCCAGGATCTCTTGGTGATCCTAAAACCCTAAAAAATAAAGTATCTTCCCCACATACACAACAGTGGAACAGGAACAGGGTAATTACAATAAACACTCCCATTCAGTGAGCAAAAGAACGGGAAGAAGACACAAAGTCATCAACATTCCACAGTAATTATGAAATCCCATCTGAGGCTGGAGAACATTCTTTCATTAGGTCCACATTCTTCTCCTGGAGAGGGGTTCCCCAGTTCATTGTTCTCCATGACCTTGGCTCTTACCTCAGGGAAGGTCTTTCTTTTCCATCATCCATCTTGGCCACTTATAAAATGGTCATTGAAGAATATGCTCCTCCTACCCCCCACCTTTGGGACTGAGCCTGATTCCTACCTTTAGAGATTTGAGAGCTCAAGGATTATTTTATGTCCTAATAGTCACAAACATGTTTAGTTCTTTGGCATACAACTCCCTCTCAATAATTTTGATTCCAGTTAGTTCTGTGTGCCATTTGTCACATCCAAAATTCCTTCAAAACACACTTCCCTTTCCTGCCTCCCCCTCCCTGCTTCCACTCTCCCCATCTCCCTTTTTTCCCCTCTCTTTCCTTCACTAAAACCTTAGCTCCATGAGATCAACAACTCTGAATAAACAACTGTTTACTGCTATATCCATAATACCAAGCTCAGTGCCAGGGGTACAGTAGGTACCAGTAAATAGCTGTTAAACGAATAAGTAAAAGAATCTTACCTAAGCTTTGAATGATGATTCTGCTTTCAGGTCCACCTTCTACTTCCCTTAACTACTTCACTCTTCTTTCTTCTTAGTTTCCCTTTGTAAAAAGGTTATCACCTGCTGGCACAAGTCTAAGTGACTTCTAGTTGCAGTCTCCAATGTCCTTCTCTGTAAGTTGTCACTTTCCTCCCTCAGCTACCTTTTGGACCCTGACAAGGTGATGAATTCTAAATAGTTTTCTTCAGTGGTTTCCCTAAAACAATACTGGCTTTCTTTAATTCTAGAGCTCTGTTTTTCAATCTTGGCTGCTCACTAGACTCAGCTAGAGGGCTTTTGAAACTCAGCACACTAGCCACAACTAATCCAAATAAATTAGAATCTCTGGGGGTGGCACCCAGGCATTAGTACTTTTTATAGCTCCCAGGTTATTCCAATGTGCACCCAAGGTTGAAAACCACTGTTCCAGAGTAAGCTAGCTCTCTCTCTTTCTTTCTCCCATTACTCTAAACTCTAATACTGATTGCCCAACCTATGGATCTACCATCATTACGAACAGCAAATCAACAAGTATTGAATTCCCTAAGTACTCACATCTGTGGCTGATTTTACTTCCTGCTCACTCTTTTTCCCCCTCCCAGCTGCATCTCTCTATTCACTAAATTCTTGATTTTAACAATTGCACTTTAATTTCCTTTTAGATTTCATTCCATATCTTCTTTCCTCAATCCTAACATTTTACTTCAGATTTCAACTAAGTTTTCTACATTTTCTCATTCAGCACATGTGCTCATTCTCTCTTGCTTTCACTTATTTTCACCTACCTGTCTTTGTTTTGTTTTAATCATAAAAGGGGTGTATATATAGATTTTCAGTAAGTCAGTTCATCTTTGTCATGTGCCCTGTCTTCCAGTCTGTCCTGACTCTTGTTTTGTTTTTTGTTTTGTTTTATGTGCAATTCCTGATCATTATATTCCCCTGCAATTGTCTTCCTAAATATGACATTCTAGAGAAAGGACACACTGTACTGTTTCAATGTCTGAAAAAAAGATCCATAAAATGTCTACCACTGTTTCATGTGCTTTTGTTTGAGCCTCGTGATTAACAAATAGGGTGCATTTTAAAAGAGAATGAAAATAAATATTTGAAGTTCTATAATTTTAAAACACACACATAAACACAAAAATATATGGTGAAGAATGGCAATAGCTTTTGACACCCCACTAACCTTCCTCAACATGTCAAATGCTGTAAGTAGTAGGTCAAACTCAGGTAGGACCTGAAGCTGGGGCTGAAAGGCGGTATTCTGGTCAGCTGGCCTTTAAACTTTCTCTGTAGATCCCATCATACTGTAAATGGGACAGAGGAAGCCATTGGAAACCTGGCTGTGAAAAAGTTTCTAGTCTATAGCTTGGGCAGGTCACAGATACATGTACTAGTTGAGTTCAAACCAGACCCAGCTGGAGACAAGAGGCTAGCAGTAGAAACAGTCATGACCACACAGAGAAAAAAATATTCACTAATCTGCTCAACAAATGTTACCTTTCCTAAACTTCCCCTGAAACAGGGTAAGAAAATCAAGGAAAGGGGAAGGAGGTAAGTATACTAAAATAATGGTACTACAATTCAAAAATTGAGATGCATACTGAGTAGAAACGTGACATAAAGAGGTATTTAAACAGGTCCCTAAATTCACGGGGAACCAGGAGATAAAAATTACAGAATTAAACTAAATATGTGGTAAAATGTTGCAACAATTAATTGATAAAAAAAAGTAATGGACTGTTTTGAAAGTAATGAGCTTCCTTCCCATCGAAACATCTGCTCATATCTGACAAAGATGCTGGAAATTTCTTCATCTAGAGGTGAAGACAATCAAGGTGCCTCATCGAGTTCTTACTCCCCTACTCCTTTCTCTCCAATCCTAGAGTTCAGGATGGAAAGTTAAAAATAAAATCAGGTAGGTAGATAAAGATATTATATATATAAAATGAGAGCGAGAGGGGGAGAACGAGAAATGACAAGCTCTACTTAATACATAGACTTGGAAATTTTAAAACGAGAATCACTATTAGTGAAATCTATGAAGTCAAACAGAACAAATTCACTCATAAAATCTTTCCAAACATACTATTTTAAGTAACTTGAAGACTTTCTCATGATTTAGACCAGTGGCTGCCATATTAACGTATACAAACACTTTAGACATTTTCAGTAATGCTGTGATAAACTGTATCTAGAGCAACCCGGTTAACTCCATCGACTCCTTTCATCTTAGCACCTTCATCACTTTATTATTCTAATCACTTTCCTAAATGTCCTTCTCAGGCTATTTCCCATTGTACTGTTTTAGGCTCGGGGGTCCACATTTCATAGGCCTCCCAAAAGCATCTCATTATTTTCCAGATTGCATCTCTAATAATATCTGATTATCTTTTAAGTACCTTAATCTACTCTATAATATTGTGTTAGTCATGTTAGCAGAGTGTAATCAGAAAACACAAATACCATAACATTCTATAACACCAATGAAGAAGGGGTTAATAATTTTTCAGCTGCACTTCTTGCTGGTGAATATGCCACAGATGAATATTTTCAAAATGAATATGAACAGTTTTAGATGAGTGCTCCTTAAATGTCACTGTGTATTAGTCATGCAAGGAACATTAAGGGGTATGAGAGGTAGATTTGCACATTTCATCCAAGACATAGATTCTCGCTGTAGACTGTTACTGTCAGAGTTGCCAGGGTAGACTCTGCTGGTAATGATTATTAAGGTAACTGAAGTATTAAATGGTTCATTTTTCTCTACATACAACAAAATATTCAAAAAAGAGAAATATTTTTCTTCATAAGTCCTAGGGGGTGGCAAAAAATAAAAGGTAAATAAAATTCTACAAATTCTGAAATAAATTGGGGAAATGGAGATTGTTTTCTATTAAAATTTAACAATATATTAATGTGCCTATTTACAGGCAGAAAACACATTCCTGACAATGAACCATCTTAGTTCTTCAAGGAAACAAGTATCTTTGAGTGTCTCAAATGTTTAAATGTTAGTCGATACCTATAGGTTTTTTTTCTTTTTAATACTTATGTCAGATATCAATCCCAGTTTATAGTTAACCTTGAGACTATATTTGGTGCCTCCTAAAATATTTATATGATAAATGGGAAACACTTCACAATCTCTCTCCCAAATACACTGGGCAACCTGTCATTTAGATTTTGCTGGATTATCAATTGCTCGAAAGAGTTTTGAGATTGATCACATACACAGAAAAGAAGATCCTTTTAAATTCACCTGATTGCCCCTGTCAGTCCCTTTGGGATTTAGGCCACATTCTGGCTGCTGGAAGGTGGGGCAATGATTTGAGTAAAAGTCCTCGAAGCTTTTCTAAGAAATACTACCTTTTCTCAATACCAGTTCACATACAACCATTTCCTTTGACTCTGAACAAATCATTTCTCTTCACTTTTTCCATCCACAAAGGGAGCCACTACCTCATGGGGATGGTACGGCTACTGAAGGCTTTTACTAAGGTTCTTTGAAGAAAGCTAATACAATTTGCTTGTCATTATAATACAGCAATTTGAATTAAAATAATTTTTTTTCTCCTGAGTAATTCCAGTTTCTGAGTACTCTTTGCCAGTATAGTAAATTATTCTGTAACTAGGTAAATCTACCTGGCAAAGTGTGAAAAGTTGCTCTCAGCATCTTAACTGCATAAAAAACAAGCTATCACTATAAAATAGCAGTCTTTTATCTGGTTAAAATATGAATAAGGTAGCAAATAAATGTGATTTTAAGACTCATAGTTAAACGAGTTCTTCAGTTGAGTAGAAATCCCCATGCAAATAAAAGAATTCAATGGTGTCTATTGTAATTATTATTATGTTTTCAGAATCTAAAGCTTTATATTAAAAGCTATAATTAAATTTCTAAAAATTAAATCATATCATAAACAAAAGTCCCTTTTCTCTCAGTAGAATAAAAATGATTTTCATTTCCTGACAAAAATATGATTTGTCTGAGAGAGGTCTTTCTTGCCTTACCCAAATCTATTCATCTCTCTCCTGTGCATAATCAAGTAAAAAGTCTCCCAAGGCAACTCAAATGATTAAATAACCAGCCTTACATATCACAAGCTCATTAAATGATCTTGAGGTAGAAGCAGCAGGACTCATATGCCTCAAAAATGTACTCAGGCTAAACAGGAGGGCGAAACTATAACTTCCCTATCACTTCAGACACATTTCCACTAAATAATATGCTCCATTCCTATTATTTTATGTTCTATACTGGAGTATAATTGTGAATATAATCATCCTATTAATTAGAATTCCGAGGCCCAAGGAAATTAAACGACAGGTCTAGGAATCCTTAACAAATCCGAGAGAGAGAGAGAGAGAGAGAGAGAGAGAGAGAGAGAGAGAGAGAGAGAGAGAGGTTTGGGACCAGCCTCATGCTTTGTACTGTGGGTGTGCCAAGAACTGGAAACATGGCTTTCCAGCATCCTTGCCTCAGTCAATTCACCCTCCACACTCCTAGTATCATCAAGATGAAGTCTATACATCTTAGCAGGACCCATATAACCCTTTACTCTTTGTCTTCTCTCAGCCAATCTCTCCTGTTCATTTCTTGCTGCTCCTCCAGATATATTTCATGCTCTTTCCCATCTTTCCCCGACATGTTATACTAATATACACACAAATGTACATATATGTTCTCAACCCAAAGACTTCCCTATGCCTTCACCTACTTATCCTTCACGTCTCAGAACTCCCATTCATCCTTCAAAACGTCCTTCTAGAACCTCTCATCCAGGAAGCCTTCCCTAGCATCAAATCCCCCGTCTGTACCCCTGTGGTAGCCTATTTACTGCTGGCACAGTGCTTTTCAAGTGTTCTCTCTGTTTTCTCTCCAAACCATGTGTAGCTCAAGAGCAAGGGCTGTGTCTGCTTTATTCCCACAGCCCTGGGGCTTAGCACAATGACTGAGACATAATGAGTGTTCAGATCTGGGCTCTAGTGGTGATAATAAGCTGGTCAAATAGCTAAGACATGAATATGTGATGCAATTAAACACTACATAAGGCCAAGTCAAACTGTGAACCATGGAATTTGGTGCTAATTGACATAGGAAGTCTTTTTTAAAGAAACAAGAATTTGAACTGATTTCACATGAGCAAAGAAATGGAAGAGAGCACAATAATATGACAGCAGAAAGCCAGAAAGTAAAGTATTGGTCCTAGCCTAATAGTAGGGAAAATGAAAAGAGATAAATCCAAGCAATATAAGAAGATAATATAATGATGTATTGCACACTTAAAAACCTGTTAAGAGGGTAGATCTCATGTTAAATATTCTTATTAAAATATAAAATAAGGGGCAGCCAGTTAGCTCAGTTGGTTAGAGTGCGATGCTCTTAACAAAGTTGCGGGTTCGATCCCCACATGGACCACTGTGAGCTGCACCCTCCACAACTAGCTTGAAACAACTACTTGACTTGGAGCTGATGGTCCTGGAAAAACACACTTAAAATTAAAAGTTAAAAGAAATTTTGTTTAATAAAAATAAAATACCTAATGTCACTCTTATATACTACTGTTAGAAATGTAAAGTTGTACAGCCTTTGTAAAAGGCAGCTTTTCAGTACAAAAGCCTTAAAATGTACAAATAGCATCACTATCACCACACCCCTGACCCTATACCTTTCTCCACCCATTAATACAATAATTCCACTTCTGGCAACTTTCCCAAATAAATAATTAAGAATGTGTGCAAAGATATGTGTACAAAGTTATTTATTACAGTATTATAAAAATTAGCTCCAAAGAAATGAGTAGTTTCCCATTAATAGGGAACTCCTTAAATACAGCATTATATTGTTTATGTAATAAAATACCCATCATATAGTGAAATATCCATCAATTACCCAATTGATACTTGAATATTCATTTTCTGTTATTATCATGATATAATAATAGTATTATTTTTATTTATTAAATTTATTGGGGTGACATTGGTTAGTAAAATTATGTAGGTTTCAATTGTGCATTTCTATAATACATCATTTATATATTGTATTGTGTGTTCACCATGCAGAGTCAGTTCTCCTTCCATCACCATATATTTGACCCCCTTTATCCTCTTCTACAATCCTCCCCCCTGGTACTCTGGTAACCACTAAACTGTTGTCTGTGTCGATGAGTTTCCTTTCTTTGTTTGTCTTGTTCCTTTGTTGCTTCCAATTTTATATCCCACATATGAATGAAGTCATAAATTTAAAAAATTCTAGAATGTTAATATTAACTGAAAAAAATCAAGTTATTATAAAAAGAATTTACAGTGCTATTTTAAAACATATTGGCAGAAAAACATATGAAAATATAAGAATGTGTTAATAATAAAGGAATTATGGGGAATTTTTTGTTTTTCTTATTTGCATTTTATATATTTTCTAAAATAATAATATTTTGTAATTAGAAAAATAATAAATTTATCTTAATTGACAGTAAATTCCTTACTGGCTCTAGAAAATGTAAGAGGAAGAACAAGTTAGGACAAGAGGATTATTTGGGGAAAATGCTGGAGTTATTTTAGGATTATATCTTATGGAATGGTTGATAGAATCCAATGAAATCAAACGTAACAGGGCTTTAAGAACTATAAAGCATAGTGACCGCATTTCTTGAAGCCTCTTCTCAGGAATGTTCACAGAGGCTATATCAAAATATTGTATGACATAATTGAAGCAGAATGCTCTGGGTTAAGCAAAGGTAAGTGGATTCTCACTGCAGGATGTGTCAGAACCCTTAATATGACAGTTGTCAGTGAGGATCTTCAAGAGGGCAATAAAATATGCATTGTTACCCAAGCATATTTGTCTCTTTTCTCACAGAATATCTGATAGGATTCAGGCTTCATGGAACTTACTTTGGGAAATGTTCATTAAAAACGTAATGTAATATTCATTTTGAAGTGATTGCAAGTAACTGTAAATACAGGACTGGTAAAATCAACTTAAGAGTCATCATCTTAGGTCAGATGATATTTGGGGCCAGATAATTCTTTGTTATAGGTGACTGTCCAGTGCATTGTAGAATGTTTAGCAATATCCCTGGCCCTTTACTCACTAGATGCTAGCAGCACCACCTGCCAACCCACTCCCCCACTCGAGTTGGGAAAAGCCAAAGTGTCTCCAGACATTGCCAAATGTCCCCAGCTGTGGTAGTTAGTATTTATTTGAGGAATTAGGCTGGCACACTTTCTCTGAGGTCAGAATTCCCAGCCCTACTTCTCCAGGCTTTTTAAATACAAACTGACTTAACATCTTGCAAAATGTCTGTCTGCTCTAGCAAACAGAGAATGTCATCATGTTACTTTTCTAAAACACTATGTCAAAAACAACCATCTGTTAAAATGCTGCATTGCACATCATCATCATTTTATTTACAGAACATTTTGATGAATGCTTGATTTTAAAAGTTATGACTTTTACAAACAAATGAAAATGTTCTCTTTTCTAGTGTAAACTGAGACAAGAGGTATGCTATTGAGGAAATCACTTACTTAGAGCCTTGGTTTCCTCATAAAATAAAAATGAGGCCAAAGCCACAGGCCATGGTTATTTCTGAAGCCCCTTCCAATACTAGAAATCAATTCATATCATAAAAATTGATTTCTATTTTTCATTAATGATATAAGACATTTTACATACTAAACTTACTTTCTGGTTTTTGCACTACTCTCAAATGGGAAGATGCTACATTCATACACTGAGACAAATTATGCAGTCATGTGCCTCGTAACAATGTTTTGGTCAACAAAGGACCTGCATATACGACGGTGGACTCAGAAGATTATAATGGAGCTGAAAAATTCCTATCACCTAGTGATTCCATAGCCATCATAATGTCATAGCACAGTGCATTACTGCATTACTCATGCATTTGTGGGAATACTGATGTAAACAAACCAACTGTGCTGCCAGTTATGTAAAAGTATAGTACATATAATTATGTCTAGTACATAATACTTGATAATGAAAATAAATGACTATGCTTCAATGGCTTATGTATTTAATACACTACACACTTTATCATTATTTTAGAGTGTACTCTACTCATAAAAAACAAAAAGTTTGCTATAAAACAGTATGCCATGTTATGCCGGCAGCAGCCTCATACAGCTTATGTTTTTCACATTGCTTGGTTGCATCATTTCCTGTTGTGCTTGATTTAATATCACTTAGTTCTGTACAGTAACATGCTGCACAGGTTATAGCCTTGGAGCAATAGGCTATACCATATAACCTAGGTGTGCGGTAGGCTGTGCCATTTCAGTTTGCATAAGTGCGCTCTATGATGTTCGAACAATGACAAAACCATCTAATGAGGCATTTCTCAGAATGAATTCCAATCATTAAGGATCACATGACTATTTAAAATAAAATGGGAGTTATAACCTCTTTATACCTAGAAACATATCTGTAACTAGAGAAATAAGCTCTGTGTTTATCAAACAATAATACAAATAACACAACATGAGGAATGAAAAGAGATTTTTCAATGAGCAAATACTATGGCAACACTGAAGTCAGAATTATTGATGAAAATAATTTTCTACAAACAAAGAAAAAGATGAAAGAAATTGAACCAAAAAGAAGCCAAGCTTAGTTTTATGGCAGAACTTTTTCTTCAAAACATAGATCATTCCTATGCTGCTTTAACTCCTACAACAGAAAAATCTTGAAAACTTGTTGATTGTTTTTTAAAAGCTACCATAATCTTGATACTAAAACCAAACTAATACATCACCACAAAAAACAATATTAAAATAACAATCTCATTAACAAAAATGCAAAAATTCTAAGCAAAACGTTAGTAACATATATCTTCTAATGAATCAAAGGAAAGATCTGACATGACTAAACAAGGTTCAATGCTTCTTCCTTCCTTGGATTTGGAGTAAGAGGATCAAGAAATGTGAACACATTGCATTTAAGAGGAAATTAGACGTCCAAGAGGAAACATCAAATAGGCAACTAGATAAACATGTTTGGAGCTTGGTTAAGAGTCTGGACCGGACATATAAATCAGTAAATCTTCAGTAGATAGATAGCATTTAAAATCATGGGACTTGGTCATTTCAAGGGTAGAAATAAATAAATCAAAGTACATTGAGAGATTAGAGAGAAGAAACTCTGCAAAAGAGAATGAGCCTAAAAGAAAAAAAGGGAAATAACCCAAAAGAATATGGTGTTCTCATAATGGTGTTCAAGTCTAAGTCCACCATACAGTAAGGATGCTTCAACACAAAGAAACCTATTAATATAGTTATATTAACATAATTATTTTGACATAATCAATAAAACACTAAAAAGTCAAAGAAAATTATATCATCATATTAACAGCTGCCACAATGCACTTCATAAAATTTAAGGTTATTTAAAAATAAAATCAAATAATAACATCAACTTAACAGTGAAAGCATGGAAACATTTACCTTGAAAACAGGAACAAAAATGACATGCCTCCCAGTACCATCATAATCGTTTTTCTGCAAACTCTTATGAATGAACACGATATCTCCCTCTTTAAGAAAAAAAAAATGAAATCATGAGTTATACGAGGTGTAATCAAAAAAATATGGTGTATGTTTAAATAAAAAAATTTATTATAGTAAAAGACACATTGCTATTAATCCCCCTCGAAATACTCTGCCTTGCTTTGAATACACTTATGCCATCGTTCTTGTCACTTTCTGAAGCAATTCTGGAAGTCCTCTTTCATGGGTGTCTTTAGTGGCGCTGTCATGGCTGCCTTGATGTCCTGAATTGATTCAATATGTTTTCATTTCATGGTCATTTTGACTCTGGAGAAGACCCAGAAGTTGCATGGTGTCAGATCTGGTGAATAAGGTAGATGAGGACACACAATAATGTTTTTATTTGACAGAAATTGTATCAGAAGTGATGTGAGACACGGAGTATTGTCATGATGGAGAATGAGGTAAAGACACTCATGAAAGAGGACTTCCAGAATTGTTTCAGAAAGTGGTAAGAATGATGGAATAAGTGTGTTCAAAGTGAGGGGGATTAATGGCAAGGTGTCATTTACTGTAATCATTTTTTTATTTAAACATTTACCGCATCTTTTGATCATACCTCGTATACATTAGAATACAAGACAATGATTGTCTACTTAAAAATCTTTATAAAAATCTACTACAAAATCCTTATAATTAATTAGAAAATTAAATGAAGAGGCTAGTTACAAAGTAAATACAATTTTTTTTGCTATAAAAACAATGACCAGTCAAAAATACAAATTTAGTAAAGATCCTATTTTTAATTTGTAAAAGATACAATATTTAGAAAAACAGTTCATATGATAAAAATGTGACTATTGAAAGTGTCAGAAATAAGGGTAAAAAAGAAAAGAAAGAAGAAAAAAAGAAACTGTCAGCTGTAAAGCATATAACTAGCCCCAAAATATATAAAGACACTAACCCATGTTTATAAGATATCAAACACAATGGCCTGCATTATTCCTTTCCTCAGCATCTTTATAAAACCCATAACTGGAGTCCCCCGTCTTCTCTCAGCTTTCCCTCAGGCTATGGGACCATTTTTTTCCCCAGTAGGTGACATTTTTGGTATCTCCAGAACCAGGTAGTGCTAACTTCTCTGATCAAACTAGGTGCGCACAATTGTCACCATTATTTCGCAACTGGAATACACTGCTTTATGATAATAACCATGTATTTTCAAAGCCTCAAAATTCTCTACCTTTGGACTCATTTCTATTTAATGTATATTTGTTATTCTGGACAGGATAGCAAAAGGAAATCTCTATAGCCACTGAAATGATATGAAAGTTTTAATTTGGATGTAATAAAATATAAAGCCTCCCAATAAGCATTACATGATAAAAAGTCAGTTTTGGAAAAATGAGCCATAGAGAACATCAAAACTTTACCTCAGACCCAAATAGATATCTGAACCTCTGAAAATATTTCCAATAATTGTGACGGAGGCCTGTCGGATCCAGTGGGTTAGTCTCTTTCCCACAAAGAATGTGTCTTCGTCATGCACCACATTTCAGAGAACAAACTTGGAGCATTTTTGAGCACAAGGGGAAGCAAGCAAAAAGGATTCGTGCACTGGCCCAAATAACTGGAGACCTGGATTCTAGTTCAGCAGGCCTGCGGATCATATTTTATGGTTGTGTAGTACCTTCGCAAAGCACCTTATTTTCACATCAGTAATGTGTGGCTGTACACAAGTAGAGCAAATGCTACTGTCCCTGCTTGCTGCACAAGAGGAAACCTAGCTTCCTAGACATGAATAGACTTGTCCGAAGTCACAAAACCAGTGAGCAGCAAAGCCGAAGACTGAACCCAGCCTTCCTGACACCAAGTCCAGTGTCTTGTCACTATATCACTCCACAGACTGGGACCGACAAGTTCACTTCTCCAAATATTTAGTTTCCTCGTCTCTACAATATGCAACCACTAAAGTTCCAGTCTTTCTGGGTCTAAATTCTTTGTGTTTCAAAGAAGTTAAAAAAGAAGAGGTTCAAAGTAAATCAAAAAGCATATTATGAATGAAGATTTATACTCTATGTCTAGTCACTAAATAAATTTTATCAAAGTTTTTGACTCTCCTACACATCCCTTCTTAGTTTTTTACACCACCAGCCTAATCCAAATCCTCTAATTTTAACTTCATGTTACCAAACTCATGCTGGTTTTACTGCTGGGCGAATCGTGTGCTATAGATGGCACCACTCATCACAATTGTCTACTCAAGCACTTGTTAGTATTTCACCATATTCTAAATCCCATCTCTTCTGTTTGGTGTTCAAGTTTCCCTGGGATCCGGTCCCATCCCATTTATGTAATTTGACTTCCCAACTTGAAATGCCTTCATTTATTAGACCAGTATCCTTGACAACCAGAGAATGTGTAATTCCACATTTGTGTCTTTGGTCACACTCCTCCTTCACCTGGAATTATTTCCCTGACATTCCACGTATTTCAGTGCTATATCTCCTTGAAGATTCTGTTCCCTTCAACTATCATCTCAAAATTCCTTACCACTACAAATTTTCTAAAACCTCTTTGGCCAGATTCTCCACTAAAATAGCCTCAAAATGCCCAGAGAAGTCATGGTATCTTCTTGAAGGTCCTAATTATATTTACTACAAAGTAGATATTTTTTCTATTTATGACCCCAGAGAAATGTTCATACCCACCTATGTTCAAAGGTAAAGACAGATCTAATTCTTTCCTATTCAGTATGCTATTATTATCACCAGTTCTTGAATTCTCCATAATACAATCATCTGGCATAATAGAAATAATGCCATCAAATTATTTTTTAGAAATCTTGTTATTTTGTATTGCTCTCGGTGAATTACCTTAGCTTTCATTGAGAAATACTTCCTTAGCATGGTCCTTAAAGGCAAACTAACCAAATTGGTTAACCAAATTTCTCATATATTGCTATAGTCTAGTAATATACAAAACAACTTTAATATAAAACATCATTTTAATATAAAATTATAAAGTAAGTGTAAGACATATTAAGGTAATATAGAAATTATACACAAAATGACAAAAAGTAGAAATTCTTAAGTTCTTTAATATTGCTATATTATAGGTAAGATATAATATTCAAAATATTCTAATAGGTAAGGCATGAAATATTCCTTACAGTTCTTGGAAAAACTTAACTCTATTCCTTCCTAAAGGCTAAGATCTGAGCAATTTACTTATATATATAAAAAAGAAAAAAGTCAGTTGAATTTAATGAGTATTTTTGCCTGAATAACCTTCTGCTGACTGTTGTAAACATAGTCCCTTTCCTTTTAATTTTTTAAGTAAAGAAGATGGCTATGCTACATGAGAAACAAGTCAAGGAGATTGTACATGTATGGAAAATGTAGTTAATTATGAAAACAATAAGATAGTAATGATTTGATGCATAACAGTTGGAGGGGGGAAGGACACAGTCCTTCTGGAAAAAGCACTGTCTTTGGATTTGTAAGACTCAAGTTGTAGGACAGATCTTAGCAATGTAATAGCCATGTAAACTTGTATGTGAACTTCTTTGAAGAATCAGTTTCTGCATTTGTAAAATAACCCTCTCAAGATCTTCCATAATCTGACATGTTAAGAAGCTAAATGTAATTATTACATGTAATAATGTATATGAAAGCATTTTATACACTGTATAGAACTATGTAATTTTTAAAATTTTTTTCTTATTTATAATTATTTTAAAAAGTTTGTCTAAGAAAATAAGAAATGCAAAAATTAAAGGGTAAAGGGGGTCAAATGTGTCGTGATAGAAGGAGAACTGACTCTGGGTGGTGAACACACAATGTGATATACAGATGATGCATTATAGAATTGTACACTTGAAACCTATATAATTTTACTAACCAATGTTACCCCAATAAGTTTAATAAAAAAGAAAAATTTTCATATCAGTAACAATTTTATAATATAGGAATAATTATTACTATTTCAGTGTGTAACTTTCCATATTTTCTTCTATGCATGTATATGTACATATACATATAAATATCATTTTAAATTTTGAGTTATGCTACACTTATTGCTTTAAAAGCTACTTTCCCCATTTAAAATTATAGTGCACAAATTTAAGTCATTATTAGATGTAAATGGCAAGGTGGTTAAATAAACGTAAAAAAAGAAAATTCTCCACAAACCAAACCAGCATTTGGGGGCTCAGATAAATAAAATGAAGACAAAAGGTGTGTCATGTGGAGGCAACTTGACATTGAAAATCTCTCTGGGAACCTCTGAATATATAACAAAAAAGACTTTCCAGATGAGAGTCTCCCTGTTTTCCCAGTAGAGGATACCCCAAACTTACTTTGGTTGGTAGCCCTGTCTTTTTATAGACAAGGACAGGTTACAGACATCATGTTGTAATCAGGTGGAAGAAGGGAAAGTTAGCAGGTGCTGTCATGCCCTGTCCAGATCCCGAAGTCATCTCAGAGCCACCCATGTCCCAGCTGCTGGATATCTGCTACTGATGGTGCAGAGCTACCAGTTCACTTGGGAATGCTCTTGACAAGAACCTACCTCACCCAGAGGTGGTTCTCAGCTGATGAATGATGCAGGGACCAAGGCTTGGCCTATTTCCTCTACTGGAAATAATTCTGAATGGCCTTCCTTACTTCCTCACTGGAGTATCTCCAGAGAGCTCTCCCCGTAATATACTCAGTGTTCCACCTCAGAGTCTATTTGCAGAGAACCCAAGACAACTGTCCTTCCAGTTAAAAGAAGGAAAAGGAGAAAAAGGAGGAGGAGGGGGAGGAGGAGGAGGCGGAGAAGGAAGAGGAGGAAGAGGAGAAGAGGAGGAAGAGGAAGAAGAAGTGAAAAGGGCTCAGTAACAGAAGGGAAAAATTAAGTTTTATGGCTGGTTCTGCTAGTAGAAGAAGGTTGAGAGCCAATACTAAATAAAATACTATTGGTAGATAACACTTTGCCACTTACTAAAGACGTTCACATATATGATCTTATTTGATCCTTTACAATAGCCTGGTGAGATGTATTTTATTATCTCCATTTTATAACTTAAGCATCTGAGAAAAGTAGAACAGATAGTATGATTTATGGAGAGATAATCCAACTCAAAGATGCCTCCTCTAACCCATCAACTCTCTGAAACTATAAGATTTAACAGATACCTATACAAGAGTTAAAGAAATTTCTATTAATTTCTTTAGTGTAAATTATCTTGCTTTCCCCACAGCTTCTAAGATATAGTTTTTATGGGAAATTTTGGGAGATGAAATGTGGAGGAAGAGTTCAGGAATAAAGGTAATCTTAGGGGATAATCCTCTCTCCCCAACCCCCATACTTTATAAACTGGCACACCCTACGTCTTCAGTCTCAATCTCCCACTGTCTCCCCACCCCCAAAACTCACACTCTAGCAAGCTTAGACTCCATTCCTCAAAGGCCTAACTCATCCACAGGAATCTGATTTTTTGTTATTGTTGTTCCTGGAATGTACTTCATATCTCTCTGGTTTGGAAAATTCCAATTCACCATTCAAGATCAATTTTAAGTTCTTTGGAGTACTCCTTCTTAGATTCCCCAGATAGAGCTGTTCTGTTTCATCACTCCATTTTCCTTACTTTTTAACCTTCCTGTTCCTTGTTCATGTTCTGTATGGCTCTGAAAACATGTTCTTGCAATGTTTTGCTTATATGTCTAACTCCTCCATTAGACTCTGAGGGCAGAACTCTGTCTGATTCTTCTTTGAGTTCCCAGGGCTTTGCTCAGTTTCTGGTATGTAGTGGGTTCTCAGTAAATGTTTACAAAACATATGAATGAACAGGGACTGGGCTTGGTAAAAAGTCACAAAAGGACTGCACAGAGGCAGTTTAAAGAATTGAGCTGGGTTTTGAAAGGTAAGTAGGAATGTTATGGTGACTTAGATCATTTTTATCAAGTAGTTTATCTTACCACATTTTACTTTCATTGTAATAGTTTGGAAGATGCACATTAATAATTATAATGGATCTGGATTTCCTTAAGCAGATAGGAGAAGGAAACGGGGACATGGAGTGCCAAGTCGGAGAACAGCAGAAGGTGCTTCAGACATAGGGCTAGGAAAGTTCCATTTTACATGCCCAAAGTCAGACAACTAGTTTACAGCAGTGACTAGTTTACAAGAAATTACCTCATATAAAACTGATTGTTTTCAAAAGAATATCATAAATTCACCTATTTATGATTAAAATCAAAGCAAGGAGTTGGAAAAAAACAATGTTCAAAATTGACTTCAGAGAAAAAGATAAGTTGCACTCAAGGAAAAGAAAATCAAATAGAATCTTTTAGGAGAAATAGTGGTTTCCTCCAAGATGCAAGGCAAAAAAGAACCCAAAATTATTATTAACTCTAAAGACATCAAATTATGCCTTTGATACTTTCAAAAAGCACTTTAAAATGTTTTATACTGCTAGATAATATAGACAAGAAAAGAAGTTCATATTTTAATATATAACATGTATGTACATTTCCCTGGACTATCTGAATGGTGTATGCAATATTTTCTTATTCAGGTAAATCAACCTGTTCAGAAAAATACCAGGGAAATTCAACAGTTGCCAGTTATTATTTTCTCTTGAATTTTGCCTTAAGTGTTGCTTGGATACTACTTTATTTTATGAATATTTTAGAAATCAACTTATTACTTATTATTCATATTGAAAACATAACAGTCAATAAAAGACCCATTTACTACTACAAATTAGTGGTTACTAACTAATATTTAATTTGAAGTTCTAAAGTTAAATTACTTACAGAAGGAATATATTCAATAATTAAAGAAATACTTTAAAAGGAATTGTAGTACTCCAGTTCTCTTGAACATAGCAGACTCATTTCTACAATCTACTATTTCCCCCTTTGTTTTATCATCTTTTGCCATGTGCAACTTAAGACTGCCACCATTTATACATGAGCCAAACCAAAATGAATTTTCTGTACACTTCGTAATGATTAAGGCAAGGCACACAAAGCTATTGACCTTGGAAACAGTACAGGAGAATGGTATAAAACATGTATGCATAGTACTTCACCTTACCTAGCATAACCCAGCTTCCCTAACTCCTAATCCACTGAATCTAAGGAGCTTGATACAGTCTACCCCCAAGATGCTATAGTTCTTTGTTTTTAATTAAAGTTTATTGGGGTGACAATTGTTAGTAAAGTTACATAGGTTTCAGGTGTACAATTCTGTAATACATCATCTATATAGCACATTGTGGGTTCACCACCCAGAGTCAGTTCTCCTTCCATCACCATATATTTGATCCCCTTTACCCTCATCGCCCACCCCCTACCCCCCTTACCTTCTGGTGCTGTAGTTCTCAAGCTAAAATTCACAGCAACTCATGAGAACTGAGGATCATTAGTGAATCATGGACTATTCTATTGGGGTGTAAAATATAATTCAGTTGTCTTTAGGGTATTATTCTTAAAAAGTTCCCATATAGTTTTGGCAATTTAGTATTACTTCATTTACATTTCAAATGTGCTAATCTTATAAAGTTCACCTTATTTACTTCATAGAAGCACTAAAGAGCCATGCTACATGTGTACTATCTCAAAATTCATGGTCAAATGCTAAACGAGGCGCTGAGTCTCCTCCATTTGTCCTCCAGATATATTTTCATCCTTCTCTACCATACTCTGTGCTCGAGGCTGACCTCTGTGCCTTGCCTTCTGGATTCTGCTTGGGTTTGGCCAATGAGAGGTGGCAGTAGCAGATCAGAGAAAGGAAGGAATGACAAATGGGGGTATTTACTCCCCTGGCCCCCTCCCCGCCAGGTGCCGGTTAACAGTAGCTCGATTTCTCTATCAAAGCCCAGAGATCCTGCCTGGTCCTCCTGTCCTTCAGCTACAGCGCTCTCAGGATTCTGGCAACCGCTCCTTCCTCTTGCCACCGTAAACCTATGGATCCCCTATGGCTGTTGGCCTTGTTGATTTACCCTAATTCTGCCTACACGTTACAAATAGTCCATTCATTAAATGAGCCTAATTACCAGGGTGGAGTGTGCCATTTGTTTCCTGTCAGGACCCTAAGTGATACAAGTAATAAAACAGAATACTATTTTAGAGAAAATAAATACTTTCTTCCCTGCTTTGTTCCTACGAAACTCCCTTACATATACTATTTCAATTTATTAGGTAGAAACAGTTCTTATAAGAAGAAACTATACTTCTCAAACATAGGGGACAATGGATTCTATAGCTCTGGTACTCATCAAGCATCACAGGCCCCTGATTCCTAGGGATGAGTATAATACTGTACATTTAGTAGGCAATCAGTACATGGTCTTTGGTTTAAAACACTGAAATCTAACCAAAGTAATTTCTCTAAGTGATTATTTAATGATCCCAACTACCTCAGTAATGTTACTTGGGACCAAACATAAATAAATCACTTAGGGAAAAAAAAGTCATAACAAGCGAATAAAAAAAGACTACATAGTGGTTTCAAACTCAAAAGCTTTTGAAATTTCTAGGATGACCTTAGGGAATTGTCAGTGAAATTGAAAAAAAGCAGCTGTGAAATTGAAAAAAAGCATAGAAAAGAGATGACAGTTTTAAATCAAACACAAGTCTAGTAACTGCATATGTTTACTAATGAACAGAATTTAGTCTTTACTTGTTTAAGGTGTGAATTAACTTTACATGTGTTTTTGGAAGTTTTCTTAAAAACCAAGTGGATCTAATTATGACTGTCCAACTCCTGAATTTTCATTATCATTACAAATTTACATATGGCTATCTTATAATATCTCAGTAATCACTATTGATAAGTTGGAAGGGAAAATAATAAATAAGGCAAATAATGTAATTCAACAGCAGGTTTATACAGGTTTCAAGTATAAAATTCCATAATACATCACCTATATATACAGGTTTATACATCATATATATATATATATATATATATATATATATCATAATACATCACCTATATATACAATTCCATAATACATCACCTATATATGCACCTATATATACATAATACATCACCTATATATACAGGTTTCAAGTATATAATTCCATAATATATCACCTATATACTGCTTGTGTTCACCACCCAGAGTCAGTTCTCCTTCCATCATGATATATTTGATCCTCTTTACCCTCATCTATCACCTCCCTCCCCCCTTGCACTCTGGTAACCACTAAACTATTGTCTTTGTCTATGAGATTTTGTTTGTTTGTCTTTTCATTTGTTGCTTTCAGTTTTATATCCCTCATCTCTTTAAGATTGATTTTTAATACAGAGAGAAGGAAAATGAACATTTTAAAGACACTTGCTGGTGGTGGTTAATGCTTTCAAAAGAAATCCCCCTGTTCTTTAAAAATATTAGTTTTTTCTGATTTTAGATTTCAAAATTCTTAGGAAAAGAAAGAACATATATTCAAAACACTGAAATCCACCATAGGACAAAGTTTACAGGATGATTAGAGCAGTGATTAAAAAAGCATTTTTATTCGAAAATTATTTCTGAATTACATATTGGTTTCTTTTGACAAAGAAAAATTGCACTGGAAGCAGTTAAACAGGCAAGAGAGGCTTTATTTAAAACTAATGCAACATGGGTGAGGTTGAAATTAGCTCCCCTGGAACAAAAGGCAGGAGAGTTTTTAAGTGCTGAGTTGAGCTAGTGGAAAAGTACTGAAGGACCTCGGGTGAGACTGTCAACATGAACAGGCCACTTGTGTTTGCCAGTTGACACTTAATGGAAGTTAGGCTCCTACCCTCCCACAGAGACTGAGATACAGGGCACTGCCTTTCTTTCTGGTTTCATTTCAGAGGATGGCTCCCAAGTCCTTGGGACAGTCAGTCTTGAGTTGTAGATTTACATCTCAAAGGAGAAGAGAAAAAATACAATTATAAGTTGTCTAAAGTAAATGTTCTAAGAAAAGGAGGTCAGGAGCCTAGAGTCAGGAAGAAAGCTGTATAAACTTTAGTCAAGTTGAGGGGAATCTTAAGGGGTCTTGGTAAATACCACCATGGGAGGACATTGCTTCCATTACATTGCACGGCTGGTTTCATGGATATGAAAACCCAAGAAAAAATCATCTTTCTTAAATAATAACTATTTGCTCTGAATTATTTCTATGACTAAATAAGAAAGGATACTCAATAACTGTTGTTGACTGAATCCTTCTAAAGATATGTAAATGTCCTTGGACACCAAGCACTTCACTTATTTTCCCCGGTGATCTTAAAAGTCTCAGCTACATGGAGTGAAATCTCCACAGACCACCACTGGCCTGTGATGGAATGAGAAATAAACTTTTAGTGCAATGTGCTCTAAAGATTTAGAGTTGGTTTTTTTGTATGTTTTTTTCTTTATTTTTGTTTTTGTTTTTTTTCCCAGTTATCACCTCTCCTCATCCCCAACTAATCCAGCTTAAAATAATTAGTAAGAATTCAAAAGGTAAACAAGAGAAGAAAGACAAACACCCTCTAACCATCAAGACAAATTTCCAGGAAACTTCTCAACTACAAGGACCGTAAGTTATTTCTAAATTTAATTTAACCTCACAGTATTCAAAATCTACAACAAAATGTCTGTTTTTGTCAGCTGAGTTAACTAGCCATAACCTCAGAGAGTCGATCTTTATCATGGGCAGATCTTTCTAGTTAATGAAACATAAAAATCGTTGCATATAGGAATAAAGGTCGAGGAGAAAAAGATACAAAGTTCAATTTTTTTTGTTTGTTTATTTTTTTTTAGAGCCAATATGTCAGTAAATTACTTAAAATTCCTCTAATGTTTTAAGGACCCATATTTGTGTAAGTAAAATTTTTTTTTCTTACAATGGACTAATTAGTGGCATTTTTAAGAACAATCAAACTTTAATACTGCTTGAGTTTTCTTGAGATTAAATTGTGAATAAAGTCTCTTATAGTCCTTTGAAAACATTAGGAACTTTGTCCAAATATCTATTGTTATCATAGACAATTATCTTTGAAAATGTCCATCTAACCAAATTACCAAAGAAGTCATCCATTTCCCAGAAGACTTTAGCTATATAAAATTTGTATAATTTTTTGGTGGGACTTCATTAGTAAAGCAAAAACATGCTACATAGACTTGGGTAATAGCAGGTAGACCTAGCCGTTGGTCATATCATTTATAAAGCCCTTTAACGATTCCTGGTACCTCTTTCAAAACATACTTTGATTTGTTATTACAACATGGCTAATATGAGTTAAACTTGCCCTTGGGAGGGGAAAAAAAGCTATGTTTTTTTAATGATCTGGGAATGGCAATCCTCTGAGAGGTCCAAAACCATCATAATCCCACGTAAACTTAATTATACCTTAAATTCAAGTGCCTGAATCATCTTCTCCGCAAACACCTTTTCTTTGGCTATGTCCCTATCTTTTAAAATGGCACTGTCATCATTCCAGTTATTCTACCTTTCAACTTGTCATTCTCCTCTCACCTTCTCAGAGCCATGCTCCAAGTCCTGTTAAATCTATATCCAAAATGTTGTCTCCCCAGTCCAATCCATATTACTGTAAGACTTATCACTGTTTTAAAAAATACAAATTGAAAACATAAGATATGACTGTAGATGCCCCAGAAAGACAAAAATGAATAAGAGAAAATGTAAGAAGTGTGTCAATGATGTAGAAAAGCCTAACTCTCATCATTGCTGATGGGAGTATAAATTGATTCAACTTGTTTGGAAGTCAGTTTGTCATATGCACTAAAGCTGAATATGTGCACACCCAGCAATTTCACTCCTAACAATATTCACCAAATGACAGAAAATATTTATGCCACAAATTATATACATTCAACTTAATTTAGCAGTAAGGGCACTAACCAATAATTGTCTACTTTAGTGCCCTTCTGCACTTCCTGCTGGCTTTCTGGTAACTCTTCAGGCCATTCCAACCACATTCTTTGTGCTTACTCACTCTTCGTTTTCCTCCGTCAGTGTTTTGTTTTTGTTTTTGTTTTTCCTGCCTCAATTTCTTATCTACTTATCAGTTTTCTGGTATAGTTGTCAATTTGTACAGTAAGGTAAAATATAATGTTAAACTGGCTCTTTATTTTTCTAGAAAAAAATTTAAACAATTTAAAAGGTAAGGCCTGGTTCAAAGAAAAAATAATAAATTTAAAAAATGTTATACTCTCAGCAAAAATTTTATTTCTATTCTGAACAGATAATAAACTTCCTCTTGTTTTGCAAATAAGAATCAGTATTTGTCATCATTTTGATTGTTGTAGCTTCTACTTTATTCATATGAACATAAGAATTGTTCCTGTGAGATCTTTTATCATTTAGTCTTGCTTCAAATCCTCATAAAATAAGGTGAATCAATATACAGAACATTGGTGCCCCAGAGGCAGAGCTTATAAATAACCTATCTATTTGTCTTTTTTGCTTTTAATG